>NW_006296221.1:891941-902129 GCF_000327345.1 Myotis davidii
CTAAAAGGGTAATATGCCTCCCGGCACCAGGATCAGCGTGACAGGGGGCAGCGCCCAAACCCCGATTGCCCTGCGGCTCTGTGGGAGACAGGGGGCGGGGCCAAAACCTCCCTATCCACCTTGCTCTGTTTGTGACAGGGGAAGGTGCCCCAACCCCCTGATCAGTCCTGCTCTGTGCCTGATAGGGTGGAGCTCCCCAACCCCACCCCACGGGTCCTGTTCTGTGTGTGACAGGGTAGAGCCATAACCTCCCCATCGGCCCTGCCCTGAGTGTGAGCGTGGCGGCACCCCAACCCCCTGATCACCCCTGCTCTGTGGGTGATAGAGGGCGGCGCCCCCACCCCCTGATGGGCCCTGCTCTGTGCATGACAGGGGGCAGCGCCCCAACCCCCTGATTGGCCCTGCTCTGTGAGTGACAGGGTACAGAGCCCCAACCCCTGATGGGCCCTGCTCTGTGAATGACAGGGGGAAATGCCCCAACCCCGATTGGCCCTGCTCTGTGCATGACAGGGGGTGGCATCGCAACCTCCCCATCAACCCTGCCTTGAGTGTGACAGGGGGCAGTGCCCCAACCCCCCAATCGGCCCTACCCTGAGCGTGACTGAGGGTGGAATCACAACCTCCCGATCGCCCTGCTCTGTGTATGACAGGGGGCGGCGCCCCAACTCCCCAATCGGCCCTGCTCTGAGCCCGACCAGGGGCTGCACCTAGGGATTGGGCCTGCCCTTTGCCACCCAGGAGCAGGCCTAAGCCAGCAGGTCGTTATCTCCCGAGGGGTCCCACACTGCGAGAGGGCACAGGCCGGGCTGAGGGACACCCCTCCCCCCGAGTGCACAAATTTTTGTGCACTGGGCTTCTAAGTATTAAATAAAAGTTGATAAGAATGTAAAAATTATTTTAAAATGTTAAACTTGCTGGACAATGTTCCTTGGTAGTTGTATATGTTTTGTCATTCTTTGAAGAAAACTAAATTATGACAACTGCAAATAAGAACTAACATTTGTTAGTAAACTTACTGTGTAAAGAAGATTGTCTAGTATTACCTCATTTATTCAGTAGCAACTCTATGGTTAGGTACAGCAATTAATATTCTATTTTACAGATACATAAACTGCAGCTTAAAGAAGTCGAATAACTTCATTTAAGTGACAGGGCCAGAATTCGAAGGCTAGTCTTTCTGATTCCAAAATTAATACCTGCCACTCATTCTATGCATTTAACAAATCAAATTAAAACAAAAATAAAATCTGTTCTGCTTCAAGATATGTTTCTTTTTCATGAATTACTTCTTGGAAAACTAAAAACAGAATGATGCTGGTGTAAAAGCCAGTCATGTTGCTTCAAGCAATTGGGAACAAGCTTTTGTACAATTAAAGATAAACCTTTAGCAAAAGATGAATATTTTAAGGGGAAAAAACTGTAAAAATGTACAAAAAAATATTTTCCTTCTGGTAGGTATCAACTGATTTGGTGGCTTCAGAAATTGTTATTCTTTCAGTTAGGTTAACATTTGACAAAGTTGCCTGTGCAGATGATGAAGATGGAAGGAAAAAAGGAAGGAAGGGAGGGAGAGAGAGAAGGAGGAAGGAAGGGAGGGAGGGAGGGATGAATTCCCCCTGGATTAATGAAGTCTGGATTAGATTTTTCAATATAAATAAAGTCTCTTAGAAGCAATGCCCTTCCGGGACCTAAAACCAGAAGGAGGAGGCTGAAACTCAGGTTAAAGTTGAAAAATCCAAAGATTGATGGCAATACAAAGTACAAGTGCTAGTCCTTTGTTTTTTATTAGAATTCCTATTGTTTTATTTAGTATTCAAGATCAAAGTTCCATGGATTTTTAGTAATCTATCCCCAACCCTTTCCCCCCCATAAGCATTATGGTTTTACAGAACTCAAAGTTTGTCAAGATATACTAGTATATGGCATTATGGCAACAAATCCTGTATGCATTAGAAAAAAAACAATCCCTATGAACCTTCAGTACTGGACTTACTAAAACACCATGATAGTTTTTTGTTTGGTTTTGCTTTTGGTTTTTTAAAGGATATGAGGTGAACTCCAATCCTACAAAGAAAACAACGAATTTGTGTCACAATTGCTACCATTAGGACAAAAAAATGCAGAAGTGGAGATTAATGCTACTTTGAATTTAAAACTGTTTAGATGATTTTTTATTAATCTTCAAACAAAGATCAATGGCAACTCAATGTGATCCCAGACAAAGTAGACATGAGACACACACACACACACACACACACACACACACCCCAAAGTAACTCTTTGGGTACATCCTTTGTAAACATTACTACTAGAGAAGCTGATACTATGGAGAATGACCCTACTGAGTAACCCATTGTATAAACTAAGGCAATGGTTCCTATCCACCATGCATATATTTCCAAATATATAAACATATCTATCAAGACAGAAAGCTCATATAGAAAGACTAGAGGCCTTATGCACAAAATTCCTGCACTGGGGGGCAGAAGGGTCCCCTCAGTCTGACCTGCGCCCTCTTGCAGTCCAGGACCCCTTGGGGGATGTCCGCCTGCCAGCTTAGGCCCAATCCCCCGCCCCCCAGGGACCAGGCCTAAGCTGGCAGTCAGACATACCTCTTGCAGTCCAGGGCTCTTGACATTCAGGACCCCTCACTCCTTACCTCCCGCCACCACCGCTGCGCTGGCCAGCCGTGAGCCCCGCTTCTGACTGAGCAGCGCTTCCCCTGTGTGAGTACACTGACCACCCCACCAGGGGGCAGCTCCTGCATTGAGTGTCATAGCGACTGGTTGTTCTGCCATTCGGTCGATTTGCATATTAGGGGTTTATTATATAGGATAACTATAGTTTGTATAGAAAACAGGCCATATAAGCAGATATTTTGACAGATATAGTTGTCATGAATTAATTGTTCATAACATAAGCATTCTTAGAAGAATTCTTTCAAGTGATGCCTGGAGACCTAAGTATGTGGTTAAATGGGTTCTGGTACCAATTCCAATGTGGGAAGGGGGTTTCCCATACCAACAAGCAATTCTCTGGACACTGGTAAAGTACCCTAAAATTCAATCCAATTCTGCCACAACCCATCTAGATAGAAAAATAGATCCTACATATTAAGGGTTTTGTCCTACAAGCCTGCTCTCCCCCTTCCTTCTGATGCCTGTCGAAAGCCCAGGTGCATTTGACAAACCAGCTACAGACTGAAGGTTCCCATGACCGCCCTCCACTCCCCCTTGGGTTCACTTAATTTTCTAGAGCATCTCACAGAACTCCGGGAAACATTTTACTTACTAAATTACTGGTTTATTATAAAAAATATATATATATATAACTCAGGAACAGCCAAATAGAAGAGAGCTTCCATGCCCTCTCCAGGCGTACCACTCTCCCATCTCTTCCACGTGAGCACCAATCTAGAAGCTCTCTGAACTCTGTCATTTGGGTTTTTATGGAGGCTTCATAATAGCCGATTAAATCATTGATTCAACATAAAACCCCCTTTTCTGGTCCATGGAGTTTGAGAGGTTAGGACTGAAAGTTCCAACTCTCTAATCACAGGGCTGTTGGCCCCACTGGCAACAAGTCCCCATCCTTAGGCCCTTTCCAAAAGCTGCCTCATTAACATAACAAAAGACACCTTTATTGGTATCTATGCTTAAATTCCAAGAGTTAGAGGAGCAGTGAGCTAGGAAAACCAAATATATATGAGAGAGGTATTTTCAAGTATATACTTTTTATAAATCACAGTATCATAATGGTAAAAAAAAAAATGTGAGAGCATTATCAGTACTTACATTCCTCATATGTCAGAGATTACATACTAATCTGTACAGTTTTATCACATTTATTGTTTAACAGGGCTGGGAGAACAGTCATGCAATTTTAATAAAATAAAGCAAGTAATTATTTAGGTAACCAAAAATTAATATAAAAATATTTTTATTTACTACAGAAACGTTCCCTTTCTTTATAATTATATTTTGCTTGGGCAAAGAAATTAGTTCTAGTCCCCTAATTATCACCAAGTTAAGAGTAAAACAGATATTCAAAATCATGTTTCTTACCAAGAGTTGACTCACCTGACATTTTATGACACCATGCAAAACACAGAAGCAATCCAAGCAAATTATTCCCTTGCATACCCTCATCTCCCAATCTCACACCCCAAACCAGTTTGCCCTATCAAAATGAGGGCAACCTGAAATTAACGTTGTTCAGACCAAAACCCATTAAATCACTTTATACACCATATCTGCCTCAGGGACTTCACATTTGCTGTTCCTTCTTGCTAGAATATTCTTCCCCCACATACATGCATGCCTCACATTCTCATCTTATACTTAAGGTCCTTTGCCCAAATGTCACAATGTCAGTGAGCCCTTCAATGAGCAGTTTATCTTGTTGCAACTTCTTCCCGACACTCCCTATCTATCCTATTTCCAACTTTCTTTTTCTTCTTAAAGCCCTTAACTCAATATTTTACTTATTTTTTTAATCTCTCACTAAAATGTAACCTCTCTACACTTGCAGAGATTTGTGTGTGTCTGTTTTGACCACTTATATATATTCTAGTGAGGATCACAAATCAGAATACATCACTACGTTTCAGTCTGTCAGACGATCCCAACTTGAGGGAAGAGTAGGTGTTCCACATTGCAAAAGGGTTGCCAATGGTGCTCTCATTGGCTGATTGGTTTCAACATTACCATAAATTACCCATTTAATGACCTGAGCCCTCAGAAAACAGGTGAAGGCCTTAAGATGATTTTCACAACAAAACCGGTTTTGGAGAAAATACTAATAACTCAAGCACACTAAGTAAAAGTAAATGGTAGTGGGGTACCTCTTCTTCCTAGTATTCCTTCTTTACCAAGTAAAAATAATGATTACTAATCAAAAATGGCTACATCAAGATAGCAAAAAAGATAGAAATAACCAAGATAACTTTTTAAAATATAGATTTACATCTACTATCAGCAACAACCTCATCCTCCTTGTACATTTTGCCTCAAAATATTAGCAAATGACAATGGAAAGCAATCACAACTAGTAAGATATTTTAAAAATGTACTACCTAAAACACCTGTCACATTTCAGTATGTACTGAGTTTCTTATCTCTGGCAAGGTTTAAAGTCATGATTTCAATTCAGTGAAAATTTTCACTGAATTTAACTACGTATGTTTAGATGCCTCTTTAGCAGTTTCTTATAAAATAGTGTAAGATTAAGAAGGCACATAGCATGAGGATAGACTGGTTCTTCCTGTCATGGTAGAACGAGCTGAATAATGGCTTGGGGAATAGCATGGACATAAACCAAAATGTATTTTTCTGTCAGTAAATAAGTTACTGTATGAATATGTACAGAAAACATTGTTGAAGATATTGGGGGTGGGAAGGAAGAACTATTAGGAAGAGTACAGATTGTGGGAAATTTACCATAAAGTTGATAAACAGTATAGATGGTTTTCTAATATGCCATAGTTTACAGTATTTGCTGGCTTGTTAATGAAATGCAAAAACTTCTAAGAAAATACCTACAGGAAAACACTGTCAAATATAAATTAATTCTACAGCTTAGTATTTACTGAGTGCCTTCTACATGATAGGCATTCTGCTATGGGCAAGGGCTGGAGCACTGGACAAAAGACAAGGCTGTTTTCAGGAGAAAGCTTCTTTGACTTCTTTAACAAAAGTAAAATCCATGAGAGCATTATCTGCTTTAACCAAACTAACACAAGATTTCTGTAAAAAGCTTACTGAGATCCGTCACACAAGAAACTCATTCATTTCATCTTTCATTAGCAAGCAAAGAAAAGACCACAGAATGGCACAAAGTACCACCAGGTGTTATGGATAGTTTTATAAAACAATATATCTTCATAAGATAAGGAGTGACCACAAAAATCTCTTGTAATGAACAAATGTTTGCTCTTTATCTTGTGGTAAAGCACTTAAAAAGGTCCTGAAACTTGACAAGTTATTCGTTTTTCTTATAATGTCCAAAAATTGATTGCTTTTCCTGTGAAGACAGGCAACTTCCTGGAGTATGCTACCTCGCAGTTATTTTTGTAAAATTAAAAACACTTAAGATAAGCCTGGCATTTAAACAATGGCTTTTCAGCTATGAAAACCACTTGATTTGTATAGAAATTAAATGAACTTGGAACTAGCTCTTTGAATGACTCCATTACAAAGTCTTAACTAAGATTTTAAAAAATAATGAAGTGTATTCTGTATACTTTATCACAATTTTTAAAGTAACAGTGATATTTAAAATACACTGCTCTCTGCCCAGCTGTCTTGGCTTAGTGGTTGAGCATCAACCTATGAACCAGGAGGTCATAGTTTGATTCCGGGTAAGGGCACATGCTGGGGTTGTGGGCTCAATCCCCAGTGGGGGAATGCAGGAGGCAGTAGATCAATGATTCTCTCTCATCATTGATGTTTCTATCTCTCCCTCCCTCTCCCTTCCTCTCTGAAATCAATAAAAGTATATCAAATACTAGTAATAAAAATAAAACATTGTTCTCAATAAAAAAAATACTTGTGAATATAAAAAGGGTTTCTACCATTCTATTGAAAGTATCTTTAGAACTTTACCTCATTTTTATCACAATATTTTTTACCATTTCAAATTTCTGTACATATTCCAATGTGTGTATTAGTAAAGTACAACACTTCATTATACTTTATGAACACATAATCACATAACTGGGGTACAAGTTAACTCTCTATTGATATGTGTGAACAATTACAAGTCGAGCCTATGATATAGTACAAACACAGAACCAACAGCTGCATGTGTTCCATAGCTCTGGCAGTATATGGATAAAGACCCCAAACACAGGCAAACTTCTTTGGCTTCACAGGAATCAATTAAATCCACCACCTCAGTAATCACTAGACCCCAAGCAAATTTTTCAAAAGAATCAGAGTATAAGTATCACCTCTCCAAATAAGACAATCATTGTGAAAAGACTGAAAAGTTAACATCAAATTCATGAATGTCCCCAGTCACAGCATTACTGAATGTGTATCCCCCACCCCAACAAAGCCCTTTTCATGCAGACTCTCCATTAATACAAGAGAAGCTACACAACGTTATAGATAAGGAAACAATAGTTTTTCCAAAACGCAACTTGTTTGTACCTATCTCCAAAATGTCACTGAGTTTCTTTGTAATCTCCTTAAGAAATGACTTCAAACATTTCTTGCTATAGGATAAATATAGCCTACAAAGTTTTTAGAATCTTAATAGTTGACTATTAAGTGTTTTTTTTTTTAATTTCAGGAGCGTAAGTATACATGCGTATTACCAATATGTGTGTGTGCATGTTTTTATATCTTCAACAGGAAAAGAAAAAAAAAACATTTAAAAAGTGAAAGATAATCCCGCTTATAACATGTAAAATCTCCACATTAAAGCCGAAACAATGTTGATTTTGTAATTGTAGCCCTTCCACACTGAATTCTCTACAAATATTCCTCATACACAACAGAAACCTACCTTTCATCCTAACAAACACATGCCAATCCCTCAAAGCACTGGATAGACTGGTCATCTGACTAAGCAGAAATGAAAACAGCACACTGAGGTCAGGGCTAATGAAAGTCAAAAAGCAGAAGAGGAATCCTTGAAAGGACAGTTAAGGCACTGGTATCCACTACTAGGCGATTACTCTCACAAAAACAGACTACCTTCCCCAAGAGCACAGGAACTGTACATTACACTTCCAACTTTTAGAAATTGTGAAGTTCACTATGCCATTTTAATATCTACTTCATATTCCATTACCAGGTGTGATTTTTCAAATGTATACCAAACCGGTGTGATTAGGAAATCATCCAACATATATACGAACCTCAGTAGGCACTGTTAGGAACTAGTGCTAGAAAAGCCATCTGTTTGATGGAAATAATATTTCTACTTCCCTAGTGATTACAGCTATCAGTGACAACTGTGAAATCCCAAGAGAAGAAATTTAACTGCCTCAAAACTTTAATTATTCATATAAACTGGCCAAGAAATTAAAGTTAAGTGTTACACAAAGGGCTCTCCAACCCCTTAATATTTTTCAGCTAATTATTCCATTGGTAGTCTACATCTGCTCTGCTAAAATTTGGTTATGAATCAGAAGTAATTCACTGGGAATGCTTTTATATCTAAAAGTGACTGTGGATAATAATTAAATTCACAAAAATTGTTATTTTTAATGTGCATAAAATCTTCCTGAAAATATGTCCCATAAAATAAAAGAACAGATGCGACTGTAAAAGTTCATTTGTTTCAACTACAATAAAAGTTTAAACTCTTTCAACCACTAGGAAGAATGAAGAATGAGACAAACTGAAGGACAAGAAAGTTAATTTTAAAAGCATATTTAATCCATAGTTTTTTAACATCTTCAATGTTTAACAATTTATGATGAGAAAGTATGTTAAGCACTGCCTTTACAGATAAAGTAAATCTATTATAAGTTAAATACATAAATAGTTCAGAGATCTGCAAATATATACTCTAAAACCTTCAGAAACACTGATCATAATGCCACATATACAATGATGGGGTTTTTTTGGTGAGGGATTTTCATTTGTTGCAACTACTGTTCTTACCTGCCGCCACCCCTTTTTTAAAAAATAAACATTTTCTAGAATTCTTTGAAGAAATTTATCTTCTAGACTTTTTGATAGGACATACCACAGCTCCCTCATTTCTTATAGCTCAGTTTCAGGATGGTCTTGAATATCTCAGAGTAAAACTACTAATAATTTACAGTTAACTATGTGGACCTACTCAATAACATTGATACTTCTGAAATAAAAATGGGTATATGTGGCACACTCAGTCCAACGTGGGGCACCAGCTCAGCCAGGCTCGGTGAGCCCAAGTGGGGGCGGTGAAGGATTGAGAAAAGACAGACAGGAGAATGAAAGCTGGGAATTGGGGGGACGCTGCTTCTCTGATGGAGAGACAGCGCCATGGACTACAAGCCGTGTCTTTATTTTATAGCCAGATTCCATGAGGCAATGTAAGGTGTGGCCAAGATGTTTACAACATTCTCGTGGGTTTCGATCCTACTCAATCACATGCACCTGAACTTTATCAAGCCCACATTACTCAGACATGTGGGGCCATAGGTTCAAGCTTACAACTATAGCCGTTGGCTGTAATTGTGCTGGAGGGCTTTGCCCTCCAAGGTGGGACTTGCACATGGCCATGAGAGGACTGTGCCTTCTCATTAGTCCGAGGCTTAAACCTGTCCAAACACTGTAGCCGCTCTCCACAGGTATATGCACTCTGCCTAAAACTATATGTATGAGCTAATCACACTAAACAGAAAATATTTAGTTCCAAGCAACCCAATATTTATAGCTTTTAATCAATAGCTATAAGACATCATCAGCAAGTGCAAGCACAAACAGTAGATGCTGAGAGCAAAAATATCTGATGACAGAAACCATGTTCATAACATCTTAAAATTTCAATTTACCTTTACACATATATGAATAATACGTATAGTGAAAGAATCACTAAAACAATAAAGCAATGTATTCCAAATTCCTTCAAAGTAACAGAATGATTGTTCCAAAGATTACCAGAATACAAAACTCAGTTTATACTATCCTAACTCACCCCGCATCAGAACACATTTACCCTTAGGGATTCACAAATAACAAACATAGAATTCACTGCAACTGTGGTTACCATTTGTAAGCAGCCTTTCATTGCTCCAAAAGGCTCAGCATTGTAGATGCTCATCAGTTTTTAAGCCACATCCACAGCTGCTGCCTTAGAAAAAAACAAATTTCACAGCAAAAACTCTAAAATGACATTTAAACAGCACTTTAACATAAAACAAAATAAAAAATACTCCAGTATAGGAGAAAGAATGTATCTGTAACACCAGAAATATGAGACTCAAGTCATTCTGAATAGTAATACCTTTCATTTACGTGGCACAATAATTATTTTCTAAGCTCTTTGACACATATAATATCATACTTAAGGCACATATCAAAGAGGTAACATTTACACTGCAAAGGTGAACCAGAGATTGGTTATTAAAAACTGTAGGAATACCATCTCACACCTGTCAGAATGGCTATCATCAACAAATCAACAAATGACAAGTACTGGAGGATGTGGAGAAAAAGGAACCCTCGTGCACTGCTGGTGGGAATGCAG
>NW_006296221.1:902360-914535 GCF_000327345.1 Myotis davidii
CCTAACCAATAGACACAGACCACAAGGGGGAGAGGGCATGAGGGGGGGTGGGGGATGGGGAGTAATGTGGGGATAAGGACACGTATGTAATAACTTAATCAATAAAGAAATTTTTAAAAAAACTGTAGGAATGAAAACTTTTTTAAAGGGGGGAAAAAAGAACAATGGGAAGTCATACCTATTGACACCAAGAACTACACAAGAAATACTGTTCCCAAGTAGCTGAATGTGGCGAGCCGGCACGGCCATGGCATACTCAGCCCTAGGGCGCTTATGTGCCATGCCAGCTCAACCTGGTTCAGTGACCCTGAGAGGGGACGGTGAAGGATGGAGAAAAGACAGACAAGAGAAGCTGGGTCTGGGTGGGATGCTGCTCCCGGATGGAGAGACAGGGCCATGGACTACAAGCCGTGTCTTTCTTTATTTTATAGCCAGATTCCATGAGGCAATGTAAGGGTGTGGCCAAGATGTTTACAACATTCTCATGGGTTTCGATCCTACTCAATTACATGCACCTGAACTCTATCAAGCCCACATTACTCAGACACGTGGGGCCACATGTTCGGACCATAGGTTCAAGCTTACAACTATAGTTGTTGGCTATAATGTGCTGGGAGGGCTCTGCCCTCCAAGGTGGGACTTGCACGTGGCAATGAGAGAACTATGCCCTCTCATTAGTCCAAGGTTTGAACCTGTCCAAACACTATAGCTGCTCTCCACAGTTGAAGAGCAATATGATCCTATTTATGTGAAGGAAGGACAGAGAATAATTTTTTTTTTAATCACATATGCATGGAAATGCTTTCTGTGGAAGTATGGAAGAATTCTGCACATCAAACTCTAAAAAAGACCAGAAGCAGGAGGCACCATTCCTTACGCTCTTAAGCTCTACATTCACTCTTTGAGCTTGTTAAACAACATGCTTAGAAATCACTTTGGGGAAATAATAAATATTTTTTAAAAAGAAAAACTTGAAAGGATAAATATACATTAAAATATTGTTAGGATTTCCATTAGGAAGAAAAAAAAACACACTGAAGAACATACTCCCAATTGCTAAGGATTAATTTTCTAGTGGAAGACTACAGTGACTCACTTTACAGGATACATTTAAATAACTTTTGAGGCCCTGTAATACATATTTTTCCAATCAGGAAAGTAATCAAGATGAGTGTTTAAGAAAAACTTCCACAAGACAGTCACTTTCCTGAAATAATTATATAAATAAGCTATGAAAAATCAACTGCACAGCTAAGCTACCATGCAAATTTAAATTCTAATGTAATTTAAAAGATATTTACCAATTGACAACTTCCAGGAGTTACAGCTAAGAAATTGGACTAAGTGAATGACACGCTACTAAATCCTGTATGTAAAATGTATACATCACACTATATATCATGGAGGAAGGTCAGGATGAAGAATAGCTTGTTTACCAATAATTATGAAATAACCTTTGCAAGCTATAGCTATGCAGGCTATTTTTAACATGACAATAAGTGAAGCAGCAACTCTCACTAATACAGTACTATCCATTTAATCAAATAATGGCATTCAAATACTAATGGTTAAAGCTGTAAGTAAATTATCAGAACTATCACTATTATCTCTCAAATGCTAAAATTCATTTAATTCACTTCCTTGACATTTGGATAAGCACAGATTTTTTAATGAATCCCATTGTCAAGAGAGTAATATTGTCTTGACATATACACTAAAAAAAAAAAAATCACTGTATGAAAATCAGGTTCAAAACCAGCCCATCTTTCAGTATAAAATTTCAAGTTGTGGCCTCCTTCAAAATATAACAGTGTTCTTTTCTCTCAATCTCTTCTGTGGTTCCATTTTCTCTTCCAGATGCTTTAGACACTCGGACAGCTGAAATTTAGTGCAGGTGGCAAAACTAAGAAACTAGGGGGGCAAAAGAGAGACTGGAGTGGGCCAGATATAAATGAACCCAGGCAGTTCTTGCGGATAGGGGTAAAGGACAGTGGTGAAGACACTTGCAATGAAAACAAGTGTATTCTCAAAGACGCCACCCTGGTCAGTAGGAAATACAAGATGAAGAACACAAGCAGCATCAAGAACAGGAAAACAGCAAAGAAGGGAAAAACAGGCAGGTTCAGAGCTGACCGATTAGTAAGCAACACTGGCAGCAGCACTCCACCAACCAGGGCTCCGAGGCTAAGAGATTTGTATTCCTGGTTTAAGTCCCCACAGAATAGTGGTGGGGAGAGACTTAAAAAACAAAGAGCATGTAACATTAAATTAAAAGGCAGCTGAGTGGTATAAACAAAAAAGAGTAAAAGACCAGCATAAGTCTCTCTCCAAAATCAAACCAGCAACTAGTTACTAGTACCAGCTCAGTCACTGAGTGTGTCTCGGCCATTAGCTAACTGTAAATTATTTGTGTCTGTGCCTACATTCAAATGAGTGGTTAGTGGTTCTCAACCTTCCTAATGCCGCGATCCTTTAATACAGTTCCTCATGTTGTGGTAACTCCCAACCATAAAATTATTTTCGTTGCTACTTCATAACTGTAATTTTGCTACTGTTATGAATCGTAATGTAAATATCTGATATGCTATATGTGTTTTCCGATGATCGTGACCCACAGGTTGAGAACCACTGCTAGAACATAAGATTTAAAAAGTCTTCTCCAGCTCTGATGTTTACTAAATCCAAGGAATTGAAATAATCAATACTTGTCAAGCAGGATGTAGTTACATTTTATGCTATGTCACTCCACAGAGAGAGCACAATATACCAGAAGTAAATAAGAGAACATAGAGACATAGCCCAGTAGCCAAACAGAGGTCACTTCATCATCTTTCATTAAATCCAGTAGGAAACAAATTCCATCTCCTCCATCCACAGTCTTAAGAAAAACCATGGCCCTAAAATCTAACCATTGGGCTTCACTTTAAATACATTAAGAAATAGGAAATGTAGTCACTTGTGAATTTCAATGAGCCTCCCCTTCAGCTTCTTTCTACAGGACATATTCTAAAGCCATTGTGCTTTTCATTTCTATTTGCTGTATATTTCATATTTAACTGTAAAAAGTATAGTCCAGAAATGGTAGAAAACTGAACATAATCTAGGGGTCAGTTTCCCTGGAGGTCCTCCATAGAAAAAGCAATCTTTGCTGAACATAATAAGCCTTATTACTTAAACTAAATGCCACCTAGTGGCAAGTGTATGTACTAATATTATTAAATCCATGCAAGTCATATTCATCCAACAGGTAACATTCTGGCCCATTAGCAATTGTTCCATAATTATACAAGATAAGCAAAATAATGATCCTGTCCTTATGGAGCTCAATGACAGATTAAATAGATAATCAATACAGATACATTTATAAATTGCAGAAATATGTTAAATGTTAAGTATTCAGCATTTATTGAAAAGCTAAAAGAAACAAATGCTAGGCAGGTTCTCCTATGTTATACCTGCTCACCTCACTCAGACTTTCCCATTTCTAATTACTTCATCCCTAAGGTTTCAATTGTTCAGTTGTTCTTCCTTAGCCTATCTCATTCTTTAGGTTCCACTCCAGAAAAGGAAAGAAGGACCTACTACTTTCAGAACTGAACTAGGCATTTTATTTCCCTTATCTCATTTAATCCTCACATGAATACCTTGAAATTTTTTTTACTGTTTATTTTATTTTATTGTAATCCTTACCCAAAGGTATTTTTTCCATTGACCTTTAGAGGGAGAAGGGGGAGAGAGGAGGAGGAGGGGGAGAGGAGAGAGGGAAAGGGAGAGGGAAGAAGGGAGAGGAACAGCAGTGTGAGAGACACATGCTGACACTCTAGCCACTGAGCAACCAGCCAGGGCTCCAAATTTTTAGACAATGGTAAGACTTAGATTAAGCGATACACTCATAGCCACAGATCAATTTTAGAGATAGTGCACAGATTCCAAAGCTTCCTATACCATTCTGCCTCAAAACAAGTTGCTTTGTTTTTCTATTCCTGGGCCTACCAAGATCATATATTGATCACATTTATCGTATGGTCTCCATCAACTCCAATGTATTTTACTACACTGTTTATATTCAGCCTCACCTCTTCAAAAACATTCAGTAACCCCTCCCCACCCCATATGAATGATATTCAAATCCTTAGCTTAGCACTCAAGGTCTTCTAAGAGGCCCCAACCACTTTCCTAGTTTTATTTCCTACCCCTCCCTATCAACTCCCATATTTTCTATGAACTTTCCTCCAGTTAAAAGATAATCATTGGCACCTCTGTTCTCACCAACATTATACATCTGATATAGCACATAATCTCTATTGTAATTGTCTGTGTACTTTCCACTAAATCATGGGCTTCATCAAACCATCTTAGCCATGTTTATATTAAGACCAGTACATACCAGTGTCTTATACCTATTAAGTGCTCAACCAACAACTATTTCTTTAATATAGGTATTAAAACAATTATAAAGGAGAACCACTAAAACATGGTTATACTCATTTCCTGTAACCCTTTCTTCATGTCTCAGGACCTCAATGTTTCTGCTTCCTCCATTTGCTACATAGATCAGGAGCTTTTTATAGAACTATATAATTTTTTGCATGAAAAATTTTCTCACACTCAAACCAAAAGTTAAATAATTTGAAAAAATGTGCTGGGAACTATGGAGACAATAAAAAGTCCAGTGGTTGTCAGGGGGTAGGGAGGAGGGAAGAATGAATAGGCAGAGCACAGTGGACTTTTAGGGCAGGAAATGACTCTGTATGGCAGATATGTCTGTAGATACATTACATATTTGACCAAACCTAATGAATACACACCAAAAGTGATCCCTAATGTAAACTATGGACTTGGATGATAATAAGCCTAAATAATAAAAGCCTAATATGCTAAGTGCCTGGTCGTCCATTCAACCAATCAAAGCATAATATGCTAACGATATGCTAAGGCAGCTCACCACTCGCTATGACGTGCACTGACCACCAGAGGGCAGACAGCTGACTGGTGAACCAGTCGCTATGATGTGCACTGACCACGTGGGGGCAGACACTCCAACTGGTAGGTGAGCTTGCTGCTGGAATCCGGCCGATCAGGACTGAGTGAGACAGGTCCGACACACGCAGGAGCCCTCCTTTGGTCCCTCCCCAGCTGTCCAACCTCCCACATCCCTCCCCAGCTTTGATCGTGCACCAATGGAGTCCTTCAGTGCACCAGGGGATGTGAGAGAGCCGGTTTCAGCCTGATCCCACAGACCAGGACAAGGGACTATACCGGTGCATGAATTCGTGCATGAGGCCTCTAGTGTGTCAATATAAGTTCATCAATTATAACAAATATACCGCTCTGTTGGGGGATGTTGTTAATGGGGGAGGCTATTTATGTGTGGAGGCAGGGTAATAGGAAATCTCTGTACCTTCCCCTCAATTTTGCTGTGAACCTAAAAATTCTCCAAAAAATAATATGTTGGTCGATTCCCAGTCAGAGCACATACCCAGGTTGCAGATTTGATCCCCAGTCGGGATGCTTTTGGGAGGCAACCAATTGAGGTTTCTCTCCCACATCGGTGTTTCTTTCTCTCTCTCTCTCCCTTCCTTGCTCATTAAAAGAAAAAGAAAAATCAATAAAAACTTTTTAAAAATATAAGCTGGCAAAATAAGGCAAGACCTTAGTGGCTCTGCAGTTTTCCAAAAAGGTAACAAATACTCGTTTCAATTATGCAAATGAGCTTAAAATTAGTATGCTCTATCTGGAGCAAGACTAGTTCCAAAATAAGTTGTTTAACTAGAGGCCCAGTGCATGAAATTCTTGCGGGGGGGTAGGGGGGGGTGGGTGGGGAGAGTCCTTTAGCCTGGACTGGGCTATTATTATATAGGGTTTTTTAAAATCCACATCATTGGTTCTATACTTTATAAAGCAACTAATATTGTAGTTATATAACAAATCTTTACCACACTAATAAGATTCCAGGTTTTAGAAAGTTATAATCATTTTTCCTGGTATATAAACTTTTTATGAGAAACTATTCTTACATACTAGAGGTCCGATGCACAAAAATTTGTGCAAGAGTAGGCCTTCCTTCCCCCAGCTGCTGGCACCAGCTTCCTTCCAACACCCAGGACCCAAGCTTTCCTCCTCCGGCCGCCGGCAGGCACCCGGGGACTGGGCTGCTTCCCTCCTCCGGCTGCCCACAGGCACCGCTGCCCACAGGCACCCGGGACCCGGGCTGGCTTCCCTCTGGCCCTGGCTTTGTCAGGATGTCCGAAATGACATCCAGTCTAATTAGCATATTACCCTTTTACTATTATAGATTATATAACCTATTTAATGCAAAATGCACACACACAAAATTAGTTCTAAGGCCAAATTAAAACTTTTGAATATATAATAGGAAGCATGGGAGGGGAATTAAAAGGGTCAACTTGGTTTTCTACTATATTTCATCTCATGTCTTCTTAGGATACCTATGAAGCAGTGTTTTCTACATCTTCTCATTTTTATGAAACTTAAAACTGTGTAAATATTCCCAAAACTGCCGTGAATATGACCAATCTGACTGAAAAGCTGTCATGCTTATCACCATGCATTGTCTCAACACAACAAACCTACACAAATATTTATGCAGGTAGGTAATTAGTACCAATTATACAAAGCAAGCCATAGAGACTTCATTGCTTATTTTTCCCCATAGTATGTTCAGGAAATACATTACTCTTTTCACAACATTAGGATATCATTTCATTTCTTGGAGCAGAAGAAGGCCTAATGAGGCATACACGATACCATGATGTTGTGCCAGGACTATAGGGGCATCCAGAACTGTGGGCAGGTGTCTGAGAGATGAGCACTCAACATTCCTACATTATTACAGCTGTCCAAACAGAGAAAAAAGTAGTAAGAACCAGACCCCAAAAAGTTGGGGGTGACTCAATGACAACATCCGTGGTCAAGCAGTAATTTACCAAGTATGTCTGCTCAAAATGCAAAGGCACATATTTCAAGGGCTGCGGTCCTCTGCACTAAATACACTGCTGCCTTCCTAAAACATGACCCACAAACCACAGGTTGCATATTAAAAGTCCATCCTGAGCCCAGACTGTGAAAGGTTACCAGGAGAAACCAATCGTTATAATCACAATATTATGTAGAGTGCTTTACTATATACAAATAACTTATACATCGTTTTAACAATTATAATTTCACATAGCTTACCATACTTGATAGTCACAATGTGCCTGCCAGATAAATAGAACAAAATTATCATTCTCTATTTTATAGAGGTAGAACCTGAAGCTTGGAGAAAGTATCTGTAAGTAATCTGTCCACAAACCTAAGTCTCTCTTAAGATGATCAACTTATTATTTGGTTCAATGGCATGGATCACCCTAAAATGTAATCTATAGTGTCTTAAGCCTATGGACCTAAGTACTTAAAACACTTAAAAATAGTGAAACCTTTTGAGAAACACTTGACAGTCGACCACCTAAAAAGTTTGAAATTTAAGCTTGTCAGTTTTGTACAGCAATACAGCATTTTCTAACAATCCAAAAGGAACTTTTGCCTAACAGTTTTACTATACTGTTCTCAGGAGCTATGAAACTGCCTATAGCTGAAAATATCCATTCCTTTGGGTACTTCAGCAATTAAATTCCCTATAGTATCAGTAACTTCCCTGCATATATATCAAATTCCGCCTCATAAACTATCCACTCAGCTGTCTCTCTTAATGAAGGCTGCTAGGGGGAGCCATTGAAAGGTTTTGTAACTTAGGAGTGAAGTGATCAGATTTGCTCTTCAGAAAGACTGTGGGGGGAAAAGAAAATAAAAAAGAAAGACTGTGTGGAAGGTTGGATAAAGGGGGGTGAGTCTAGAAGCAAAAAGAAGAAACTGCCAATATCTATAGTAATCCAGGTGAGAAATGATGAGAGCATGAACTGTGAGAGTGAGGATAAAGGAGACAGATAAACGCAATTTTTCAGAAGAGAAAAGTATCTGTCCTCAGTGATTACAGGTAAAGGGTTAGTGTAAGAGGAATCCAAAAACCTGGTTCGGGCAACTAGTTAGGACGTGATATCATCTACCTGGAACAAAAAATGCAACAGGTTTTGCTATATTATATAAATAAACAAATATATATGGAGGGAAGGAGGGAAAGATAGAATGAATCCCAAGTGCAAGGGTCAAGTCTAAAATTATGGTCCTGGTTGTTAGAAAATACTCTTGAGAACAACTGATAAAGCACTCAAAATATAAGGTATATTGGCCTAGAGCAGGGGTGGGCAAACTTTTTGACTCGAAGGCCACAATGGGTTCTTAACCTGCACCGGAGGGCCGGAACAAGAGCATGGATGGAGTGTTTGTGTGAACTAATATAAATTCAAAGTAAATAGCATTACATAAAAGGGCACAGTCTTTTTTTTTTTTTTAGTTTTATTCATTTCGAACGGGCCAGATCCGGCCCGCGGGCCGTAGTTTGCCCACGGCTGGCCTAGAGTCTAGTGAAAACATTTTGTGGTATTATTTTTTTAATATTACCACATGCACAAAACAAGTCACTGGAAGAAAAGCATCCTATACTTTTAATTGTTTATTACATTTGAGTTCGACAGACCTTCAGTCTCTTACACAACACACACTACATACACACCACCCTGTAATTTATTTTACTTCTCCATCTCCCTCTAAGCTTATAGGAGGAAAAAGTATCTGTTTTATTAGTGAAACTATCCTACATAATAAAAGCCTAATATGCAAATTGTCCCCTCAGGCAGTCGTTTGACAGGGAGTTCGACCACTCACTATAATGTGTGCAGACCACCAGGGAGTGACACGAAACATGGAAGGCATCGACAACATGCTGCGACCTCTCGCCAGCTACCTGGGGCCAGGGGTGACAGGGATGGATGTGTGGTGAAAATGCGGGGACGCCAGGGCGGGTGTCTGCTCGCTCTCACTCCCCCTGCTACCATCCCCTGGGACGCCAGGGCTCATGCACCAGGAAAGCCCCCACTCTCAGGTGCCAGGTGCCCACCCCACACCTGCACGGCCTCTTTCGGGTGAGCCAGGCCACAGCCACCAGGGGCCAGTAGGGCTCCCCTTGGGTTCACACATTGCACAGGAGCCGGTCTGTGAGGCTGGCCAGGAGAGAGCACGCTACCCGCCCAGCTTTCATGTGGCGCCACTGGGCAGCCCAGAGGCCCAGGCTGTGCCCTGGCCCACAGAGTCTGGCCATGCTCACCCAAGCTCTGCATGGGGGCTCGGGTGCTGTGACTCAGGCAGAGGGGGTCACGCGGAGGCCCGGGGGCCCAGGTGCTACCCAGGGCCCAGAGGTCAGCAGGGACCTGCCCTTCCACACCAGACATTTGCACTTTGATTGCTGGCCAGGCCTAGGGACCACACTGGTGCATGAATTTTGTGCACCAGGCTACTAGTAATACATATTTGGGTGGTTGTTGTTTTTCATCCCACTATCACCAATGTGACTTACCAAGAACTTAGTTCATAACCTCTTACTTGACTTCCCATAAAATATGACCTATTTCACATCAGCTTAATACAGTAACAATCCCTAGACTCTAACCACACCTTTCATCTAAGGATGCTTTCTCCAAATCCGAAAGCACATCAACCCTGTGCAGATGTGTCAAGTTGTTACAATTCCCATTTACTACACAGTTAGGAAACTGGCCCAGGGGAAGTAGTGTAACTTGGAAATAGTCAAGAAGCCTGATGCCAAAAATAACAACTTTTAGTCAATCTATGAGAAAATACTCCCCCTAGTTGAAATAACATGAAATTCAGTACTAGGAGAAAGTGAAATGCAAAATGTTTTAAAGCCTCATTCTAGGTTTTTAAATTTTATTTTTAAAAATGACCAAATACTAGAATTAAGACAATTTGCAAGAACTTTCAAGCACACTCTTCTTCTCCCTAATACCTTATCTAGAGTGCCAAAAATGACTTAATAAATTACAGCTGGCAAGAGAGTGCCTTTTCTCCCAAACCATTTTTTTTTCTTAGCCACTTAAAAGACATTGATAGAAATGTTAGTATAGGACAAGAGGTAACTTTTTAACAAATTTAACTGCTTAAAATTTACTACCTAGAAGAATGTATTAGAATAGATCTCAAAATATTGCAAGTAAGCCTATTTTTCCTGAAAATACACTCTCTATAGACACATCTGCAATATGCTTAAACAATAAATTTAAAGCTTAAATCACCAATAATCAGAAAGAAAGCCTCCCAACAACAGTTCATGTGATATATTTTTACATTTGCTATTGTTTGATATAATTTAGTAAAAGCACTGTTTTATCTGGTCGCCATATGCAGGTCTTACACACCCTGGAGACAAAAAGCACAACTTGATTTGTAAAAGTTGCTTTCATGATATAGGTGTGATCATTCTTAT
Organism: Myotis davidii; assembly: GCF_000327345.1. Classification (NCBI taxonomy): domain Eukaryota; kingdom Metazoa; phylum Chordata; class Mammalia; order Chiroptera; family Vespertilionidae; genus Myotis; species Myotis davidii. The sequence goes on from NW_006296221.1 coordinate 912,760, forward strand.
ATGCACAAGTCCTTCCATTACTACAATACTTAACATTTACTTAGTGTGCAAAACAACAGTGTGCTCAAGATTTTACCTTCAAAAGAATGAATATACACTAAGAACTAGTAAGGGAGACAAATGATTATTAGTAAAAATCTATTCATGGAACCAAGACAGCAAATTTTCACTAACGCCTCACCTATCACTCATGAAACATGATTTCCTGTTCATTAAAATTCAAACTACTAGTTCTAATCACAGCCTTCAAATAAAATGCTTTCCACTACACCACATTCCCCGCACTAAATCTTTCATATCCTCTACTAGTAGTACTTTTCGTGGAACTTTAGTTTACAAATGAAATGACGCTCCAAATGATTTTTATAGCTAACATATCTCCTGTGATCAACTAGTAGGGTGGAAATCCTGGAAAATCTAACTAATACGGTCTTATTCCCAGCACCAGGCTATTCAAGCCAAATAAATACACCACACCACCCTCCCCGCTACACCCCACACAGAACGCCAAGCTTTTCACGCTACCATCACAATAAGCACTCTGAAAATGCAAAGCTCCTTCAACATTAGAAGAGCCAGGACATTAAGACTATTTATATGTACTTTCACTGCATTTCATTAACGCGTTCCACAAACAGAAACTGCAGTCTTAAGGGCTTTACTCATCTCAACTCCAAAGATGGAGCGGAGAGGTTGTCATAAATCCACAGAGCAGCGGCACATAACTGTAAACTCTCTAATGAGTAAGAAAAAGTGGAATAATCACATCAATTCCTAAGGACGGCGCCTTCCTTTTTCCTGACAAAGCGGGAGTTGCTGGTGAAATTACTAAACTCCACACCTAGAGTCTCTAGAAAATGCTAAAACTCTCCACGCCACAAGTTTTTAACATCAAAATTCACTTAACTGCTACCCACATACCAAATGAAGAACCAGTGTGGATATCTGAAATTATCCTCACACACCAACTGGGAGAAAAAAAAATATGTTTATACCTTGCGCCTCTTCTAAGCGTCCTACAATAATACCCTCCGCTAAGCTAAAGCTACACCAGCTGCCCTTGGCCTAGGTCGGAGGTCAGAAACCCAGGACCTGGTGGGGTAGGGGGCCCAAGAACCAAAGACCCGATCTTTTTCCAGGGTTACTGTTTCCAACAAAACAACCACAGGCCCAAAGAGAGACGGCCAAGAGACCTGCAGACCTTGCAATCCTGAGAGACACTGGGGGAGTGGGGACGCACTCCCGAGAGAAAGGGGTGCGGGGGGGGGAGCAGCGCCGAGGAGGAAAGTAAGTGTCTCCACGCGCCTTGCAGACCCACAAAAACCACTCACCCTGGTCTGCCCGCGCGGACGGGCACCAGATGGAGCGAGTCCCCGCCTCGGGCTCAGACAGCTCGGCTCTGCCGGCACACACAGTGGGGAGTGGATCAATCACCCGATGACGGGAGGGGAGTGGGGGGTGCCCAACGAGAAAGCCACGGGTGGGGAAGACAAAGCCTCTGGGGGTGATCAGGGACCCAGCAGAGAGGAGAGAGTAGAGAGGAGAACACATGAGAAAAATTAAAAGGAAAAAAAAAAAGAGAGAGCAATCTGGTGCCTGGTCTGTGGCAGGTCACGGAGAGACCGAATAGAGAGGGAAACAACAAAGGGGCACCGGAGGGAGGACAGCTGCGGGGAGGTGATAGAGATGGGATGCGGGGCGCGAGGGGTCGGACAAAGCGCCCACGGCGGCGAAACAAAGGGCCGGGGGTAGAGACTAGCGGGGGGCAACCGGGGA
>NW_006296221.1:914928-916300 GCF_000327345.1 Myotis davidii
CCCGCGGAGCCGGGGATCCTGTTCGCTGCCTCCCCTGGAAACCTACCCCAGCGATGGAGCATGCGCAGGCGGCCCCTCCGCGGGCGAGCCCTCCGTGTGGTCCATGGGGAGCGCTCCGGTTATCCAGGTTTTGAGACGCGCCCGGAGGGACGTACGTGGAGTCTGAGGAAAACCGGAGGGGATTACAACGGGGACGGGGAATGGAGGGGTCAGGAGGCGGGGCCGAGGGGAAGGTCCTGGGAAAATCGGCCGCGTTTCACAGGCCTAGAGGAAACACCTCCTCAAATGGGTGTTTTCCAAGTGGCTTCCCGCTCACTCCAGTTCCCAGCCCTTTTCATTCATTCAGACGTTCATTGGACGCCTCCGTTATGCTAATGTTAGCGTTGGGTACTGGAGCTACCGAAGCCCGGAGTTCGGCGAGTGACAAACCAGGAACTGTCTTCGTTCATGCAACCCCCGCCCCCCCGCCCCGGCCCACCCCATGCCAGGGGAGATTCGGACAAAAGTGCAATGTGGTTCGTCCCTCCAGAACTCTGTAAAGTGAAAACTTTTGCAGTTGAGCTCTGTCGCCCTTAGCTTTCCTTCCTGGGTATGAAACGAGGTCAGGCCAACACCTCTGGCAAAGACATCCCTAATGTCCACCTCGCATACACACCCCGGGGAGCCGCGTAGTTTTCTCTGGCGGTGGAGATCCACCACTCCACCGCCCCGCACTCCAACCAGCGATCCCACTGGGGCAGAGAGCTGCCTGCGGTGCGGTGTGAACCTCCCTAGGACCTCTCACAGCCCCCGGCCCGGCGTGAACCCGGGTGCATACAGGGGCAGACTCTGCCCGGGTCCTCCCGTGGGCCTGGCATCGTCGACGACGCCGCTTGCTGCCTGAAATGTACTTCGGGCGACCTAAGCCTGGAAGCCCCCCGAGCAAATTTGGCCCAAGTGGGCATTGAACGAACAAAAAAGAGCAGAGCAGGGCCCCAACCCGCTCCCCCTACCTGTAGCACCCCCTTGCCTATTCCGCTCCCCACCTCCCCGAGCCCTTTCAATTCCTAGAGATTCCCAGAACTAGCTCTGCCTCCCGCAGGGAGCCCCAAAACCCGGAGAACTGGAATTCGCTGCCCGAAACCTGCTGACGGCGCTGCAGGATCGGCGCGGCACGCGCGGGCGGCACTGCGCATGTGCCCAATGCGGGCAGCCCAGTCTCACGCTACACCTCCTTCCCACCGCCTTCCACTACGCGACTCAGACACAACACGGGCCGTGGGAAATTTCGTAAACCTCGCGAGAATGCGCCCACTGTTGCCTATGCTTTTCTCTCCAAATCTCGCGAAGTCCAAGTGGGACAGGTGTTTGTCTAGTGCAGCTCCGGGCACTG
>NW_006296221.1:916375-916966 GCF_000327345.1 Myotis davidii
AGGCCGAGCGGGTGGGCGCGTGGCGGGGAGCACAGGGGGGCGGGAGGCCAGGAAGGGGCTTGATGTCTCGCCTACACATGCCGCCTGACACTTTGTGGAAGAAAAAGAGGTTGGGTTGGCGGGGGGCAGGGGGCGGGGTTCTAAAGAAAGAAGGGGAAGCCAAGAGATTGGAAACCCCTCCTGGTGTGGATGGTAAGAAGTCAAACTCTGGGGCTGGAGGAGCCTCGAGCTGATTCCCCGGGGAGGTTTCCTGTCGCCCTTCACGAGCCTGGTACTTTCCTAAAATGTGTTAGACGCCTCGCCCCCAGCCTCCGGAAACTGATGGCCCCCAGCGTCGGGTTTGAGTCATGCCTCCGAGTCGCCTCGTCTGGCCACCACTTTTCTTGCTTTTAAGCAAGTTCGGATTCACTTAGCTACACTCTTCTAGCAATTGGTTTTCTTTCTGATCTACCCGCTGGCCTAGGGATTTGGGTAAGGAAAACAAAAAGAAAAAGAAAAAAAATAGAGCTGCTCCCAGCGCTCTCCCATTGTTGCCTGTATAGATTCCGCTTTCCATTCATGGACACAATTTTTAAACCCCTGCCCCCCAAC
>NW_006296221.1:917078-955663 GCF_000327345.1 Myotis davidii
ACCAATCTCTTCCTAGCCTTTTTAAATGATCCCTATATAACAGTTTCTGTTCTTTTTCTTTTCTCTCACTAATATGACTTGAAATACTGGTTTTGCTTTCCCTCACCTTTGTGTTTGATGAAATATTCATTCCATTTTAAGTATTGTGTCATCAGATGCTTTAGTGACAGTTGTTTTAAATCAGAAATTTTTAGCCTTTTTCATCTCATGGCACACACAAACTAATTACTAAAATTCTGCAGCACACTAAAGCATTTTTTGCCCATCTGAGGGGGAAAAAAAACAGTATAGTTTGGATTTATTCACACTGGACAACTATTATTGTGTTGGCTGTTGTCATGTTTTATTTGGAAATCTAAGAAAAAAGAGATCAGTGCACCTAACCAATACTCATGTATTGCATGTTTGAAAAATTCTTGCGGCACACCAGTTAAAAATTGATGTTTTTAATGCTTCCCTTCTTTTTAGATTATTTATTTATCTAATGAATTCCTTCTTAAATTCTCCAATCAGGCACATTTCAGATTGCCCTGGTGTAGTTTCTGTTACCAGCCTAGCTTTGAATTGTCTAGGAACTGGTATACTGGTATCTTGGTGACATCATAGACCTACAAATGTAGAATTGAGTTCAGTTTTGATTTTTCAAGGACAGTAACTACTTATCTGCTGGTTGTGCAGTAGGCAAGAAATCGACTTTTTGAGTGGTATTCAAAGTTGTTAGTTTGTGTGCATTTACCTATCCCTAGATTACATATATCACACAGCAAAAGAATATATAAGGACATTTAACACAATATCTCAGTGCAAGTCTGATTCGGAACAGGATAGCTCAGGAGGAAGACAATGCCCTTGGAGCCTTCATCCCAAGAAGGCATTTCAATCATGGTCTAGTCCAGGCCATTAATCTCATTTGGAACCACGGCCATCTGAGGACCCCAACCATGGAAAGCTAGGAGAACCACACATCAAAACACAACTCATCTTTACCCTAAACTTTAGGGCCTAAAACATGCTCTTCTTGCATGCTTTCCCCATCCCAGTAAATGACAACTCCATCCTCCCACTTATTTAAACCAAGAAGAACCTTAGAGTCATTCTTGCCTTCTTTTCTTCTCACATCCACCATGCACTCTAACAAAATCATGCTGGCTCCCCTTTCAAAACATAGCCACAGTCCAACCAGTTCCACACCTTCATGGCTGCCAGTCCAGTCTAACCCATCTCATTTCTCATGTAGTTGACAGGAAGTCTCCTAACTGGTTCTTCTTTCTTCAGCCTTGCCTTTCCTCAGTCTGTTCTCAATAGAGCATTCAGAGTAACCCTCTAGAACTCTCCATTGGTTCCCATTCACTATGAGGACCTACACAATCTGGTCTCTCGCCCTCCACCTCCCCCCACCCCAATCCCACCCCACCCCCCTCACTGACACTGTTTTCAGGTCTTCGCTTAAGTGTCACCTCAGTGAGGCCTTCCCTGACCACCCTTCACAAAAGTGATTCCTCATATTCCCTGTTTCCTTTTTTATTTTTCCTACAGCATTTACCAGAAACTAACATACCATATCTCATACCTGTGTATTGTGTTTACTCTCTGCCTCCTCCCATTATAATGTAGTCTAAATGAGGGCAGGGCTTTTTGTCTATTTTTTTCATTGTTCAAACGTTAGCCACTAGGACAAATGCAGTAAGCATTTGTAGAATGAATGGGATGTCTTCCACTTTAAATATTTTTTAATTGATTTGAGAGAGAGAGAGAGAAAGAAACGTCGATTTGTTGTTTCACTATTTATTCATTCACTCATACTCTGGTTTCTCTTCAGATCGCATAAATCTTTCGCCTTTTACTATTCATTCACTATCAGCGGTTCTCAACCTATGGGTCACGACCCCTTTGGCGGTCGAACGACCCTTTCACAGGGGTCGCCTAAGACCATCCTGCATATCAGATATTTACATTATGATTCATAACAGTAGCAACATTACAGTTATGAAGTAGCAACGAAAATAATTTTATGTTGGGTCACAACATGAGGAACTGTATTTAAAGGGCCAGAAGGTTGAGAACCACTGCATTAGTTGCTTCTTATATGTGCCCTAATCAGGGATCCAACCTGGAACCTTGGCATACCTGGATGATGCTCTAACCAACTGAGCTACCCGGCCAGGGCTTGTCTGTCTTCCACTTTAGAATGGAATGGAAATGATTCTGAAGGCTCCCTACTCCTTCCAAGATTCCAAACAATATTGGAGTCAGACCAGCAATGAATACCCCCAGTGCTAGCCTGCCCGCCCGCAGAGGAGAAAGGAGCCGATAGAGCAACCACCTGTGTTGACTTTCTGACAAAAAAGTTCCTACTCCTGGGTTAGATCAGAAGATGAGCCTTCACTTTCTCAAAAGGTTTCCATTAATCTCCATTTTAGAACATGAGAAAAGAAAATGCTATTGGCAGGCTATTAAAAAACAAGACAGGTAATCTCATGTGTTGCTATTGGGAGTAAAAATGGGTGTAATCTTTATGAAAACCATTTTGATAAAACTTGCCACTACTCATTAATCCTACAATTTCATGTCTACAAATCTATCTCCCAAAGATACTTACACGTGTGAAATTACTTACATAGCAGCATTCACTGATGAAAGAAAATACTGGTAACAACCTAAATGTCAATCAAGAGATGTCGTACTTTTTTTTTAATGATATATTTGTAGACTTGAATAGTATGCATCTGTTAATAAGCAGAGGCTGCTTTTTATGTGCTCATGTGAAGGGATCACAAACTAAAAAACAAGGTGCACAATAGGATAAATATATCCTTATTTGCTTATGCGTATCTAAAATGGCTCTGGAAGGACACACTAGAAACTGTAACAGCGACTGCTTAGCTCTAAGGGACTCAAAAGTTGGAGGACGTAGGTGAGGCGGTGACTTGCCTCGCAGCCTGCTATGTTGGATCCTTTTAATTTTGAACCAAGTACATGTATTGCCTATTGAAAATATAAAACAAAAAAATGGGGAAAGGAAAGGAATAAGTGTGCAAGAAGAAAAAATTGACCAAAGAAAATTGTTTCCTTTCTCCCACTGCTAGAAAACCATTTTCTAATAGAACAGCAGTTCTCAACCTGCGGGTCGCGACCCCTTTGGGGGGTCGAACGACCCTTTCACAGGGGTTGCCTAAGACCATCGGAAAACACATATATAATTACATATTGTTTTTGTGATTAATCACTATGCTTTATGTTTAATTTGTAACAATGAAAATACACCCTGCATATCAGATATTTACATTACGATTCATAACAGTAGCAACATTACAGTTATGAAGTAGCAACGAAAATACTTTTATGGTTGGAGTCACCACCACATGAGGAACTGTATTAAAGGGTCGCGGCATTAGGAAGGTTGAGAACCATTGTAATAGATGTTATGAACATGATATACCATCTCAGCAGAGTCAAGAACTATAGAACTGTCAGCACTCCACCCCCGTCATGTGTAAACACTGAATTCACCACCTATTCAAACAGCAAGCTCGGAGTCTTGATTTTTGGTGCTTTATATCAGGCATGAGTTTTGGTGGTCTACAAAGATGGATAATGCAGAGAACTCAGGGGACTCCCTGCCTAACGGAATACATAGACCAGTGACAGTATGTAATTCCAGGACAGATAAATGAGTTTAATGGCATTGGGCTACAATGGAAGAAGCACAGAACCCTTGCCTGATGGGCCAGGGAAACCTTGCAGAAGTGACTTTTGAACTGCCTCTTACTGGAGTGGGAGTTCGGAAGACAATAACAAAAGAAAGAAGCTTGAGAAGCACAGGAAACAGCTTGTTCAGGCTCTGAGGTGTGAAAGAGCATCTTGTATTCAGGGGAACTCCAGGTGGGGGGTTGGTGCATATAGAAGCTGGGGGAGGGGGGAATGAGGTGGGCTGGCATCCTAAGCAGGTTCTCAAGAAGGACCTGGTAGAAAGGTGGTGCTCAAAAGCTAGTGGGGTGGGCATCAGAATCATTAGGGTCCCACTCCCTAAAACTAAATGAGGAAACCTGGACTGGACCCAAGAACAGGTATTTATTTCTAGCAGACTGGTCAGGGATCAGGATGCAAACTGTCCACCAACCAAGCTTTGAGAATCTTTGTTGTAGAAGTTAGATGTAATCTTTCTTCAGGAGTTTTGCATGAAAGGGAGTTTTGACATATGGTTTATTTTTAAAGCACAATAAATGAGATATGTAAATATTAGGGATGAGTTTGTGAGCCCCTGAGTGTATGTCCAATGGGTATGTGATGCAGTTAGTGGCAGTAAGATAAACATCCCTGGAGTGGGTCACATTTTGCTGTGGTTGTTAAAACACAGCGACACCCTTCAACATTGCTTTCATTCTAAGATTAAGTTATACCATCTCATCTTAATGGGACACACGAAAACATTCCAAATTTTACTATGCAGCCTCATGATGGAGAACATGGATGGGCACTAGTGCCACATTGCATGGTTCAGGCAGTAATACCTTAGACAAGTTATTTATCCTGTCAGTGCCTCAGTTTTCTCACCTGTAAAACGGCAATAATGGCACCTCATTCATAGGATTGCCATAAGTATTCAAAGTGTTTATTATGTCTAAAGCACATGCCTGGAAGATAATTGTTAAAGTAGTGTTAGTTTTTATCACTATTTTATTTAATACATTCATAATTGCATTCATCTGATGAGAATTCTTGCAAAACATGCCAAAATGTCTTTAAAACTTCAAAAAATCTATGTTAAATTGGTCAACTAAGGTGATGATTTTATTTAGATCAGTATTCATTCCTTTTTAAAAAATTTTTTTTTTATTGATTTCAGAGAGGAATGGAAAGAGAGACTGAAACATCACTGATAAAAGAGAACCATTGATTGGCTGCTTCCTGCACACCCCCTACTGAGGATCGAGCCCATAACCCAAGAATGTGCCCTTGACCAGAATCAAACCTGGGACCCTTCAGTCCGCAGGCCGACACTCTATCCACTGAGCCCAAACTGGCTAGGGCTCATTCATTCTTTATCTTATCCTACAAACATGTCAATATTATTATTATTGTTTAATTTCCAAGAGATTCTCAAAAGGTTGGGAAACATGTTGAAGATGGCCAATGAGAGCATGGAAGGATGTAAGGATGTGATCAGATTGTGAGGTGGCTATGTGCCTAAGAATGCCTACTGATAACTAATGTTAGAAATTAGGAGCCTTTCAGTCCACAGAAGTTTTTTTTTTTTTAATCTATGTCTCACCTTTTTAAATAACAGTATCCCTATTGTTTTCTACTATGTGTTAATTAAGATTAATAAAATGTACAGAAGATGCAAAGAGTGGCAAGAAGGATTTCATCAGACTATGTAATTCTGAGCTCTAACTCTAGATTCCCAAAAATGATGAGAACACTGAAAATGAGTCATGGAATGGGCTTCAGGAGAACTTGAAAAATAAAAATTCATCCTTTTCTTTTCCCAATTGTGTTTGATTTTCACAGAATTATTTGGCCCTGGGATTATTTTTGGGGGGGAGCCCCCCCCCCCAGTTAAGCTTTGCTTAACTTGCTAACATATGCAGCAGTTCAAAGAAGTGAAGCAATAAAAAGCACGGGCCATTTACTCTAGTGATGTGAAACAAGAATAGAATCAAATGCACATTTCATGAGAAGAATGTGTACAAATCCAATAATTCGTTAGAAGTTTTCATAGCCAATGTAACTAGAAGAAAATGTTACCATGTGTGATTGATATATCTTGTTCTTTATATGTCATGAGCAAGATAAAGGCAGTTAGTACTAACTATACATGCGGTGACAACATCATATGAATTTTAACATCATATGAATCATAAAATTCCAGTGATCTGTTTATAAAGGACTGTATCTAAACTTTGATTTCCTAAACTGTCCCCTTAGCCATGTATCATAGGTTGTAGTGGTTTGGGTTTCTGTGTCAAGGCAATGTTGCACACCCATAGCTAAAAAACAAACAAACAGCTGGGGTATGAAGGAAAGAGCATTAGACTAGCTCTACCATTGAGTCCTTCCTTCACCACTAGCCAGCTGGCTAACTTTGGGCGAGCTAATTTTTCCTCATCTGCAAATGGGAAATGTAAGACTTATTGCTAAGGGTCATTTTGAGAATTTATTGAGATATTCCATGAAATAACTGGGTACGTAGTAGGTACTCAGTAAATGTTACTTCTTTAGGAAATTTTTCTACCCACCGATGGACTAATTCTATTCTTAGAGATCAAATTAGATAGTTTACAAATAATTAAATGGAATTATCTTCAAATAAGTTCATTTTATTTATTTTTGGTTGGCACATTTATTTGTAAAAATTTAACTATGGTAGCCTTAACCGGTTTGCTCAGTGGATAGAGCGTCGGCCTGCGGACTCAAGGGTCCCAGGTTCGATTCCGGTCAAGGGCATGTACCTTGGTTGCGGGCACATACCCAGTAGGGAGTGTGCAGAAGGCAGCTGATTGATGTTTCTCTCTCATCGATGTTTCTAACTCTCTATCCCTCTCCCTTCCTCTCTGTAAAAAATCAATAAAATATATTTTTTTAAAAATTTAACTATGGTTATATAGCAAATCAATGGAACAATTTTCTCCTCTGGCCCGTGTTATTATTGACCTTGGGCACTGATGGTCTTTATCAATTTTTTAAACGAAACCTATCAGAAAGGTTTCTTTCTGCATCTGTACTATTTTGTGTCACAGATGGTGTGATGATAAGCATCAACTTGTAGATGATCTTTGTGGCTAGCACCCTTGTCCAAAATAGACTAAGGACTAAGAAGATCAATTTTGGAACCATTCTGTTCAAGCACTGACAAACACTCAGAGAGAATAAACAATTCCCATCTTGTGCAATACTTAACTCTGTCCAAGACAGCTGACTAACGAGAATCCTCTTGAATGTCATAATTGACTTGCACACTGTAACTTTTAATATTACTATTATGTCAATACGTCAATATTTCTCATTTTTATTAATTTTTAAAGTTTCATTTGTCATGTCAACGTAGGGGAATTTAAAATATCTCATGAAATTACTGCAGAAAAAAATACTTTCTAATGAAGCTATTACTAAATATTGAGGACAGACTTGGTTTTATGCAGTACATATGTCTGAAAAATTTCATCTCAATCTCATAATGATGTATTTAACTTGTAAAATGCATTTGAGAAACTCTAAAGGGATGTTTAAAGACTCCAAGTCAGTTATTATAACTTGTATAGTCCCTATGTGTACTTTTTGCTACTTAAGTGATTATTTAACTAAGTTCTCTCATGACTAGCATCCTGTGAAAGGTGAAATGAATTGTATTAAGGTGTTATAAATATCCCACTAGTGGAAAAATATTTCTCAAGATCTCAACTATAAATCACCTCCCATTAAGTGCTTTGGAAAAATTTGGAAATTTATGCATGCTTTTTTTTTTCCTCTGAGCTTTCCAAACACTTGGCTTAAATGTTATCCTCAGAATTACTTTTGACTTCAGTGAGAGTTATAAATGATCATCTGAGAGAAGAATTTGGCTTCTAGTTTTCACGTCTAAACTTCTCCAGAAATGTTCTTATGAAATGTGAATCTGATTTTCATTACATAGTTTTACCTACATAGCATCATATTTTCCTTCACCAGCAAACACTAAGTATTTTATTTTTAAATAGCACAGCTATATCTGTATTTGCATGGTACTTTCCAAGTTTCCAAAATAGGCACCAAATCACATAATCTAGGCAAAAACAAAGAACTTAAGAACTGAAAGATAACTTCTGAAAAACAGATTATAACAGAAGTATTTCGTTTTATGCATAGAGGGTTTTCAAAACGTTGTATTCCAATCTAACACACAGCAGGTCTGCTTTCTATTTAAAGGGATATTGTGATCATAATTTGGTAAGTGACAATAAAAATGAGTGATTCTATGCTATCCTAAGCCTTCCTACAAACATTCAGTCAGTCCTCTAAGACAAAGCTACAGGTAAGTAACTTTATTCCTGCTTTTACAGATGAGGCTCAGAGAACATGACTTGCATAAGATATACTTCTAGAAGTGAAAGTTATGATATTCAATAAGTCCTTTATTTTTTGCTATAGAAATTTAAATTATTTTATTATTATTATGACCTAATAGATAATATCTTGTGTCAAATATACAGAGTACCAAATTATAGCTTTAATACATTATTTACAAAAATATAAATGCTAAGGAATGCAAAAATCTATTTTTTAACAGCTGGTAATTAGATATCCTATCTAATAAAAGACAAAAATGGTAATTGGCGTACGACCAATACCCTTTTCATTGGCTAATCAGGGCTATATGCAAATTAACTGCCAACTAAGATTGGCAGTTAACTGCCAACTAAGTTTGACAGTTAACTGCCAACTAAGATTGACAGTTAACTGCCAACAAGATGGCGGTTAATTTGCATATGTAGGCACAATGCAGGGAGGTGAAAGGGAAAGCAGGAAGAACACACACACACACACACACACACGCACGCACGCACGCACACACACTGGCATTTTAAAAGCTAATGCTTGTTAGCCCAAATGGTCCATTAATTGTGGGACTTCAGGAAGATACCAAAATGACGTTAAAGATGTGGAGAGGAGAGCTAGTAGAGAAATAGGCAAATAGCTCATCCAAGGGTTGACCCCTGGAATCAGCATCTCAAATGTGCTTTCCACTATTTCTCATTGCGTCTTCCTTTAATCTCCTTTCTGAATCCACCATTTTAAAAAACAAAATTTCAGAAATTTGACATGAGGGATGAGGATGAGACTAAAAGTAGAGAAGTCTGCCCAATGCAAGATGAAAAGGACAGTGAACATCGTGTGTCCATCATTTTTAAAGTGGAGGTTCTTAGGTAAGAGTTTATCCAAGTTGAAAATTTTTAAACTTCCATTTTCCAGGAACATCTTGAGGAATGAATAGCAAGTAAAGAATTTAATGCCCCTGAATATGGACTGAATGTCTGTGACCCTCTCCAGTTCATATGCTGACATCCTACTCCCCAACGGGATGACAGTTGGAGATGGGATCTACCATTGGTAGGTAATTAGGGTTAGATGAGGTCTTGAGGCTTGGGCCTTCATGATGTGATTGGTACCCTTAGAAGATATTAGGAAGTGACACCAAAACTCTCTCTCTCTCTTTTTCTTTTTCACCGCCCACCCCCCCCCACACACACACCAAGTGCACGAATTTCATGCACGGGGCCCCTAGTATATTATAATTATACATTACATATATATGAATTAGTAACAGTGGGTGGCTAAGGCAGGAGAAGACCTAATACTCTTGTGGATTTTTTGCCATGTTTATTATTTTAAAAAATAATTCATAGATAAATGAATAAAAAATAATTCATGAAAATAGATAAGTTTAACTTCAAGACATCTCAAGAAAAGAAAATTGCAGACCAATAAATATAGACACAAAAATCTTCAACAAAAGACTAGCAACCATCAAACAAACTGGGAATAAAAAGCAATTTTCTCAACCTGTTCAAGGGTAGCAATGAGAAATTCAGAATTAGCATCATATTTAAAGGTAAAAGACAGTTGCTTTCCAACTAACATCAGGAAAAAGACAAGGATTTTTATTAGCGTCACTTCTATTCAACATTGTATTGAATTTTAACCTGGTAATTTAGCAACAAAATGAAACAAAAGGCATCCAGGCTGGAAAAGAAGATGTAAAACTATCTCTGTTTGCAGGTGACATGATCTTACAAATAGAAAATTGTAAGGACTCTACTAAAAATTATTAGAGCTAAGATTTAAATTCAGCAAAGTTACAGGATACAATGTCAATATACAAAAATCAGTTGTATTTATATATGTTTGCAATGGGCAATTCAGAAATAAAATTAAGAAAACAATTTCATTACAATAACAAAACCAATAAAATACTTGGAAATAAATTTAATCAAAGAAGTGTACTTCTTATACTCTAGAAACTATACCACATTCTTGAAAGGAATTCTGAAAGATCTAAATAAATGGGAAGTCTTTCCATGTTCATGGGTTGAAAAATACTATTATTAAGATGGCAACAGTCCTCAAATTGGTCTATAGATTCAACACAATCACCATCAAGATCTCAACTGTCCACTTTTCAGAAATTAACAAACTGTTTCTAAAATTCATATGGAAATTCAAGGAACCAGAACAGCCAAAAAATTGTGAAAAAAAAACACAAAGTTGGAGGATTTAAATTTACTACAAAGCTGCAGTAATCAAGACTGTGGTTTTGGCATAAGGTAGACATATAGATCAATGGAATAAAATTGAGAGTCCAGACATTAACTCACATTTATGGCCAATTGATTTTCAACAAGAGTTCTAAAACAGCTGAATGGGGGCGGTGTGGGTGGGGGGGGGGGTGGGGGTGGGAGTGGGGAAATAGTCTTCACGAAATAGTGCTGGGACAACTAGATAACCACATGCAAAAGAGTAAAGTTGGGCCTGAACTTCACAACATATATAAGTTGACCTTAAACTGCATCATAGACCTAAATGTAAAAACTAAAACTATAAAATTCTTAGAAGAAAGCATAGGTGTAGGAAATGGGCCTCTGTGATCCATGTCCAGGATGGTCGGCTTGTGATCAAAACAGTTGCTGAATTTCCCCAGGGCAAGCAGAATGTAGGGAGGAGGGAAGAAGATGTAAGAGCAAGGAACTGTGGGCATGGGCCAGCATCCTGGTGGAAACCTCTGAGGTGCCTGTCTCAGCTAGACGGGGAGGTGGAAGCAACTAGAAAAGTCCAATTTTTTTAAATGCCCAATGGGAAACAGCAACACCTAGGTGACATATTAGGAAACAGGTGACCCCATAGTACTCAGCCAATGAGGAACCGGAGGAGGGACTGAATAAATGGACTGTGTTCACTGCCCTAGGTGTGCCTGTATATGTGCCTGTACAATCGGGTGCACATCTGCTCTCAAGAATGTATTAAAAGTCTCATTTTTGCCACACTTCTGTCTCCGAGTCCGTTATTTGATTTTGGACAGGTGAACATTTCTCACATAGGGGTAAATCTTCATGACCTTGGACTAGCAATGGTTTCTTAGATATGACACCAAAAGTATAAGCAACAAAAGAAAAAAAAATAGATAAGTTTAACTTCATCAAAACCAAACTTTTGTGCTTCAAAGGACACTGTTAAGAAAGTGAAAAAGACATCCTACAGAATGAGAAGATATTTGCAAATCACACATCTGATAAAGATCTAGTGTCCAGAATATATAAATGTGTAAGAATTCTGAAGACTGAATAACAGAAAGACAAATAACTCAATTGAAAAGTGGACAAAGATCTAAAGAGATATTTCTCCCAAGAAGATACGCAAATGGCCAATAAGCACAGGGAAAAATATTGATCATCATTAGCCACGTGGGAAGTGCAAAGCAGAACCCCAAAGCAGTAGTAGGATAGCAATAGTAAAAAAGACAGAAAATAACAAGTGTTAGCAAGGACGTAGAAAATCAAAACACTCATATGTTGATTGTGGGAATATAATCTGAAAAGGTTAAAGATAAGAGCTAGCATATGACCCAGGAATCCCACTCCTAAATATATACCCAAGAGAACTGAAAATGTATGTCCATGCAAAAACTTGTACATGAATATTCATGGCAGCATTTATCCTAATAGCGAAAAAGTAGAAATAACCCAAATATCCATCAACTGAAGAATGGACAAAAAAATGTGGTACATCCATAGAATGGGATGTTAGGCCATAAGAAGAAATAAAGTACTGATACATGCTTCAATATAGATAACCCTTGAAAAAATGCTAAATGAAAGAAGTGAGTCAGAAAACATCCCAAATTGTATGATTCTATTTATATGAAATGCCCAGAATAGACAAATCTATAGAAAGTAGATTAATTGTTGCTTAGAGCTAGGGAGTTTGGGACTGGAGGGTGTTGTGAGTGACTGCTAAAGGGTAGAGGACTTCTTTTTGAATGATGAAAATGTTTTGAAATTGATTGTGATAGTGATTGTACAACTCTGAATATACTAAAAACCATTGAATGTACACTTTAAATGGGTGAATTATATGGTATGTAAAGTATATCCCAATAAAGCTGGTCACAAGAAAAGCAGAAAAAATTAAATTTAACTTTATTCAATTAGATGCTTTAAAAATCACTGTGATAATAGCCCTTATTTTAGTTACAGGCTGATATAAATATTCAAGAGCAAGCAAATAAGTAATAAACTCCATAGAAAATCAGGGAATAGTTTATTTACCCTCTAGCTTCATAGTAAGTTCGAAATTATATATATACTAGAGCAGTGGTTTTCAACCTTCCTAATGCAATGACCCTTTAATACAGTTCCTCATGTTGTGGCGACCCCCAATTTCATTGTTACAAATTGAACATAATTAAAGCATAATGATTAATCACAAAAACAATATGTAATTATATATGTGTTTTCCAATGGTCTTAGGCAATCCCTGTGAAAGGGTCGTTCGACCCCCAAAGGGGTCGCGACCCACAGGTTGAGAACCGCTGTACTAGAGGCTTGGTGCACAAAATTTGTGCACTTCGGGGGTGGAGAATCCCTCAGCCCGGCCTGCAACCTCTTGCAGTCTGGAAGCCCTTGGGAGATGTCTGACTGATGGCTTAGGCTCACTCTCTAAGCCATCAGTCAGACTTCCTTAGCACTGCCGTGGAGGTGGGAGAGGCTCCTGCCCCATCGCTGCACTCGCCAGCCTTGAGCCCAGCTTCTGGCTGAGCGGTGCTCTCCCTGTGGGAGCGTACTGACAACCCGGGGGAAGCTCCTGTATTAAGCATCTGCCCCCTGGTGGTAAGTGCAGGTCATAGCGATCGGTCGTTCTGCCATTCGGTAGATTTGCATATTAGCCTTTTATATAGGATGGATATATATATATATATATATATATATTAAATGAAGAAGTCACAAAACAAAATAGAGTGGAACAAATGTCAATGATAAATTTAAAAAATATTTTTGTTAAATACTGTTTTGGATTTCCTAAGATTAGAAACAAGAAAACTGTCAAATGAAAAGGTATAAGCATTATTTTTTAAAACGTCTGGATTTGAAAAGAAAACTTTTCTCTGAAATACAAACCATCCTTACTACATGAAAGCGATAATTTAAGAACCCCCCCAAAAATACTTTTTAATTCATAAGTAAACTGTATCTTCCAGATATACTTAGATATATTTTTTATTTATTGGGTTGACATTGGTTAATAAAATTATATAGGTTCCAGGTGACATTAATATAATTATATAGTTTTATAATACATCATCCATATATTGTATTATGTGTTCCTGACCCCAAGTAAGTGCACTGATCTTATTTTAAGATAAAGGAATCGCTGGAATTATTGAGTACCAACTTAATCCAAGGGATTTCATGTACAGGATTTTATTTGACCCTCCCATGATCCTGAATAGGACTCCTCCTCCCCTTTTAGTAGATAAGGAAGCTATGGCCCAGAAAAATTAAGCAACTTTCCTTAGCTCACACAGCTACAGAAGTAGCTAGAAAGTGAATGCTACCCTTTCCTCTAACCTGTCCTGTGCTCGCCTGCTGAGTCACTTTATCCCTTCATTACCATTGGTGAATTAAGAACCCAAAGACCTGGGGACTTGGAAGGGAAATTACCTAATGGATATGCAAATGTTACTTTGAGGACCCAACAATCAGGACACCACCTCTGTGCACTCTGGAGAGCTGATGATGGGGGTGGAGTTGGAAGTGGAATTTCCTTATTTTCCAATGTGGAAGAAAGGAGAACACCCCAAGGAAAGGAGAAAACCCCAAAGGAACCTTCCAGCTCTAAAGGTTAGTCAGTTTAATGCTCCTCCTTAAAGGAGCTGAAGGTACCCTGGAATTCACATAGCTATTTCTTCCTCTCCTGACTTAGTTTTGTCCCAGGATCCATAGCTGAAGTATCGCCTTCCTGGCTGCAAGGACTACAATTCCATAAGGAAGTGAAGGCCCCTGCTGGGAAGCACAGGCCAATCAAACCAAATCTGTCTCAGTATAACCATCGAAATTTGCCCTTGGGTAACTCAGTTATCTTCTGATAGCCTCTACTCCACCATATACCTATCCCACTCAGGGCACTGATGCCTCAGTTTACCCTCTCCTATTTTCACTGTTTTCAATCTGTTCCTCTCTCATCCCCTGATTCCCAAAAGGAATATTTACTGACCGCCTTCCAGGAGCCAGGCACTGTGCTAGGCCCTGGGGAGACAGGTTTGAGCAAGTAAGGCAGGATCACTGCCTTTAGGGAACTTGTATTCAAGGATGGAGACACAGATAAGAAAAAAAGGGTAAATAAATAAGATCATTTTTAGTAATGATAAAAGCTATGCAAAAACTTAAACAGGAGTGAAAAATGTGAGCTGACTTTATTTAGATCCACAGCCCTCTCAATAGTAAATCCCTTTCATTGCACTTAAGCTGCTCCAAGTACAGGTACTTTGTGTAATTCTCCTAAAAAGGTTTTGTGACCGTACAAGTAGAGAGCAATGACCTTTACAATATTAAATTCATTCTTTAGACCAGCAGTATGTAGATATCAAGTTCTTTCAAAAGTATAGACTTGGATATTTCTACTTTTCTTTGGTAAACTCTACAGAAGAAAGGAAAGCTAGGAGCACTCAAATTCTGAGTACCAATTATAAAAGGGCAGAGCCTCACACCAGTTATTCACATTCCTAATCCCCACCCCCCACCCAGACATGCAGGCACACCCATGGGTGTTGGGTGCTTATCCTTATTTTATAGGTGTTGGAGGTGAGACTCCCAATGTTTAAGCAATTTACTCAGGGACACTGAGGTCAGACATGAACAAACCAGATCTGAAGCCAACCATCTTTTTACCTCCAAATCAAGCACCTTTTTACTTACAGTCCCAGTTAACCTATAATTTCATGCATGCCTCCTCCTTCAGAAGCCTTGCTTCTTCATTAAGAGGGTTTATTAAAAAAACAAAACAAAACAAAAAACTGTGAAGGGAGTCAGGGTATATTGAAAAGTTTCTGCATAAATGTTTCAGCATTGCTACAAAATTTATAACTTCCCACTTCATTTTGCCTGTAAGGTTACATATTATCCAAACTAATTATATATTTGTAATGGGAATACTAAATTATTTAAAAGCAGCCTTAACTATCTTTTCTGAGAAGCTGCTTGGTTGCCAGAATAGTGCAATTCCTGTTTGTGTATTTACTAAATTTACTACAATTTAGATGAAGAAAGTCTCTTTCCTTTGTTCCACCCAGTGAAATGATGCATTTTCAGGATGATTAAGAGCAAAACAGCCTAAATTGCTATATTCGTTCAAAAAAATTTCTCAGAATGGTATATTAAAAATGAAACTGAAACATTACGGAAGTGGTAAAATCCACTCAGATTCAATTATTTATGGGCAGAAAAATATTAGATACCATCAGTGTCTGCAGATCTACACAATGTGTCAATAATTTTTAAAAATAAATTTAAAAAATAAGTGTGAAAGGCAGGGTGAATCCTCTTGATGAGGATGCTATTTTAAATAGGTTTAGGAGAGTTACTGAACTTAGCAGACTTTTAAAATTTAATGAGGTATAAAAAGGCACACAGAAGATATAAAAATATTAAACTTTGCCAAGAAGAATCATTTGGAAATGTCACTGGTATGCAGCTTCTTAGTTGACCTGCCCTCCCTTGTCCTGTCCCTAAATCTTTTTTGAGGTATAAAGAATTTATTTCATTGCCTCATTTCTTGTTCGGTGTCCTTTCACACTTTTGGAGCGGGGGCGCGGGGGGTAGGGGGGAGGATGTGATGTTGCTGTAGGACAGGGGGTATGTTTTGAGGTACTAATTCCGCTTTCTCTGTCCTCTGTTTTCTCTTGGAAATCTAGATTTCAGATGCCTCTAAAGTGGCTAGTCTTACTTCTACCTAAATTCATTTTACAGATCTAGTTCTTCTTGAAAGCGCTTTTTCAGGCTATTACTTTGTATTTCAATAACTACACTGGTCTTCCTGCCTCGAAAATTTGGACTTTCCTGACCCGGTGATGTCATTTTTGGTGCCGTCCATTGCTGAACTCGCCACAGCCCCCTCCCACCCTGAATCACTCTGCACTGTTAGTAACACCAAACGAACGCGCTAAAGAACAGGCTTGTCAAGCATACTGCTTTGAACTCGAGTTTTATAAGAATTTCTAAGCCAGAATGTTTCCTCAAATTATGGTTATATTGAACAAATATTAGTGATTAAGGAGATCCCTTTAATACGTCTTCTTCCTCTTTATACCTGTTGGAGGCACACAGCTGTATGGAATTCAACTCTGTCCATCTCGTGTGAATCCCCGCAGGGTTTGTAAAACGGCAACCCATAATCCCCTCTTGAAAAAACACTGATTGTTTGTGCTTATGCTAGTTCCAAATATTACAATAGTTTCTGGATTTTAGCCACATTCCTCTCTAGATGGTCATCTGGGAGACTTTGTTTATAATGTGTGTTTTGAATGAAATTTTAAAATTCTAAGACCACAGGATGTATGACTCAATTGTGGATTAAACTTAATTTTGCATTTTTTGAAAAGAGGCTCTACTTCAATTACAATAGCAAACATTGAATAGAGAAGGTATGTTTTTTTCCCCAAGGATTAGTGTTTGGAAGAAAGTAAGTGAAAACATGCCATTTCCAAGAATTAGGGACTGTTTTCAACATGGCCTATAGCATTCAGTGGGTGTCTAGGTGGATTCAAACATAAAGCTGTATTATGGATATTAGAAAGGCCATTTTCTTTAGGGATTGTGATCATTGTGATTTTAAAATCAGAAACAAAATGCTGAATTTAAAATAGCCCCCTCACTCCACCTGAAAAATAGTTATGTTCCTGGGGATAAACAGTGTAATAGCAACTTTTTTCTTAAGGCAACATGAAAAACATAAAAGCTCCCTTGGGACATTTTCCTTCTAAGAAGCTCCACGTTTTTTCCCCCATACCCTTTGATTATTTTAGAAACTGGTGCTAATTAAAGAGCCCTTTTAGACTTTAGGACACAATGAGAGACTTAATGATAGACTTAATAAACCAGCATGTTTGACTTTAGTTGTTTCAGGCTCTGGCTCTTTCGCCAATTGCCACTTGGATGTATTCTTTCACTCTCCTCTGCTTATAAAACAGAAAACAGTGAACACAATAGACAACACATGTAAGCTAAGGCCATTGACATTCTCAGTCACCATAGACTGATGGATTTCTCCTCAAAATGTTTCAGTTCACATTCTCTCTATAAATCTCTCTCTCTCTCTCTCTCTCTCTCACACACACACACACACACACACACACACACACACACACACACACACGCACCAGTGATTTCTATGACATAACCTTTCTGGAATTCTATAAACACAGGATATGAAACACGGGTTAACCACTTGTCTAGGAAAGAAAATAAGCAGACAGTTGCCCACAGAACACATCTTACATTGGGTTTCCATGTATGCCAAGAAAGTGATCCAACAAAGTGATCGCTTTGAGTCCCCGACTGAATAATAGCAGGACCTTGAAAGCATGACTGCAGTTTCAAAAGGATGCTGCTTGTTAACAGAGTGCATGGTGAATTATGGCCTCTGCATTCAGCTCTTTCTTTTATTGTTGACACTGATCTTCAGAGAGAGTATGGTAAGTAGCTAACTGCACATGTAAACCTTACATTAGGCACAAAGAAAAATATTATATTTAGAAAAAAATGCAATATAAAATAATGTCACTGGTTTAAAAAAATCATGTGTTATGCACTAAGGTAAAGGATAAGATATGAATAGGTAATTTCTGGCAGCATTCTTAAAACTATTTTTTTAAGTTGAGTGAAGAAAAAATGAGTAAAGAAATGCCCTAAGGCCCGAGCCATTTTGGCTCAGTGGATAAAGTGTTGGCTTGCGGACCAAAGGGTCCCAGGTTTGATTCTGGTCAAGGGCACATGCCTGGGTTGCAAGCTCCTTCCCATCCTGCGCCCTGGTGCAGGAGGCAACCAATTGATGTGTTTCTCTCACATCGATGTTTTTCTCTGTCTTTCCCTCTCTCTTTCCACGCTCTCTAAAATCAATGGAAAAATATCCTCAGGTGAGGATTAAAAAATAATAAAATAAAAATAAATGTCCTAAGTATTACCCTTCTTCACTAAGTCACTGATATTGAGCCTGATAAATATTGCCCCCAAACAGTGACACCATTCACAGCTTTATGCTTAGCAGCTATATTCAACAGCAGTGCTGTAGGCTCAGGTCTATTCTCAGCTACCCAGTGTTGGGAAAAAAACAAACAGCATTGTTAGAGGTGGAGTGGGTAATGATGTGACTGACAGCCTTACGTCCTTGTAATTACAGTGGTAGATCACCATGCTAAATATTAGCAACTTTTCTATTCTACAGAAGCAATGATATCAGGAAGCTATGCTACTACTACTACTACTACTACTACTACTACTGGTGATTACAGAAACTGCTAATTCAAGGATTCAAATTAATCCCTCTAAACTCTATTTAAAACAGATCCAAAGGAAGGATCTTCCATGGAGGCAGAGAGAATTCGTTCTCTCCATTGCACACTTATGGACTCATTTGGGCTCATTAATTCAGATGCTATTACAGCAGTTCTAAATGGGAAGAATGTGTTTTCTCAATTACTGATGTCAAATGAACATTGCAGGAGTGAAGTAATTTACTGTGGTCATACAATTCCTTCTACTTCACCACTGGGGTAACTCTAGAGCAGTGGTCGGCAAACTGCGGCTTACGAGGCACATGCGGCAATTTGGCCCCTTGAGTGTGGCTTTTCCACAAAATACCGACTTCTGTGCATGGGCCACAAAGTTTTAATCGCACTGTATGTGCGTGCCGGCACGTGGTATTTTGTGGAAGAGCCACACTCAAGGGGCCAAAGAGCCGCATGTGGCTCGCAAGCCGCAGTTTGCTGACCACTGCTCTAGAGCATTCAAATCTGAATGTGAACCCAGCAGAGGGGCCAGATTGTGGAGGGAGGGATTCCTTCAGGTGGCTCTGTCTTTTCCTTCAAACATCCTAGAATCAAACGAGTATAGGACGTAGGATGGACAGGGGCCAAGCTGCTGAAGATCCACAACCATCACCTCTCTTCCAAGCCCCAACTCAGCTCTGTGATCAATTCCTTGGTGTGATATAGCCAGGAGGGGTAGAAGGGACCTCTAGAAGACTTGCTTTTTTCACAGAACCAATTCTTTGGAAGAGAGAATTGGGTGAGGTAGGGTAAAGTGTGCTTTAGGAATCTCTGCACATTCTTTTACCTCTTCTACCACTATCAGAATTTTTGTTTATTTTTAAATTTTATCTTGTTTTTCTTATTTCATTTTTTTGTTTTCTTTTTAAAAAAATATATTTTATTGATTTTTTACAGAGAGGAAGGGAGAGGGATAGAGAGTTAAACATCGATGAGAGAGAAACATCGATCAGCTGCCTCCTGCACACTCCCTACTGGGGATGTACCCGCAACCAAGGTACATGCTCTTGACTGGAATTGAACCTGGGACCCTTGAGTCCGCAGGCTGACGCTCTATCCACTGAGCCAAACCATGTAGGGCAATGTTTTTATTTTTCAATCTTGACATCAGCATTCTCCTCTTCCATCTCATCAGTATTTCAGTCCTGCACTCCATCACATCAAAGCCAACCCTCTGCTTTCTAAAAAGACAACTACATAAAGCAATTCATATTGTGAATGGGAGAGAAGCATTCCTCTTCCCCATTCATGTACACGTGCATGCATGTGCATGTGTGTGTGCGCACGCGCACACACACACACACATTCATAACCTTCTTCTTGGACAGCAGCCATCCCTGTCATTATGTAACAAAGTCATTCTGATGGAGTAAATGTAAGCCTAATGGGAGAGGAGAAAAATTATCTTGTCATTTTTTCTACTTAAATATGTTCAATTATTTACAGTGATTCATCCCAAAGCCCAAGGCTAGTCAGTCCAGAGGAAATGTGTAGAAGAGATCATTTGTAGGAAGGACAAAAAGTAAACAGGGCAACACTCACTCAGGTACCCAATAGTTCATCCAGATTCCTCTCTTTTCATCATCAACCCTATCCAATCCATTGACAAGTCCTATTGGTTCAATTATCCAACTATGCGCCACATCTAATAAGTTGTACCATCTCCTCATTAAATCCTTGTCCAGGGCACCATCACCTCTCTCTAGGTACCTGCCTGACCTTTCCAACTTCTTCCTACTTCTCTATCCCTAATACCTACAATCTATCTCTACAGAACAACCTGGAGTGATCTCTTAAAAATATAAACAATGCCAAGGGTTAAAGACAAAGAGAGAATCTTAAAAGCAGCAAAAGAAAAACAGTTACCTAGATGGGAGCACCCATACAACTGTCAGCTGATTTCTCAACAGAAATTTTGCAAGCCAGAAGGGAGTGGCAAGAAATAATCAAAGTGGAGAACCAAGATGTGCTACAACCAGATTACTCTACTCAGCAAAGCTATCATTTAGAATTGAAGGTCAAATAAAGAGCGTCAGGGAGGAGGAGAACAAGAATAATAATAATAATAATAATAATAAGAAGAAGAATAAGAAGAAGAACAAGAACAAGAACAAGAAGAACAAGAACAAGAACAAGAAGAAGAAATAAAAAATATGAACAATAAAATGACAATAAATACATATATATCAACAATTGAATCAAAACAAACAAACAAGGAATCTAATGATCAAAATAAACTGATGAATAATATAGAAACAGAGGCATGGAGACATGGAACATACTGATGAATCTCAAAGGGAAGGAGGTGGGAGAGGCAGGAAGAGGTTAACCACAGATCTTATAAGCATATATGCATTACTTATGGACACAGATAATAGGGTGGTGAGGGCCTGCGGTGGGGCAGAAACTGGGTTGAGGGGGGCAATGGGAAAGAGAAAAAGGGGAATATCTGTAATACTCTCAACAATAAAGATTTAAAAAAAATAAGATAAAATAAATATATTCAAACACTTTATGAAACCAAATATATATGTAAATCATGTGTTATTCTCAAATTAAAACTTTCATATATATGTCTATTATGTATTTTTGTTATTCCTCAAACATTTTGTCGTGATAATTAGCATTGAAAATTCTTTAACACAAAGGCTAAGTGCTGTCTTACAGGAAACAAAGATGTTAGGAGCTTGAAGGCACCACCTAGACTCACCTGGAATAGAACAGGTGGGTGATGTTATCAAAGAGAGGAAAGCTAGCAGAGTCCTGGGGGCCTACAGTGGAGGAAGAGAGAGTGCTGGGAGCCAACTTGGGCTTGAGGAGGGCCTGGGCTGAGCAGTAGAAGGACCCCTAACTGCTCACTCTCACTCCTCCCTCCTCCCAGATATTATAGAAATATATATATGTAATACATTTGTAAGTGAATACCTATTTTCTCAGAGCACATAAACAATGTCCAAGGGAGAATACTTTTAATTTTTAAAATGAAAGATTATTTACTTTACTATCTACCTACTTCCTAGTTTTAAATAGAAATAAAGGCGATTTGTTTTTATCTATTTTATTGGCAATTCTATTCTGGAAGGAGGATTCTAATTAATAAATGGAAACATTAATAAGAACTATAATGCCTAAATAGAAGAAAACTAAGTCATCTGCTTCGGGGGTGGGTGGGTATTTAGGGTGTATTTTTCAAGAGAGATCCTGGCAGAACCACAGTACTTGGAAAAAGGCACATTATACAAGAGTTACACTTGAGTTCCTTTATGGCAGGACTGGACAGCTGCTTGCACCTGCCTTAACTTTTTTTCAGACGAAAGTTATCTATTCCAGGATCCTATATCATGCAGTATAAATAAAGATGTGGTGCCAGTCAGTCATATATTTGAAATTCCTTTCAGGGGGAAAAATTGGCCAAAGTTTTTGACAGGATTACTTCTCACACCCAGGCCCAAGTAGACTGGCTCTCCCTGGGAGTAAGAATGCATATGGGCATCTCACTCTCAAAGTCACAGAATCATTGCATTTTGGCCCCCAAAGGGACTTTAGAGTTCATGGGCTCCAACTTACAATTTTACATTTTTCTATAATATTATATTAGCATTTCTTGCTCCCTTAGAGCAAATATCCATGGCCCCTGATTTAATTAGCAACATAGAAAACCTATAGGCCTATAGGTGCCTGCTAGAAGGTGACAAAAGAAATAAGATTCAGCAGCTCATTCAAGGACTCTCACTTCTACTCCTGACATTTAAGAGAAAGAGAGTCCAGCAGACAGATCAACCATCCATTCGGGTATTTTCTCCAAGTTTCATCCTTAATTTGGCAAAGAAATTAGAGAGCAATATGCCTGGGCCACATTTTCCTTAGCCTCTTGCTCAAATATATTCACCAAGTTAAAGGTGAGATATGTCCTCTGTCTACTCACAGGGCTGGTGTGAGAATATCTTTCCCACATGCACGATGAAAGATACTGACCACAATGTCAAGTGGTGTCAAGTAGTATTATCTCAACGCAGATCCGCGTGATAAATTCCTTCTTGAATTTAGTTTCAGGCAATGATAACATGTATAGTTACTTTTGTCGGAGAGCGAAACCCCTATAGCCTATCACATTTCTCTTTTTCACTTTCTTTGCTGCCAGAAAAATACGCACCAAATTTATTGCCAAGTATTGTAATCTGATCAACTCTGGTGCCTAGAAGTATTTACTTCTCCTGATTCTTTCTTAAATATTTTATTTCTAAACTGCCTGGAACAATTTCTGAAGTAGGTAAGAGTTGACAATAATTTAAATTAATGAAGAAAACAAGTGGTAGGCAGTAAGGAACAGTCAGACGTGCCAGTGACACTTGTCCGTGTGCGAAGGCGTTTCTGACAAAGTTTCCATCTGTAGGGCAGTGAAGAGACCCTGTGCTTTGTGTCAGAAAATCTGAACTTAATTCCCAGCTACACAACTTACTTGCTGAATGATCTTATAAAAGTCACCTAGCCTCCATTGCCTCATTTCTAAATAGGGACATTAATGCCTTGGATCCACTGGGTTGTTGTGACAACCACATGAGAAAACATGGGGTGATGCTTTCTGAACAGTGAGTCATTGTAGAAATGCCCATTGTTATAACTTCCACACTGTCTTGCAGTGCCGAGCCACTCTAGTTTAAACAATACATGATGCTTGTGAGGGTTTTAAAATAAGTTGACAAATTCACAGATAAGTCCACACATTCTTTAAACTCCCCCTTTTAAGAGATGGAGCCTAATTTCTCTCCCCTAGAGTGTGGGATGTGTTTAGTAACTTGTTTCTAGCAGATAGAATGTACAGCAGTGACAGTGTGTGACTTGGTCATGAAAAGCGCCGTCGCTTCTTGCTCTTGCTTGCCCATCACTCTTTGTAGGTGAAGCCACCTGTCGTGTTGTGAGGCTCCTTGAGCACCTTCCAGGGAGGTCCAAGTGATGAAAAACTGAAGCCTCTTGCCCTCAGTCATGTGAGTGTGTCATCTTGGAAGCAGACTCTTCGTCCCTAGAAACTTTTCAGAAGACTGCACCCTCAGCCAACTTTGTGACTACTAACTGCCATAACACCCCAAGCCATAACCACCTGACTAAGCCACTCCTGATTTCCTGACTCCCAGAAACTCTGTAAATGAATAGGTGTGTATTCTTGATTAAAGTGCCTAAATTTGGGGGTATTGATTACATAGCAATAGATAACTAATAAAATATCCGAAGTTACCTATCCATCCTCTTGGAGAACACCGCTAAGGACAAGTAGCAAAACTTACTCTTCCCAGCTGTTCTACTTAAAAGAAATTCAAATATCTTAGAATCATTGCATTGGAAATCATCCCATTAAGTGGTGGCAGTTCCCTCTTTTCATAGGTGGGAAAACTGAGATATAAAGAGGTTAAATGAGATGCTCAAATGAATAACAAAATTTGGGCTAGACCCTTCCCTCATCTTCTATTTGTTGTAATCTTTCCTTTGTTCTTTTCTCTAAAAGGCTTTGCTTATTTTTTAGCACAGTTATAACAATAGCATGGTTCAAAATTGATACTCACTTTCTTTCTTCTATACCATGCTATCTTTCCTTTTTTTTTGTTTTACCTGAAAATATGCCAACCAATAGTTTTTAGTTTATGATATCATTTTACAAAAGAAAGGGCATTCTTCAGATAAGGAAATTGCACAAAATGAATAAATGTTGATGTGAACACCTGCTATTTGTAAGATACTGTACAGAATCCAAGAAGTTTAACTAAGTCTAAATTCTGGGCCTTAAGTTTCTCACAGTCTGATAGAACAGGATGTTCTAAGTGAACAGAACAATGAAGGGCAATGAGATCAGATGTGGAATAGGAAAATATATTTGGCCAAGAGACTATGGCATATGTTCTACAATCACTCTCTCAGAGTGATGTCTAAAGCCAGTCTTTAAAATTAATAAGCTAGGGTGAAAAAAAATATTTTACAGACTTTTAGGTGAACCTCTTAAATGCACTCTCGGTGGGTAATTTTATTCATGTAGTCAACAAACTACTCTGGAGCATCAGGCACTGTGCCCCACTCAGGCAAATACATCATGTTAGGTCTGATTGAATAATTGAATGGACATCCCCTTGCCTGGGAACTGACCCTTAGACCACTTCACAATAAATAGTCCCTTTTGCTTATCACTTGCTAAGACCATTCTCTTTCCCCTTAGGACCTGCCCAGAGAATTCTCCGCCCAGAAAAGCCCATCCAGAGTCCTTTAAAATCTCTGACTCCCCCACCCTGGGTGCGGGTGCCAATTGGGGGCTCAGCTACAGAGTCCTTTAAAATCTCTGACTCCCCGACCCTGGGTGCGGGTGCCAATTGGGGGCTCAGCCCATCTGGTTTTACAGATAACCTGATAAATTCATAATTTTTTACCCCCTTTGGCCTCATGCGTTCCTCCTTTGGTGACCCAAACACATAATTTACATTCAGACAGAGGTGGTTTGAGAATTTCTATGTAAGATAGGATTAAGCAGGTAGCCAACTAGTTGGAAGATGGGACTGAGGACTTGTCTGGACTCTGCATTTGGTGACCTGCCATTTTAACATAGAGGTTTTAGTGAGGGACTCCAGAGTCTATGGCAATCATGACCCTGGGAGCCATTACTACATATGTATTAAATATGGGAACAGTACTTATCTTTGGCACCAAATCATGCCCCTGCCCTTCTCTTTCATTCTATCCTCTCTTTTCAAACTGTGCAAGGAACCAGGCTGTAATATGTATTTGCTAAAATGTCAAGACAGAGAGATCTTGGAGCAGATGCTGAAAAATGACGGTGAGGGTTTTACCAGCACTAGTGCAGACACTGTTTTTTCTATACTGGGGATGGGCAGCATGCAGTGGCATAGGGATAATAAACGTTTATAGTTTAAATGGCTAAGTTGGGGGATAATTTTTTACCAAGCAAAAGTAAACTGAAAGAAGGGGGCAGGTGCTATCCATTCCAGCTCATTAGGGCCTGGGTGCCACCGTGGCAGTGGTGGGCGTGTGGAGGTTTAGGACGCTTGTCTGAGGATGGGGCTGCTACACAGAAATGCCTTCCAGAGTCAAGACACTGAGATACACGTTTGAAGGGGGCATTTAAGCTTAACTTGTTCTGGGGATAGAGCTTTCCCATCTCAAGCAAAAGGGGGAAAAATAGAGTTGATATGGACCAGATAAGATGCTTTGAGTTACTCTCAACTTGGTAATGCCAGTTTCTAAACAAACAATTGTTAGTTGCAAAGCCAACATGTATTTCCTCTAAGTATGAAGTCCAGGGCTGAAGAATCTTAAGTACAGAAGGGGTTAGACCACCTCTAAAAATCCAATAACACACCTGTTAAGGAAAGGCATTACAGCTTGTTCTGATGAATGAGTGTGAGGTCAGTAATCTTGTATTTTGTAGCCTTTTTTTCTTTTCACTCCTTGTTTCTCACTTTTGGATTTAGTAGGTAGCATTACATATAACAATAAAATAAATATGATTAAAAAAAACTTCTGAGTTTGAGAGGTGCTCTCAATAATTATTTTCATATTTAATCTTGTAATTTGGGTATATTGATTAATTTGAATCTTATGACAAAATGGGGACTTGAGGATTAGGTGACCTGTCCAACATCCTTTACCTCTAACTTAAACTTCTGGGCGCCAAACCAGAAAAATCACTGTGTTGAAAGCTTATTCAAATGTGTTCAATAGGAAAAAAAAAGAAAACCAGTAGCTTATGACTGATTTTGCTTTAGAAAATTTTATGATATAGCTTTAATTTAAAAATAAGAGTCTAGGTCTCTCCATGTTATCTCAAAGGGTAAGAGTATTATGTTAAGCGAAATAAGCCAGTCAGAGAAAGACAAATATCACATGATCTCACTTATATGTGGAATCTAATGAACAAAAGGAACTGACAAACAAAATAGGTCTAGAGATATGGAAGCATGCAACAGACTGACAATTCTCAGAGGGAAGGGAGCAGGGGCTGGGAAGAGATTAGCCAAATAATTTATATGCATATATGCATAATCCATGGGCACAGACAATAGTGCTCGAAGACCTGGGAAGGAGGTAGGAGTGGCAAAGAGGAGGTCAATGGGGGGCAAAAAGGGGACATCTGTAATACTTGCAATAATAAAGATAAACTTTTTAAAAAAATATATTTTATTGATTTTTTACAGACAGGAAGGGAGAGAGATAGAGAGTTAGAAACATCGATGAGAGAGAAGCATCGATCAGCTGCCTCCTGCACATCTCCCACTGGGGATGTGCCCGCAACCCAGGTACATGCCCTTGACCGGAATCAAACCTGGGACCTTTCAGTCCACAGGCCGACGCTCTATCCACTGAGCCAAACCGGTTTCGGCAAAGATAAACTTTTGAAAAAAGAGTCTACACTTAAAAAAAACACAAAGGGACAGTATTTTCCTGAACACAACTAAATATGTCCTTCTATTATAATATTTCAAAATTTTGTAATTTATTGATTGATTTCTAGAGGGGTGGAGGGAGGGAGGGGTGGAGGAAGGGGGAGAGAGAGAGAGAGAGAGACAGAGAGAGAGAGAGAGAGAGAGATTGAATTGTTGTTCCACTTATTTCTGCATTCATTGGTTGATTATTTCATGTGCCTTGACCTGGGACAGAACTTGCAACCCTGGCAGATTGAGATAATGCTCCTACCAACTGAGCCACCTGGCCAGGACTCTATTATAATATTAAACTATTATGAAATAGATCAAGCTCATTTTTTTAGGTCATAATTTAAATTTCTTAAGTGTTTATTTGAATTGAATATAAAATATATCACTAAACTCTCTTGCATCAGTTTATTTTTCCCCTCAGATGATTTTCTATGTTCTCATATTTAATACTAAACTGGAAATTAACATTCAAGTGCCATCTCATCATAGTGTGAGAATTTTAAATGGTATTGGCAATTTATCCCAGAAGAAATAAATGCACCAGACATGGTCATGTTCATTTGTTTCTCTTGGTGACCTGATCCTACTGGTCATAGCAAAATTCCCCTTTAGATGATTCATAGGCAAAATTTACATTAGCAAAAAGAAAAGGAGGATTAAGGATGAAGGCAATTATTTACAACTCGCAGAATCCTTTGAGGATTGCATAAAACTATGATGGGCTCCCTAGATAAACTCACATAGAGTTTGCATGAAAATTTGTGGTGGGAGGTCCTTCTTGATCTAGATAATTTGGAAAGGATGAAGCACTTTCTTTGAAAGGACTGTACAACTCAGATAGAAAGGGAGAATTAAATTAGAACAAAAGAGTTTTAAGAAATAACTTCACAAGACCAAGACAAAGAGCTATTAAATTAGCATAATTCTTCTGCCAGACATCAAGAAATTAGAACTCCTTGTTTACATGTAGCCAGTGGAAGATAGGGGATAAGCATATTGAATAATTCCATCTTTTTGATTTGCCTATTCTGAAGATAAATACACATTTTCTTATATTTTGTTTTCATTGGATGCTAAAAGCAACCCACAGAATATAAATCTTTCTCAAACACTAAATATTTTAAAATTATAATAAACAAGTCAGAGAGAATTTTAAGATGATGTAGGAGAGTGGTTTCAAGCTTTTTCCCCTAAGCAATGGGACTCTCAACACTACCGTAAAATACAACAGATTAAAATGGCATCTTTAGCATAAATTGTTTTGTATATGTTAAAATTAAAACAGCTCCTTATTATAATGTCATTCCAAGGGGCTGTTTTTGTTTAATACAAACATTTAGAAATGGGACCTAATGGAAAATACTGATGGCCTCATCATCTAATGTGTTTTTGTATTTAGTTTTTGTTACTCAGTAAATATTAAGAAAATATCGATTTGGGTGTAAATGTAGTTGCATATGGTAACAATTTTTAAAAAGTCACCCTTCGATCTCGGGATACTGTTTAAATACATAGAAATGGGAGGAAATGTTTTATTCAAAATCTACATAGAAACAGGATAGGATGTGGGAAGTGTCCAATTAGTGATATACTAAAAATTAATATAAAACTCTTTAAGCAGACTACATCTGCTTGAAATTATTTTACTGTGATAAAATATACCTCACATAAAAGTTACCATTTTAATCATTAAGTGTATAATTCAGTGGCATTAAGTACATTCACAAGTTTGTACAACCATTACCAGCATCTACTTCCAGAACTTTTCCATTATCCCAAACCATTTGCTTTTTTTTTTTTTAAGAAAGGTTTTCCAGCTGATTATTAAATTATTTCATTGCCCTCCTTTAATAAGATTCACAGGAGAAAGGCAGGAGAATCATCAGCGCCTAATCCACAGCATGAATGAGAAATAGCTGTTTGAAGAGTATTGGAAAGCATCACATGGTTTTTCATCCCGCCCCTGCCAGCCCCTTCCGTGTATGACAGCTCATCCAGAGCAGGACTCCCCAGGAGGACTACTAACTAGAGAGAGAATGAAGCAGTGAGTGGGGCCTCTGAAAAATGCCTTGTCTGGCATCAATCAACCCATTTGCTTTTAATAACCAATTTCTAAACAGTAAAAAAATAAAATTTGAATCAAATGTTTGCAAAGCTCCTAAAGCACCTCAGAGAACAGTTTTAAAAGTATGGTCTGCGCGGTTATCTGAGGCAGAGAGAATGAACTGACCTGGACAAGTGCCATGCTCTATGATTAGACTAGGGAAGAAATGGGACTTTCCTGGCCACCAGACGGCTTTCTTCTTTTCGACTCTGACATTTGGGGTGCCAATGTCTCTTCATGGTTCTAATCCTTAAAGACAATTTCAACTTTACTCACAAAAACCCTTGCACCTCTCTCTACCTGAAAATGAGACGTTTGAATGCGGCATGCAAAAACCTGCTACCTTCTTGGGAGGTTCTACTGAAATTCATCATCGCTTGTCTAGTCTGGTCTTAGATTCATCCTAAATTAAAAGCAAGTCTAAGCAACTACAGGAATTGGTGTAAACATTTCACTATCATTTATAGAACAGCCTATCTTCTTCTGTAAGTGGTCCCTCCGTGTTTATGCGAAGGCATGACTCACCGTCCCCTTTCACCTTAGCCTCACTTCTGTCGAATCGGGTGTAATTTAGTGATAGTTATGAAGAACTGCCAGGTCTGACAGACATTTACACAAATAAATAGCTAAGATTCATTGAGTACCTACTATGTGCCAGGCAATTTCACATCTGTGTATTAGTAAATTCTTTTAGCATTCCACATTGCCTACATATATATTTGTTCTTCACATTGTCCTTTGAACTGCTTTTAACATCTTTTTGTTTCCCTCGTGAATGAATGAGTTAAAGTCTTGAGAATGTGGTTATGTTATATTTGTTCAAGGGTCAAGACTTTACCTTTTTGAAAATTATATATTGAAACCTTGTCTTTAGATGAAAAATTGAAGATGAACATGAAGAATTCGTGATAAAGTAACTAGAAGGCAAAGGCAGCAGAGAGAGGGGATGGGGCAAAATTATGAAGAACTCCTAATTAGGATGTCAATGCCTGGGCATTCCCAATCACAATACCATATAGGGTGCTTAGCACATAATAGATACTCAATAAATATTCATCATAGGAGCTAGTAGCTGGCAAAACAAGAGATAGATAGATGATAGATAGATAGATAGATAGATAGATAGATAGATAGATAGATAGATAAAATAACCAGCAACTAGGAAAAAGAATATGAAGATATGCACAAATAACTTGCAAAGATGCTGAATCCAATTTTTAAAAGCATGACAGAAACCTATGGGGAAAAGTAATACATTCAAAAACACTAAGCGTGCCAGCAAAACCCTGCCTGTGGGCTTTTGGGGCTAAAGAAGGCCAGGAGGGCATTTCTCTCAGTGGAAAATACGAGCCCCTAAGTACAGACCGTCTCTCCCTTCTGCTAACACTTGCCATCTTTTCCTCCATCCCTGCTGCCGTCCAAGATAGCTTTATCTCTCACCAAAGAGATGGACAGCGCTCCCTCCACTGTAGGGCTGTGTGTCGTCCACACCTTCCTCCACACAAATATGACTTTCCATGGGGCCGCCCCAACTTTCTTGCTCGGCCAGGTTGGCCCTTAGGAGCCATGCATTGGAGAACCCAGACTCCATGGCCCTCAGTCTTACAACCTAGTCCCCAACCCGAGAGGAGAGAAGCTCTGGTCGGGTGGTGCAGGGGGTGGAGCAGAGATTCCTAAACATACACTAAGGAATTCCATTAATGTTGGGTTTTCCATGAGTCCTAGTTTTACAGAGAAGGATCAGAGTCCAATTTTTACAAGCTTGGCTTTTTCACTTCTAGAAAACTATGTGGCCTGATGATTCTGTGCCAGCAAAGATAAAAAATACTATCTCGCCAAAAGGGGGGAGAAATTCACAGCTGATTTCATAGGCTGAAGAAGGAGGATGTTATTTCATTCGGTCGTTGCTGCAAGGAAAACAGAGAGAAGGATTTTCTTTTGCTAAAATAACATATCTCTGAAGATACAGGGACACGAAACCTAACTTTAAGTTTGCTTATTTAAAGATATTTGTTAACACAGTCTGTGCATCAAACACTCAAAGCCACTACTGAGGGTCTGATGTCCTGGTGAAGCAAAGACTTGCCTTTCTCTCACGAATTTAAACGATTCTAAGTGTTTCACATATAGCATTTAGCCAGCAAACCAATAAGTAGACAAGTGATCATCAGAGACAGCATTCCAATGTGTAACAACAGAGCAAGGACAAGCCTACAGCCCAAGGCGACTGTAGATTTTCTGTAGATTGTATTTTAATAGACTTCTGTGGATTGCGTCATTCCAGGTCAACAGAACATGCAGCATTAACCCTCACGTCCAGCCACCCTGGCCCACACAGAACCCTTAACCCTCTGAGCTCATCTAGCATGCCACAAATTCTAAGGCTTTGTATTAGTCACCTTCCAGAACGTGCTTTAAATCAAAGACTTTAAAAATAGACACTTTACATTTCTAACAGCTCAAAGTTAGCATGCTATCTTAATATCTCCTCTGAGCCATAGAAACGATGTGGTTTGGAGAAGAGGCGACAATTGTGATATGTTGAAACACCTCCTGCCCGGGTGGTTTTCTCCGGACCACTGACTTGACATGTTGCTTAACCACACGTGAGTCATGTAGACTTTCTGGGTTTTAATTTCTTCTTCCGGAGTTTTTGATACTTCATTCCTTTCCTACCTCACCCGGCCTTTGGGAGGAGTAAGGAGAAGCATAGATTGCTAGGTCCTACCTTTTCATTTTCTTCAGAGGGAAACAGGTCCCCACAGGGA
Organism: Myotis davidii; assembly: GCF_000327345.1. NCBI lineage: Eukaryota > Metazoa > Chordata > Mammalia > Chiroptera > Vespertilionidae > Myotis > Myotis davidii. The sequence continues at coordinate 948,954 of NW_006296221.1, forward strand.
TTCAGCGTCTGGCCGGAGTCACAGCCAACGAGTGGCAGAGCTGGGATCTGAACCCAGGTCTGTGCGTTTTAACTGAACCAGTGTAGGATGCCAGGTTGCCAGGCTTTGTCCCAAACTGAAGTCAGGGAAGCCGCAACAAGCACAGTGGAAAGAACACAGCTAAAGAGTCAGACATCCTGAGGCTGTCTGCCACTTTCTCTCTGCGTAACCTTGGGTCTGACCTTGTGTTTGCATGTGAACTTTCCATGACTCTTCTTCTTCATTTAGGAAATATCAACAATGATACTTAACTCGCTGGTTTCCTGTAAACGTCGAATGACAAAGTGGCCAGCCCCCCATCACTTCAATGTTATCTTCCTCCATGCGTTCTAATCTCCCACCTCCAGCCCTGGCCCTTTAGACAGATCCTCCTTGATCAAAAACTAAACCTTCCCATAGCTATTTTCTGGTTTCAGAAATTTCTCAAATTCATTCATCATGCAACCAATACTTTTTGAGCATCTAGTATGTCCCAGGCACTGTTCCAGATGTTAGGGGTGCAGCCGTGGACAAACCAGCTCAGATTCCTAAGCCTTAAATTATCTACCCTGTCGGCCGAGGGTGTGCATGGGGCGGGGTCGGTTGCAGAAGATAAAGAAGAAAATACAGAAGTACTGGTACATTGTAAGGAATGTACAAAGCATGTTGGGACGTGACAAGGGTTATGGAGGAAAATAAAGCAGAGAAGAGGGTAGGATTGGATTCCTCAGGGCAGGGACAACATCTGTGGCCCGAAAAGTCCTCTCTGTCCAGAGAAGCTAACATCGGAGCAAAGACCTATAGGCGGCAGGGGTGTGGATCAATACTCTCTTTCCCCACCAACCAGAGGCGATGCAGACATTGTCCTGAGAGCCAGCATGGACCTGAACAGAGTCCCAGGAAGGTGCCCATGGCGCTGGCCGCGTCTCAGCTGTGTGGAGCTTTCAAGAGGGGAAGGCGGTTGGAGAAGCAAGCTCCGGGGGTGGAGGGTGGGGGGTGTCTGCAAGGGGCCCTGGGAAAGGCTGTGGTCACCCTGATGAAAACTGCTGCCCACTTCCCCACTTCCCCCTGAAAGCGGACGGGGACAGAAGTGGCTGTGTGAACTGCTCCCGGGCCAGTTCCTCTGGGCTCTTCTGAAGGCGGGTGGACATCCCTGGGTAAAAACCACCCGCAGAGAGTTAGCCCCTGGGTTTGTAATATATGCCCTCCTAGATTGCAGAACGGCCTTGGGAATCGACGTTCTCTCTGCGGCTGGCCGTTTTCCAGCGGGTTAGAACAGGACCAGCCCTCATCCCGCAGCCTGCCAAGGCCGGGCGGCGTGCTGGGCGGCAGCCGGCCCTGGAGGTCAGCAGCCAGCCCGCTTTGGAAAACAGAGAGCTTGGAAAAAAAAGTCACTTGAGTTTTATAAACTGGTAACTACTGTGGGGCTCTATGTAATTAAACCTAAATGCCATTTTCCTCCTAAAGCTCTCTGGTGAGGTAACAGTTTGCTTTAATGTCAACTCAGGAAGTTTTACCCAAGAAAAAGGAGGTTGGGGGTGGGGGGCTGTTTGCCAAATCAGGAAATGTGAATTAACTGACTGGGAGCTGCAAAAAGAGACTGAGGCAACCCAGAAGGGAAGTGGGAGAGAGCAAACGTCGTCCCACAAATGACTAAACTTGGGCAACACACGCCAATTTTCATTGCAAGTCAGTTCTGCTGCCTGAGCCTTCCTTTTCATCGTGGGTTGCCTTGGAAAGCTTGGAGGCACAGAAAATCCCAAACTTCACGCTGTCTTCATGGAAGGGAATGCGAAGGTATCACCAGGGGCTCTGGCCTCTGCAATGTAAACACTTGACCTTGGCCATGGAAATGCTTGCTCTCCGAATTTACCCGAGTTCCCTGTTCACACCACAAACTTAACCACAGCTTTCTGTGCAAAGTATAGTTTCAAACAATGACTACATTATGTAGATCAAATAGGACTCTCCTCCACCCCACCACCCCTGCCCTGATATTAGGCCTGCCTCATGGTTGCTAACATGCTTGGCTCACCCTGAGGACACAGAGAAGAAAGCCCTGTTTAAAAGCAGGTGTTCGGCAACCAAGAATGAATCACTTTGGAAAAAATGAAGGCAAATCAAGTTCATCTGTCACCGAGTCTGGATATTTTTTTTTTAGAAAATAGAAGTAACCTTTCATTTTCTCTTTTCTACAAATATCTCTTGGTTTGATCTAGGAACAGACGTCAAATGTCTGAAATACAAGGAATTTTGTCCAAAGAGTTTTTGCCCTAAACTGCCACCCCCCCACCCCGCCCGCTTTGAATTTCTATATTCAGTCCGGATTATAGAATCCCTGCCCTAGTCAGGAGGCATTTTAAGGGACAAGGCAAGTGATTCAAGGCACTGGCACTGCAGGAACTTGCAATCCACAGCAAGTATGTGTGCACGGGTGCATGCCTGTACATATGTGTATGTAAGTACACATATGTGGATGTGGAATGACACTGTGTAGAATGAATGAAAGGAATTCCAAATTGACAAACCTGGTTTCACATAGGAGGCTTGGTCTTCGAGGTAGAATCTTTCATGCTAACTGCTAAGTGGACTTGGAGGGATGAAGGTGGATGAAGTACACTCAGGAAATACTACATCCCATGCTTGGCAAACTCTAGTCCCTGAGGTGCTTGTTGAAAAATCTCTGAGCTCCCATTTCCAAAGACTGAGTCTTAGTCCACCACGCCAGTCATTCCACATGCTGAGGAACACCAGGTTACCCTCAGCCAGAATCTTTCTCTTTCCATGCAATCTTTCCATTCACTCTTTAGCAAGTTTGTCGCTTCCTTCCGAGAGCCTGGATCTTTCTTACAAATAAATGTTAGTTGCCTGAGAGTAAGTTGGGATGCCCATTGAACATGGCTCCTCTTTTCTTCCCACAGGGATTCACTTCCCCTTTCTCCTCCTTCATTTCCCTCCCTTGAGTTCTCCTTCTGCCTCCTTACCTGTTCCTCGTTTTCTTGAGTTTAGTTCAAAAAGTCATATCATGAATTTCACTAAACTTTACAGTGCTGGGATTATAAAAATGACTTAAGACATAGCCCCTGCCTTTAAGAAGCTGACGTCTATTTGAGGAGACAGACTGATTAAACATCATTTCGACAGGGAGAGCCACTTGTTAAAATAGCTGGAAGTGTGGGCCTCCCAGCAGCCTCAGTGAGGGGCGCTCAGAGGACAGGGCATTCAAGAAAGGGCTTTGAACAGCCCACTTGCTCTGGTTTTCCAGTAAGCTGAAGTGGGGAGACGGTGGCACATCCTGGCCCCAGCATCCCAGCCACCCCCACCCCCACTACCAAACTCAGGCACGGGTATCTGTCAATTGCTAATTTACCAAGAGAACAAACAGTCCAGAATGCCAAGTATCAGGGAAAGCGAGCAAGGTTGATTCAAAATTATAATGATAAAATGATATGGTGTCCAAATGTCCAGGAATTGAACACACATTTATCAAAGTCATATATGAAATCTGCTCTAAACCGATCTTCTAAATTTAGATTTGTGCTTGCCTCATTTGCACAGAAAGGGCATTGTGGTGGGGAGGGAGCAGAGGAATTGGGAGACAGATATTTAGCACCCCTTTCTCCACCAGCATCCCCAGCCCTCCTTCACTGCTGCTCCCTCTCCTTTCAGTCCTGCTTGACCTTGGACAAGACACTTTCTACTTTTTGGGTTCCAACTGGTAAGGTAGGCATTAAAAATCCCTTTGCTTCCAGCTGCTAGATAATGAAGCCCAGATTTATGCAGGAATTCTGGCAAAATCACCTGACTGGCTGAAGGAGCAAATGGTGTGTGTGCCTTTAGTGAGGAGAAGGAAGAAGACCACATTTTAGCTCACAGTACTCCTTGCTGGCTGATTAGAAAACAGATTCATTAAGGCTCAGGCCCAAAGCGTCAAAGAGACCAAAGAGAATTACATCATTTCCTCTGCATCTTCCCTACGGGCAGCCTGGTATTGGAGAGAATGACTCAGGCCACAGAAATGAAGCAAAAACAGCTCAACTTCCAATACTGATTATTTTGGATCAGAACCTTACACAGAAGAGGATGCTGCTTTAGAAAAATAAAGGAGTGAGGCAAGCAGAGAGGGTGATTTTCTGACGGGGCTGACAAAAAGATAGAGAGGGAAATTGAAGCTAAATCATGGCAGGTACTATGTTCCTTCCTCCCTCCATATCAGAGTCAAAACAGCATACAAACTTCACTCAACCAAGTTTTAGGAAATTCAGTCAAGTTCTTGGAATATAAGAGTTGGTTTATAAGCTTACACTTAAAACATTCTTTTATTATTCTAAGAATGTCAGTTGTAATTGAGTAGAAAAATTAAGTCGGGAGACCTTTGTATTCTGACTACTGCAAGTAGCTGCTACTCTTATATTGAAATTGTAAAGTTTCCTGACATGAAAATGCCTAATTAGGTTCATTCCTTTGCCTCTAGCAATAACATGCACTTAGAAATCTATTGTTCTTGCTCGGGTGATGATAGAATATGGAAATTTACATACGAATACAAGTTGCCTTTCTCTCTCTCTCTCTCTCTCTCTCTCTCTCTCTCTCTCTCTCTCTTCAGTTAGTCCAGTGCACTCAGAGGAGCCCAAGAATGATCCTTGGGCAGCGTCCATGGCAAATTCCTAAGCGGGGAGTCTGTTATTCTGGCTGCTGAATTGCATTTACTCTGGGAGGCTGGACCCAGGACAAGGCTTGTCCCATCTCCAAGCCCCACCCCCTTTAGACTCCCAGACTCTGGAACACACACAAGCAAATAGGACTTGGGGAAAATCAGGCCCTCTTATATTTTACAGCCCGGATGTAGAGATCTAGTCAAGCTCCATGAGCCCCAGTAAAAATGAGTAAATGGGTTCCTGTGTAACCCCTTCTCCTGCCCTACCTTGAAATCAAGAGAAGAGACAAGTTATTGACCATTTGCTTCATCAAAAAGTACAAGTTTAAGGATTTCTGGTTTTAAAAATTAATGATACAGAAGAGAAGTAAAGCACCTCTTTGGAACTTTTGCAATAAAGTGATGATTAAGAGGTTCGGATTATGAAGAGAAATTTGGAACATTTTTTGATAATAGGCACTTCTAAGTTTAGCACAATTTTATCTGGGAATTGGGGTGTTTCTGCCACTGAAGCTTTCTCAACTGATGTCACCAGTGATACCTGAGCTTTTGGATATTGAATCCTTCCTTCCTTCCTTCCTTCCTTCCTTCCTTCCTTCCTTCCTTCCTTTCTTCCTTCCTTCCTTCCTTCCTTCCTATAGGATGTCTACTATATGCTAAGCAACGTGGTAAGTGCTGGGAACACTACAGGGAATGAGATGTGGCAGAACAGTCTGCTTGGGGGAGAAGGACTTGCTAACTTCAGGCAAACCATAAAATACCTGACACAGTAGGTAGAGTGCCACAGGGGCACAGGGGGAAGGCACGAACATCATCTTGGGGGTTAAGGGACATCCTTAATAAAGTGATAAACTGAGTTGAGATTCAAAGGCAAGGGACAGTTAACCAGGAGAAGGGCATGGTGCTTTGGGGGGAATGTCTGTTTCAGTGTGGCTAGCCAGGAGAGGGAGAAAGTGAGTGTGTATTTGTGCGAGAGAGGGAGCGTGTGTAGTGGGAGGGAATGTGGAAAGAGAATAGTGATGAGAGCAAGGCTGGGAAGATGAACAGGAAGGGAACTGCATGGCAAGATAATGAGTTCTGAGAGCAATGCAGGGCTATTGAAGAATTTTAAAATAGAGGAAATGACAGGATCAAATGTATCGCTAAGGAAGATCATTTTGAAGGAGCTACACTAGGGAGGGACAAAGAGGAGAGGCCAGTTAAGAGGCTGTTGCGGTGCTCCAGGCTAGATATGCTAGAGATTTAAATTAGTAATAATTTATTTATTAACTCAACATATATTTACTGAGGCTCATTGGGACCAGATCGTGAACAAAACACATCCACATCTCCATTTACAGAGTTTAAAATCTGGTGGAGGAAACAGACAGTAATAATTCAATTGTACAAATAAATAGAAAATGGCAATTGTGATAACTGTTATTGTGGGAAAGACTGCTTTCTCCCCAAATATGTTTGTGTCTTTGTCCAGGCAGACAGGTGAACTACATTTCCCAGCCTCCCTTGCAGTGAGGTCATGTGACTGCAGTCTACCAATGATATCTAAGTAGAAGGGATGGGGCTTGGCAGAGAAATAAACCAAAAGGAGCTTGGGCCCCTACATGTGTGGAGAAAGTTGCATTGCCAATCTGAATGCCAGCCCAGAAATGTGATGTGAGCAGGCAATAGCTGAATAATTACATATTTGGGTCTGTTTGCTACATCAGCTTAGTCTACCATAAACCAATATATTTACAAATGAGAGGCACAGAGTAAAGAGAAAGAATAACACTGGGGGATCTGACATACCTGGGGAAGGAAAGTCAGGGAGATTTCCTTAAGGAGCTCTGAGGATGAATAGAAATTGATTGACATGGATAGATGTGGACAATTCAAGAAATATATAACAGGTAGACTTTGTGGAATCAGATAACTGGGTATGTAGCTGAAGGAGAAATTAAAGGTAATACCTAGGATTGTGCTTCTGGAAACTTGATGGATGATAATGCTGGCATAAGAGCATCCAGGAAGAAGAACAAGTTTGGGAGAGGAATAG
>NW_006296221.1:955948-988096 GCF_000327345.1 Myotis davidii
TTGTGGTGCCTGAGGACCACACTAGAGATGCCCAGACTGTTGGAATTATGGTTCGGAAGCTCTGAAGGGGTTAGAAGGCAGATAGAGTGTGGGAAGTCATTTGCCTATGAATAATAATTGAAATAAGGGAACGAGAGCAGGTGACCAATGAGATAGTGAGAAAAGCAGAGAGTCAAAGATGGACTTCTGAGAAATGCCAACACAGGGAAGAATCTAGGAAGAGTCTTCAAACAAAACACAATAAAAAACCTTTCAAGAATAGCAGTCAGAGTGCTAAGAGGAGATTGAATGAGAAAAGGATCCTAAAGCTAAGGGAAACAATGTCAAATGTCTATCTTCTGATTCCAATTTAAATAAGAACTAATTTTTCTCTGATAATTTTGCATTATAGGAATCAATTTAGGATGGTCATAAGACATTGCTAATTAGACAGTCTTGTTTAAATGTTCTTCTTTAAAATGGTTGAAAAGTTCTTACTTGCTGACGGAGGGTTTAAACTGATGGTTTAGAAGTTCTGCCTACAATTATCTAAACTGCACAAGATTTCTTTCAAAGGGTCACCGACCTGGTCACATTCCTGGTCCCTACAGAACATCAGATATTTCGGGGTGCTGTTTGGGTACACATTATCATTAGAACAGAGCAGAAGGTGGAAGTAACATTAAAGTATAGTCATATATTCCATTGTAACAAGAAAAGTACAATCTGGCCTCTTCAGTTCCTTTAACTGCGGTTTTCTTTTTTTCCTTTGATTTTGCAAAGTTGTCAAAAACTGATTTTGTTTGGAATAACTTTAATAACCAAAAAAAGGACCAACCACTTCCCTCTCTTCTTCCCCTTTATCTTCTATTTACTTTTCTCAGTTCTCTTACCTTTGACCAAGGGATTTAGCCTTCCTCATTTCTTTTCTACTTCCCAAAGCCCAGATTAGCTCTTCTGGTTGACATAAAGCATTTTTCTTCAAAAGATTAGAAAAATGCTTTTCTGGCTTTTCTTTTGCCTTTATTTCCTACCTCCCCCCTCTTGAAAAAAAAAACAAACAAAAAACAACGAACAAACAAATAAAAAACCCGTTCCTCTTTCCTGCTTATCCATCATCTCAGCCCTCAGTCATTGTACCCCTCTCTTCCTTTCCTGTCTTTTTTCATTATTTTCCTGCTCATTTTACTCTTTGCCGATCTCCTCTCCTCCTATTTTTAAATAGTTACTTCCTATTTAAACTAACTTGATATTCAAGGGCAGTAAACAGTTTAGGGCCATCATGAGTCAATGCAACATTTTCCTCAATTCCCAAATTGGTGTGTTTTAATGTCCTCAGCTACACAGTGGGCACAAGCATGCCTTTTCGCATGCACCCCCCCCTAGTATATTTTTATACCTTTTATATGCAAGATACTGTTTTAAGTGGTTTAAGGAATAAGGCATTGGTCATTTTCTCTGTCCATGAGGAGTTTGCCACAAATAAGTAAAAATGTATGTTTTCCTGAAAGTAATCATAGCAAGAGGTATCTTGCATGAACAGCATAGGCAATGAGTGGGTGGTGAGTTCAGAGAAAACAGGGATTGAGGTAGAGTCAGGAAACCAAGATGGCAGATGGAAAAGGAGAGGGCCTTGAGGGGGGCCACGGAGGATTTGCATGCCACGGTTAGGCAGAGTCAGGGCCCCTGGGAAGTACAAAGGAGTAAGACATTTCAACAGGGAGCACTTCAAAATTAAAAAATAATTGTGAGGCACTATTATTTCCATCCTCTTGTAAGTCAACACGATTAATAAAACAACTTCAAAAACCTCCACTGCTTGGCCATTTAAAATCGTCAAACTTATCAGAGCTCCTGGGTTGTAAAGGACCACACAGGTAACAGCTGCTTCTTTCTATCCTGTGTCAACTAAACTTTTTGCCTACAGATTCAAGAGGTAAGAGAGTTTAGGGTAAAGAGAATTACAATGTTTATAATGTTCAATTCCGAGTATGCCACAGCTGAAATGGAACTCTAGCCAAAGTCTATATAATGAGAGAACAGTCAGCAATGACCCTTTATTTCTTTGGTTTCTACCCTTAAATTTAATTTTTTTTGTCCTGATTAGCACCATTAGTACATGAAAGATTTGTATTGTACCAGACTAGTCATACAAAATACCTGCCATGCTCAAAGTTCCTTTCTAAACAGACAGGTCCATGTTTTGCTCAACACAATCCTGCCACCTTGTCTGCAGCTAATGGACCCAGACACATTTCCCTTGGGGTTGGGTGAGGCAGCCATTCATAGACTTTAAGATGCCTTATGTGAGTACTCTGCCCAATGGGAGCATAGATCTACCCTCACACCCAATCAGATCCTCTCGTTCTCATGGACTTGATGGGAGCCCTAGAGAAATAAAAAACAAAACAAAACAAAACAAAACACAAAAAAACATAGGTGAGGAGGCAGGAGAGACCCAAAGCAGAGGCAGAAGAGAGCGGTAGGAGAGGAGAACAGAGAAATGGCAATTAGTAGTGAGCAGGCTGGGAGAGACAGGAGAGCAGAGGAGAAGCTAAGTCATGACTATGGTGCACAACTAGAACTGCTGAACATCTAGAGCTAATATTGCAAGAAAAATGAATGATGCTCCACGAAGCCTGGCTGAGCGGCCACTGAGATCATTTCCTGTGCTTCGTCACTTCTCCATGTATTCTGAAAACAAATTCCCCAATGACTGACGTAACATGAGCTTGTCTCTGCTCCTTCTTGTAGAAAGAATCTAGCTCACAGTGTAATTTAGGGAGTATGTTTTCACTCAGGTCACCATATGCAGAAAACATTTTCCTAGGCCATAGTCATAACCTGTTGAAGTTTAAGCATTGATGATATGATAAAATCATGGATTGTCCAAGTTACTCAGGTGGCAGATGACCTTCTCTTCTTTTTGGCTCCTCTATCTTTAAATGTCTCTACCACCAGCTAATATTGAGAAGATAGATAAATGCAGGGAGAAGACGCTCAAGTTGGCTACTTATTATTTCTCCTCACAGTGTGGGGATGGAAAAGTAGAAACTAAAAAGTATGTGGTACAGCATAGAGAAGCAGCATATAACTTGGTTTATGGGTATGTACTTGAGTTTGGACTTGAGCATGACTCAACCTCTTTATGACTCAGTTTCTTCAACTGTAAAATAGGAGTAATTAATAATACTATTTTATAGGATCATTTTGAGGATTAAATGACTTATTAGATATAAAAGGCTTACATGTGATGTGTTAGTGATGATGATTATCATTATTACCTACCTTTTAGGGCTAATTAAGGATTAAGTAGGATAATACATGTAACACACATGGTGGAGTACCTGACACATAGACTAAACAAATACTAGCAAGTTCTATAACAACAACACAACAACTAATACTATAATTCCTCGAGTAGTTTCTCAGTTAATGGACTGATCATTTACATTCTAATCTACTGGGTTGGCACGTATGATTGAAAGTTGCAAGTAACTATAGGGTCTCAGAAAGGTAGCTTCATGTGATGAGAAAGTCACCAACCGGGAGACCAGAAGTTCAGTTCCAGCTTCAGCACTAATGGGCTCTGTGACCTTGGCCTAGTCATTTGATCTGAGTTTCCGTGTTCTCATTTGTTAATGAAGGCCATAATGTTCCCCCAGCTCATAAATGCTGTGATTCTAAGTCTTCATGTGGTTTTAAAAGTTGGATTGTAGATATTCATTTACAAGCAAATCAGAATCTGTCCTTGCAGATTACTTCAATTACTTTAGACCTGCAAGAAAGTTCCTGTTTCATTTTCTGAGACCATTTTTCACAGGATCTGAAATAAGGACCAGTGTAAGTTCTAGTGTGTAATGTTGCTATCTAATCGTCACTATATTTTTAATGTATATTTCTGGCATATTATAAATAGCTGGAAGTTAAGCATATACAAGGACAGTCACTGCAATTAGGTATGGACAAGAAAAAAATGTTTTCAAAAACGTCTCTGGCAGTATCTAAAAATTCATATCACTGTCTTCTATTAGCTTCATGGACTCATATATTAATAAATTTTATAAAGTTGTTATCAGTCCTCTCCGTTACTCCCTGATTTCTTCAGAAACATTATCCTAGTTAAAATTTGTGCATTTTTTTTCAGAAACCTTCTATTCCATTTTTATTTCCAAAGGCAGGGTGGGGCTGTGGCTTGGCAGTGAAGGGTGTGGTTTGGATGGGGTTGGCTGGGCAAGGGAATAAACACTACAACATGTGGTCGGGAGGACAATTCAGTGTCTAGAGATCGCACATCCTTGAGAGTCTGTTTTTATGCATGAACTATCTCCAACTGGTTTAGAACTATTCATGGATTTAAGGAAGTGCTGCGGAGAGAGAGAAAGAGAGAGAGAGAGAGAGAGAGAGAGAGAGAGAGAGAGAGAGAGAGAGAGAGAAAGAGAAAGGGAGGAGGAGAAAGGGAGAAGAGGGAGAAGGAGGAAAAGGACGAGGGGACTAAGAGGAGAAGAAGTGGAGGAAAAGGGTGAAATAATACTTGAATATGAAGCATGAAAATATACGAGGAGCGCTCTTAACAAACATCTAGTCCAGTTACTAATTATTCATAGGGAATCTGCGGCCTAACGAGGCCCAGTGTTTGCCAGAGATGACTTCATCACATGGTAACCAACCAGGAATAGAATTTAGGTGATGGCTGAAGTATATAGCCATTCGTCCACGTGTTTAAGTAGCCCCATTGAAAGACTTCTATGTGAAGGTATCATATTGCACAGAATGACAAGACACTCCTGCAGCTTATGTTCAAGGAGGAGAGAGGCTTTAGCATAAGCTAGTGACTCAATAAATGGGAAAGATGAAATCAGAGTATTGAGTGATTGAAAGAAAATAAAACTGGATGTTGGACCCAGAGGGATGTCACAAGTGGGGAGGGATGGCTTCTCTGTGGAGTTAGAGAAGCCTTGACACGAAGGAAGCAACCAGGCAAAGGCTGTGGAGCAGAGCACCCCAGGCAGAGGACGTGGCAAGCACTAAGACCCTGAGATTTGAAAAAGAAAGTCTGGGAAGCTGCAGTGCTGAGATCAGAGGGGACAGTGGTGTAAGTGGAGGTGGGAGAGGGAGGCATGGGCAGGTTAGGTAGAGTGGTAAGCACCACAATCAAGGACTGGACTTTATGCTCCATGCAATAGGAACCCCTGGAGAGTCTTAAGCAGACAGTGGCATGAATTGGTTTACAGGTAAGAAAGCCAGTCTGACATATTGTCTGGAGAATGGATTGGAAGGGGCTAGAGTGGAAGCAAGGATCCAGCTAGGATGCCATTGTACCTACCTGTCTAAATGCAGGATTATGTGGATCAGAATGATACAGTGCAGGTGGGGGAAAGTGGACTGACTGGAGCTCAGAGAAGACACAATTAGGCATGTCCCCCTCCTTGTCACTCAATGTTTTTTATTACTGATAGGGGGAGAGATGGAATTTATAAATAAAGTAAAATTACAAAACCTTTAAACATGATTATCATTATTTTGCACCAAAGTAGTTTTAGGCCATCTAACTATTTAACGACATGATTACTATTTGTGAACTCTGAGGGACAAGAATCTCCACCCTCATTACCCTTGAACTTTAGAATTAAAAAAAAAAAATCATTCACAAGAAAGAAAGCAGATGCCAGGATTTTCATAACATACACAATTAAGCTTCCAGTTTATAATCTGAAGTGAATGTAGATTTTTCTCAATTTCATATACACTTTGGACATTTCCACTCACAGAGAGATTCATGTTTCAATGATTTTAGTCATGATCAGGAATGCTGAGGCAAATCCATAAACCATTTAAAGGTAGACTGGTGGACTTCAGAAATATTTGTAATAGAGAAGGCTGAAATATATGCTTTAAAAAATTTAACTAACCAGGAGTAGCTGACAAATTCAATTATTAGAATCTGATGTAAGAGTTTTGTTTTATTTTGTTTGTATTTTTTTTACATTCTATAATAGCTTTGGTAAATACTACTTTGACTATATGTGTAATATTGGGTAACCCAGGTTAGACTATTTTCTCAAGTGTGGAAAAGGCTTAAGCATGGCATAAAGCTCATGGAACATGGCCCAAACCTACAGCTCAATGTCCCTCTATTATCAGTGGCCATCACCGAATACCCCCAATATTCCCCAGATGTTCTAAATAGGTTCCGTATAATCAATCCTTGTAGCAAACATGTCAGTTTTATTATCAATCCCTAGTTTAGAGACGAGACAGCCGGGGTTTAGATGTGGCAGAGACAGGTCAAGAAGCAAAACCAGCCGAGTTCCTAGGCCCCGTCTTCCTGACAGGCCCATTTTCAAGCATTATTCATTCTGACTCTGGACTAGAGAAACACTGATACATACATTCACATTCATGTTCAAAAACTGATGTCCTCCAGCCAAAGGCCTATTTGGCTGTTTGTGTGGACAGTTTCCCTTTGCAATGGCTCTGATCTAGAAAGTCTGTGTCAAGTGAACCACTAGGTCAGTGTTTCTGACTTGAGCAATGTGTGAAACTCTGGGATAGAAAATAGAAAATAAAAATGTGCTATTGATTTGAACTACTTTTCAAAGAATGCATCTGTAAAGCCCATGAATAGACAATTTTAGTTATAACCTCTTTATACTTATAGTTTTTACATATGCAATGATAGAAACCAAAGCAAATTTTTAAAATTATATTAAAACAGAACTATGAAAACCTATAGATATTCTGTGGTCTACAACATTGCAGCCTTTCCCCTTCATTGTGAAAACAGTGCCGACTACTCCATTGCAGATTCTTCTATTTATTTTTAAATTTAAATTCTGTATTGTTTACAGTATTATATATGTCTCCCCCACCCCATTGGCCTCTCCCCAGCTGCTCCCACCCCCAGCACATGCCCTCATCCCCCCACTGTCTGTGTACATTGGTTATGCCCACTTGCATGCATATAAGTCCTTTGGTTGATCTCTTACCCTGCCCCTCCTCCCCCCCCCAACACCTACCCTCAGGTTTGACAGTCTCTTCAATGCTTCTATGTCTCTGGATCTATTTTTGTTCATCAGTTTATATTGTTGCAGATTATTCTCATCTGGCTTCTCAGTACTATGATGTTCCCCTTCCTCCAGCATTTGTCTCTATTCAAACTACTTACAAACCTGCATTCTGCTTGGAGTGAACTTACTACGTTTGCCACCATTCTTTTTGTGTTACTCCTTGACTTGGCATCATTGCAATCATAACAGAATAGTGGATAAGCACATCAACATTGGTTGACAATACTTGGTTGGAAGCTGATAATTCCAGTGGTCCAGGTAATACTTGCAACTATATTTAGATGATCTTTAAAATGAAAGCACACAATTTCATTGTATAAAAGAAATGTGTGACCCTAGAAGAGTAGGTCTGTGAAAACTTAGGTTTCCACAAGCTCCATTTTAAGAAAACTTGTGTTTACATAATACAGTCCCAGGTTCTCTCTTAATTTTCACCACCTAAGGGGGATGGTAATGTTTAGTTTCATTCAATGTCATCCACACATCATACTATAGAATACAAAGTAATTGAAGAAAAGAAAGAGATAAATATTGATCCTGACTTAAAGGGTTGTCCACAATTTATCAAGTGGCAAAAACATTACGTCAGAGTTGAAAAGAGGGACTCAAACAGATGCTTGTACAACAATGTTCATAGCAGTATTATTCCCAGTAGCCAAAATGTGGAAACAACCTGAGTGCCCATCAACAGAGGAATAGATAAACAAAATGTGGCCTATAAATACAATGTAATATTATTCAGCCATAAGAAGGCATGAAGTTCTAACATACGCTACCCTACTGCATGGATGAACCTTGAAAACATTAAGCTAAGTGAAATAAGCCAGACAGAGAGGACAAGTATTGTATAATTTCACTGATATGACGTACCTAGAATAGGCAAATTTATAGGGACAGAAAATAGAATAGACATTATTAGGGGCCGGGAGAAGGGGAGAATGAAGAGTTATTGCTTAATGGACAGAGTTTCTATTTGGAATAATAAAAAAGTTTCTAAAATACATAGTGGCGATGGTTGCCTAACACTATGAATGCACTTAACGCCACTGAATTGTACACTTAAAAGTAGTCAAAATGATGAATTTGATGTTAGGTATGTTTTACCACAATAACAATTTTTAAAAGAGCAATATGTTGAATAACATGTATTGTATGGTTGTATATTATATATGTTTGTGTGCAAGTCAACACATACATATCACATACATGCATTTGTAAATGCCTAGACATTTTTCTCTACAATACATCCACAATTGTTAAGAGTGAAGAATGAAGTGGTGTGTTATGGGTTGAATTGTGTCCCCACCAAAGAAATATGTTAAGTTCTAACCCCTGGGACCTCAGAATGTGACCTTATTTGCAAATGGAGCTAATTGATCATCTGCTTCCTGCACGCTCCCTACTAAGGATCAAACCTGCAACCCTGGCCTGTGCTCTGAACAGGAATCGAGCCATGACTTGCTGGTTTATGAGTAGATGCTCAACCACTGAACCACACTGGCTGGGCAACATGGAGGAATTTCAAAAAACTGAACATTGAGCAAAAGAAGTCAGATACGATAAAAGCTTGTACTGTAGCCCTATCAAGGGCATGTACCTTGGTTGCGGGCACATCCCCAGTAGGGAGTGTGCAGGAGGCAGCTGATTGATGTTTCTCTCTCATGGATGTTTCTAACTCTCTACCCTTCTCCCTTCTTCTCTGTAAAAAATCAATAAAATGTGTATATTTTTTAAAAAAATATTTGTACTGTATGACTTTATTTATACCAAGTTATAAAGTAGCTAAAACGAATCTGTGTTATTTGTTTTTACTTTTATGGGAGTAGTGATTAGGAGGAGGATCAAGGGGGAACTTCTGGGGAATTGGTGATGCTCTGATTTTTGTCAGTGGTGGTCAGATGGGGGTGATAATTTATTGGGTGTCTGATTTATGTACTTTTCTGCATACATGCTACAGTTCGGTAAAATCCTTACTTAAAAAAAGACTTTAAAAAGTTTTCTCTTTTGGTATTAGATGTTGCCACGTTTCCTTTGGCTTTTGAGATGCTATTGTTTTTCTCCTTGTCTATTAATTCAACAAATTAAAAATAAATGATCAACTGTATGCAAGGCACTATGTTAGGTAAAGAACTCATCCACACCATAGGAAGATCAGACATGTTTGGAAGTTTGACAAACTCTGTTCTGAAAGATGCTTGTCAAGACTTTCTATTAATCTTCAAGATTCTTTACTATCAGAGATTCATATTCCCTTGTTGGCTTCTGCATAAAACTGTTTTGACATAGTGGTCACCTCCCAGCTGGTGCTTTTGGCTTTCGCCCAAGAAAATCCTGCTTTCTGATCTCTGCTCACTTGCTCTCCCCAGCTGTTACTAATCTTTAAATTTTTAATCTGCTATCTTGAATATATCAGATTCTTCCTGGCTCCTCTCTCCCACCATTCCTTTAAGAATTTGAAGAATGAAAAATTCCTTCAAGTCACTATTTCTATCCCTAGACTCAAACTTACTCTGCTCTTAGAGCATTGCCCATTATTATATATCTGGAATATAACTGCTGCAATTCCAAAGGGATATAGTTTGCTTTCCCTGTTTTGTATTAAAGTTTGTATTGGCTACAACATTTTCAAGGGCAAATACTCTTGACTTCAATAACAGGTAAACAGATCTCAACACTACTATATAGCATTATTTGGGAGGTTCTAACTATGTAAAAAGACAAGAAAAGCAAATGAGAATTTCAATTTTTTTAAAATGTAAAGTTATCTTTGTTTACATTTAATATATTTTCATGCCTAGAAATACCAAATGACTCCATAAAAATAATAAACCAATATGAGAATTCATAGAGCAGCTGACTATAAATCTTTTTAAAAATCAACAAGTTCTCTTTATATTAGTACTAAGTTATATACAGACATTACAAAATAAATATTTAAAAATGGTGTCATGAACAAATTTAACAAGGGAATTTAGAGCTTATATGAATAAAGCAGTACGATTTAATTGAAGAAAACAAAGCATGTCTTGAACAAATGGAGACACATACCAAAATCCTGGCTTAGAAAAAATCATGAAAATAAAATCCTTTCCAAACGAATAAAAAAAATGTTCTTGAACTCAGTCCAAATCCAATTAAACAACCCAGTAATGAAAAAGATCTGAAAAATAAAAATTCAAAAATTGTCAAGAGGATCTTGACTTGACCAAGAGGATTATTAAAGAATAATAAGGGACAACCTGCTCTACCACATATTTTTAAAAAGTTCTATAAAGTGACTGCAATAAAAATAGCATAGTATGTCACAGAGATAATAACACTATGGACAGAGTGCTTGCAAATGAGCCACACCTGACCACAGTAGGTGGCCAGGTCCCTAAGGAAGATAGCATCCCCTTGAGCTCTGCTTCCCTGAGTGGTTCCATTCTTTTCCCTCCTTTCCATCAGACAGCCAGGCAGCACCGTTGTAGCAGACACCAGCCTGGGCTTGAGAGAGCCACCGGTGCAGAAGACCCTGATACTACTGCCCTCAGAATTTGAAGTCTAGTAAGAGAAACTAGTAGGTACAACACTGAAGGACAGCATATTGACCTGTGGGGGTCTTGCTTCTCCCCACTTCGATGCGTTACCCAAGCCTACAATCCAGCAGGTACGTGCTTATAGTCCCTTAGCCAATGCCAGTGGCATTTTCCCAAAGAGCCAAGCTAATGAAATTCCTAGAAAAGCTCATGTCCTTTAGCAGGCAACTAGAATGCGAATTATATCTCACTTGCAAAAGTACACTTTTAAATATTATAGCAATCAGTATACCAAAATCAATTTTAATTCTATATATTAGCAACAAACAACCTGAAAATGAAATTAAGAAAACAATTTTATGCCTGGCTGGTGTGGCTCAGTAGTTGAACATCGACCCATGAACCAGGAGGTCACGGTTCTTTTCCCGGTCAGGGCATATGCCTGGGTTGTGGGCTCGATCCCAAATAGGGGGACATAAAGGAGGCAGCTGATCAATGATTCTCTGTCATCATTGCTGTTTCTATCCCTCTCTCCCTCTCCCTTCTTCTCTCTGAAATCAATACAATTTTATTTATGATAGCATTAAAAAGAATAAAATACTTAAAAAAAATAAGATTAACAGAAGAAGTGTAAGATTTGCATACTGGAAACTAAAAAGCATCAGTAAAATAAATAAAGACCTAAACAAACAGAAAGATATCCCATGTTCATGAATCGTAAGATTCAAAGCAATTCCTGTCAAAACCACGGCTGGTTTTAATTGCAGAAATTGATAACCTAGTCCTAAAATTCATGTGTAAATAGAGAGGGTCCAGAAGAGTCAAATCAATCTTTAAAAAGGAAAACAAAGTTGGGAAGACTCAGACTTTCCCATTTCGAAACTTATTACAAAGCCACGGCAATCAAGACTATGTCGTACAGACAGGAAGATAGACATATAGATTAAGAGAAAAGAATTGAGGGTGTAGAAATAAACCTACACATCTGCAGTCAACTGGTATGTTGTAGCACCCAAGGATATTTTATCCAATGATCTTTACAGAGAGTGGAAGAGAGAGGGGATGACAGATGTAAGAAGAACACATCGATTGGTTGCCTCCGGCACGCACCCTGATCAGGGCCCTGCGCTGGGGAGGAGCCTACAACCAAGGTACATGCCCTTGATGGAAATCGAACCAGGGACCCTTTAGTACGCAGGCCGAGGCTATATCCACTGAGCCGTCCTAGGGTGAAGGAATCTATTTTCTTTACAGTACCACCCTCTACAAGAAAAATACTGCAAAGTGGTAAACTGCATTTAAAAAAAATCTTAAAAAAAAATCTCTTGGCTTTGAGCAAAACCATGATGAAAATAGAGAATGAAACAGAATGTAACTAGATTCACCATAATTACTGAAATAATTAAGGAACCATCCCCCATATCCCCATAAACACAGTTTCTATTAGTCTTGTTTCCCTCTGTCTCTCCGTCTCTCTCCCTGTCCCACCCCACATCCCATGCACTGTGACTGGTCTGGAAAAGTTTCCTGGGATCGTTGGTTGGCACTTGCTTTTAGAATAGCCCGAGGTCACTTTGTGCAAAGCTTACAGTCTTTCCTTGATTACGTTGTGCTGAAAGTGTTAACCCTGCCAGCAGTCACCGCGCAGATTTCCTCAATGAGACGCTTATGCCCCTGCCAATGTTACTATTTATTTGCAAAGTCACTACCATGGACATTTCTGCTGCTCAACTCTAACCATTGCCAGTGCTTTCTTTATGTCTCTGTTTTTCTTTAGTAACTAAGAAAAGCAAGACAAAGTACAAATAACTGCTTATTCAGAAAGAAATCTCTGATTGTTCCTTAAACCTGCTCCGGGCAGCACATACAGACTTTTGAGTGATCTGGAAAATATGAAAAGCACTTGGCTGGGAGACAAAACCCAAACTGATCTGCAGTGATGGCGAAAGCAGAAATAGGAGCTCAATAATCAAAACAAATTTCTGTGGGACGGGTGGCGGCTTCAGGAGGAAGGAGAAGGACTCAGAAGTTAAACTGTTATCTGTTCAGCCATTGCTGAACAGATTTGGGCTTTGCTTTAGGGCCGGCCCCTCAATTGTTGGCTAATTGATTGAAAAAGGCAAATGGGGCCGCTGTCTGCCAGCGGAGGGTTTTATTGTGCCTCCGCCCTCCCTGGGTGCCTCTCTGTGGCCCTCACCTGCTGCTTTGTTCCAACAAAGCTGGCGTCCTGCAGCCGCTGCCACTCACTCTTCCAAGCCGTTGTCCGGCTGTCCTGAGCGTGTAAACCCTGCCACCCCCATCTGCCCAGCCACCTGCCTCCTTGTCTTTAAATACCTCCTGCAACCCTACCACTTCTGGGAAGCTCTCCGGAATTGTCACCACCCACTTGTCTCCAACTGCCCAGAGTCACTGGGAAAATGATCACATCTCATTTCTGCTGCTTGAAAGTCACATAGAGGGAAAAGCACATGTGCTGTGAGGCAGGTGGGCCAGGGTTCATTCGTTGACTTTGTCACCTACCAGCTTTGGGACCTCTGGCCACCACAGTCCTGAGGATCTCTGACAACTCTAGAGCTTTTGTAGTGGGCCACGCATGCATTTCACATGGCACATGCTTCCTTTTATTTTATCCCCGTGTTAAAGCTAGAAGGTAGGTGCAATGATGCTCCTAGTTCTACAGATGAGAAAGCTTAAGGAGAGCTAAGAGGACTTGGCCGTGGTCAAATAACTCCTTCCTGGTGGAGTGGGGATTGGAACCCAAAGGGTCAAGCTCTTCCTATCAAGTCCAAGCTCTTACTGTGACCCAAATACCAAGTGAGGTGCCTTTATTATGCAATTCTCTCAACAGCCCGATGAAGTGTGTACTATCCACATTGTACTGATGGGCTGGCTATGGTCCCAAAAGCCTTAGTGGCTTATCCATGATCATGCCTCCAGGACGTAGGCAATGCTTCCAAATTGGAGGCTTAGACATTCAGATAGGAAAAGGAAAAAAAGCAACAACAACAAAAGAAAGCATGTGTTGTGTGCTCTTACAAGCGTGCAACATGCTGGGTCAAGTCTACCTAAACAAGATTGTTTTCCTCCTGGATTGCTTGCTCTGGGGGAAGCCCGCTGCCTTTCTATGCACACACTCAAACAACACTGTGGAGAGGAACCAACCTGCCCATCATATGAGGGAGCCTTACTGGAAGTGGAACCTTCAGCCCCAGCCAGACTTTCAGATGACTGCAGACGCCACTTGACATCAGCCTGCAAGTTCATGAGAGACCCTGAGCAACTCCCAAATTCTTAACCTGTAGGGATAACTATTGTTGTTTTAAGCAAGTTAAGTTTGGGAGTGATTTATAGCTCTTTGAAATAACTAATACAGATACTATTACCCTCTCTCGTTTTTTTTTTTGTTTTGTTTTGTTTTTCAATTGAAGGAATGAAAGCTCTAAGAGAGGTTAAGTTACTCAAGGTCACAGGGCTTATGGCCAAGGTCATGGCCACAGTTTATGTGGCTGAGGTAGGATGTTGTAAAGAATTCTTCTCCTTATACCCCAAAATATTGCCCCAGAAGCATGCTACAGAATCCAGGATTCTCTTTCTAGGCTCATTTTTGTAGTGCAGGGATGTGCTAATGCAGAAAAATTTGGCATCCATTCCTTCCCTCTCATGAACTTCAGTTCCTCAGGGAGTAATATCATCTACCTGGTTGCGGATGAAACAACTTAATATATTAAAAGTTCAGGCAGATTCTAGGCACTGGATATTTTAAGTTCCCTTCTCTTCCCTTCCAATTCCTTCTTTAGCATCAGGCCGCACTTCGGTGGTGAGGAAAACAGGTTAGCCCAGCCAAGAATCTGTCATTCCCACCCTAGAGGGAATTAGCTCATCAAGATCCAGTCCTCACTGGCAGGAGACTGAGGAGAGCAAAGACAGGAAGACAGAGTTTGTGAGTAAGGGTTACTCCAGAGCAGGCAGGCTTGGATGGGTGCCCTGGAGGGTTTTAGAAGAGCTAGAGGGCACCATGAAGACCCGGAGAAGGCAGGAGTGGGGCCCCACCTCTGTGAGTGGAAAGAAACTTTTCTTTCCAAATTTACCTCAGGCCGGCATGCCGCAGTCACATCACTGAGATAACTGTTGTGTAAAGTATCAGGTTGGCTATCTGCTGCCTCCATTTCAGTGAAGAACTATAAAAGGAGGGCAGCAATTCTCTACAAAGTTTTATTTATTTGTTGTTTTAAACTCATTTGGAGGCAAAAGTCCGTAGCCCCAGGTATAAATAGCTTCAGAGACCCACAAAAACCCAAGTTAAGTGTCTTGGTTTAGGTCACATGGCTAAATAGAGGTAGAGTTTGGTCTAGGACCCAAAACCTATGCTATAAGCACTATGTTTGGTCCAATCAATTTGTTTGGGGTTGAAAAGCACATGTCATTTCTTCCACAAAGCTTTTCCTCATGATCTTTGGCAAAGATCACTTGTTTTAAAAAATTTCAGGACAAATATGTAGTCTGACATACACTATTAAAGACTTTATTAATCAAACTTTGGGGAACACTTACTATGTGGCAAGCTAGGGATTCATCAATAAACAAAATGCAAAAGTCCCCTGCTTTTTCAAAGATTACATTTAGAAGTGGAGGAGGGGCGGTGTAAGATCAATGATAAACAATGTAATAAGCTAAAAGGTGACGAAGAAAAGCAAAAAAGAACAGTGGTTCCCTAGCCAGCGCAGCTCAGTGGTTGAGCGTCAACCTATGAACTGGAAGTTCATAGTTCAATTCCTAGTCAGGTCACATGTCTAGGTTGTAGGCTCCATCCCCAGTGGGGGCTGTGCCAGAGGCAGCCCATCAATGACTCTCTCCCATCATTGATTTTTCTGTCCCTCTCTCTCCCTCTCCCGTACCTCTCTGAAATATATGTATTAAAAGAAGGGCTGGGGCTAGAGATGGCTTTTGTGGGATGGTTGGTGCAATTTATATATAGCATACTCAGGAATGTTCTCACTGAAAAGGTGACATTGGAACAAGACTTGAAGGAGTCAAGGGAGCAAGCATGTGGTTATCTCGGGGAAGAGCTCACCACTAATGTATATATTCTTGAGTTCTTTCATGCTTGCAATTTTATTCTTCTTCTGTCCCTTAGTAAATGCTCGAGAGTGTATATTTCATCTTCTGCTTTCTTTGGGTCTAATATAAGTGCCTCCTGCAGAATGTTATTTGTACCACAGGCTTCTAATAAATGCTTGTTGAATATTTTGGTTAAAGTCATTTTCTCACTATTGCCCATTTTAGGCAAGAAATGAAGGGGAAAATCTACAGTAGTTCAGTGCTCTGTCCAATAGTCTAAATTACTAAGAATGTACAAACCAACACTTAGCTGCCCTATCCAACATTCTGGGTTAGTATTTTTTCCTTCCATAAACATTACGTCTAAAAATATTTGCAAGAGTCTTGGCTTCTCCTAAATTCAAAATAGGAAGCCCCTATAGTCTCTAAGTTGCCTTTATTCACCTCCAAACCTCAAAGTGGAATCCATCATTAATATTTTGTAATTATAATCTTTTTGTACAATGAGCTCTGACACTTCTTGAAAATGGTTTCCTGCCTGAGCTAAAGACATCCTGTTATTCTTAATATTTTATGCCACCTAAATATTAAGGTGTCGTGAATTCATAAGGACAGAACTATTCACAGGCAATAACTTGTTCCTCTTTGATTTCTGCAAAAAGTTACACTTCACAGAAACGCTGCAATTTCCTTTTGAACAAGATTCTCAGTTCCATACCATTGAGACCCTGACCTTGTTTGATTCAGTGCTTTTCATACAGGTATATAAGCTGTGCTTATTTTACTTGCTCTGATACTTGTTTTGAAAAGACAGACTGAAAATTAAAAAGAATTATAGCAGCGGTGAATGTCACAATGACCCCAACGATAATGATGTTGGGGGAAATGGATTAGAAAATCCAAGTCAGACACAGAGTCAGCCATTGAGAAATGACTTAACAAGACACATGAAACGAAGACAAGGCAACGTCTTAGAGAAACTAAAGGGATTGAGGGATCAGGGGGTGTAATTCTCTAAAGGGTAACTGAACTCAACCCCAAATGGGGAAGAAAAACTTGTAAGAGTAACAGAAGAGCTTGCTGCTTTGATACCTGTGGCATGTGCATGCCTTTGAGAATGAATATTAGGATACCATGGCTGTCATTGTTCATTGTGTTTTTCCTTCTAGTGTTTCCATTTGTAGCTAGCTGCATACATTCTCTCATGGTCGGTCCTCAGATGTATTTATGAGTGCTTTAGTTACCATATGGGAAATAAAAGTTCAAGCACACATCAACTATTCTGAAGCCTAATCATTTCAGGATGTCAGATAGAGAAAAAAGGGATTGTCTTCATTCTTTCTACAGTGCACACGATACTGCTTGAGCAGCTGCTCACCCTGTATGTGAGACCTTCGGCAAATTCTTTACCATGCTGAACTTCACTTCCATTAACTGTAATATGGGGATAATAATGCAAAACTTAGATGGCCCTTAGGAACATAAAGAAAATAGCCAAGGTATATTAGCTAGGCTCCAGACTCTCTCTTAAACCCTTTATAGGTATAAATTTATTTAATCCTAATGACAATACTATAACATAGGTGTCATGGTTTACAGATGAGGGACATGAGCAGAAAGAGATCGAAGCCATGTGCTCATAGCCATGCAATAGTGGAACTAGCCACAAAGACCATGTACTCAACTGCCACTCTGAAATATTTCTCTAATGATGCATGTTAAGCACAAAGTCAGTGCTCAGTTGATGCTTGTTATTGCTGCTGTTGTTACAACGAGGAGATACAATATTTCTTATTTCGGCAGATTCAGAAGATTGCTTCCCAGAACTCTCAGACCCCAAAATTGATAAAACAGAGACTAAAAATAATCGGATCAAGTACAACATTTCCTTTTGGATCACACGTGCTAGATTTACAATTGGACTGAACCAACTGGTCATCTCAATTTCAAAAACAAGTGCTCTGTTAATTGAAATGAGCAGCTCAAGCTTTTTTTTTTTTTTCTTCTAAACCAATTGTTTAGTTCCAATTAAAATAATCAGTCTGCCAATTCCATGAGGGCATCTCCTATGGTTTTGTGGCTCTTTTGGGTATAAGACAGAGTCAAAATATTGATCTCATCCCTTCAGTCAATAAATGGACTTTGCAAACAGGTCACATCATAGAAGTGGCTGTTTATTCTACCTATGCATTTTTATGTTCAGAATCCATCACTTTTGCTGATGTGTACAAAACCTACTTATATGTTTCCTTGTTGGATATTGTCAGAGAACCAGGGGAGGGCTTGATTCCCGCCACAATGTCAAGGGGAGGAGAAGCAGGTGATAAAAGTGACAGTCAAGTGGAGCACTTTACTGAAGGTGTCAAAATAGATCAGTGGAGATATGTTATCATACTTCATTAACAGATACCGGAATGCAAAAGCTATGCTTGTCATTCTGTGGGCCATTTTGATGCTAGGACAACGTGTGGCACACTAATGACTATTTGAAGAAGAAAAAAGAGAGAGAAGAGAAATGAACTTGATTTATTTGCAAGAAAATAAGAATAAAGCATAAGTTGAATCAGAAATAGAGAGGATTAATGAAACAAGAGAGCTTAGACTAATTGTGCATGGGCAGTAGAGCCTAGTGGTTAGAACAGGGCTCATTTGAATGAGTCTTTCAGATGGAAACCCTGGCTCTGCTACTTAATTGCTACACACTACCTAAGTGTTAAATGTTACTATTGTTATTACTAGAGACCCAGTGCATGAAATTAGTGCACTGGGTGGGGGTGTCCTTCAGCCCGGCCTGCACCCTCTCCAATCCAGGACCCTTTGGGGGATGTCTGATTGCTGGTTTAGGTCTGATCCTGCAATCCAGGACCGCTGGCTCCTAACCGCTTGCTTGCCTGCTGGCCTGATCGCCCCTAACTGCTTCTGCCCACTGACCTGATCGCCCCTAACCACCTCTGCTGGCCAGCCTGATGCCCCTAACTGTTCCCCTGCTGGCCTGATTGCCCTTAACTGCCCTCCCCTGCCAGCCTGATCATCCCCTAACTGCTCCCCTGCTGGCCTGCTTGCCCTAACTGCCCTCCCCTGCTGGCCTAATTGCCCCCTAACTGCCCTCTCCTGCCAGCTTGATCGCTCCCTAACTGCTCCCCTGCTGGCCTGATTGCTCCTAACCACTTCTGCCTTGGCCCCTGCCACTGTGGCTTTGTTTGGAAGGATGTCCAGAAGATGTCTGGTCTAATTAGCATATTACCCTTTTATTAGTACATTTGTATGCACTATAATAAAAACAGAAGTTTGCTTGAGTTATGGTGCCTACTACCATGGGAATGGGAAAGGCAAATGTCAGTGACAGATTGTTCCCACCTTCAGTTACTGTGAATAGTGCTGCAATGAGCATGCGTCAAGATGACCTTTTAGGATCCACTTTATAGGCAGTGGTACATACAACACCAAGCACAAGGTCTTCTCGATCAGACTACCTGGGTTCTGATCCTGGTTTGGTGCTTTCTATTTGTTATCTCATTTTTTCTTACTACTATCCTACTATTCTTACCTTACTATCATTATCCTATAATAAGGCCCACATAGCACTGGCACTATTATTAACCCATGTTTTATAGATGAGGGAAACTGAAGCTCAAAGGGGTGAGGTTCCTTGCTCAAGGACATAGAGCTAATAAGTGGCAGGGATGGGATTTGAACCCAGGTCTAGTTACACCTACATCTGTGCCCTTTGTTATTACTTTATTCTGCCTCAGAATGAAGAGAGAGTTCTAATGCAGTGAAGTGGGATGGAAAAGTGAAGAGGGCAAGTACTGCTGGATAGAAGTCAACACTGGGGGTGGGTACAGTTTCTCCAAATCGCCAGGTTAAGAGAAGTATTGGGCAGTGGTTGCCCTGCAGAAGGGAGAAGACACAAACATGGAGGCCAGCTCTGGAAATCTTCACCCTTTTCTTTTTCTTTTTTAAAAAAATATATTTTTATTGATTTCAGAGAGGAAGGGAGAGGGAGAGAGAGGTAGAAACATCATGATGAGAGAGACATCAGTGATGATTGGCTGCCTCCTGCACACCCCTACTGGGGATTGAGCCCACAACCCAGGCATGTGCCCTTGACCAGAATCGAACCAGGGATCCTTCAGTCCACAGGCCAACCCTCTATCCACTGAGCCAAACTGGCTAGAGCTTCACCCTTTTCTTAATTGCACCAGCCTATATCCCTAGAGAGTAAAGCATAGGGACCACAACAGATGCCTCTCATTTCACTCAGCTGCACTGCACCCCAACGCCACTGAGGCAGCGATTTGGTCAACCACACACACCCCTAGAACTTCCACCACATTCAGGAAAATCTACCCAAAAAGAAAGAGAAGAGAAGCATGTAGTTTCTTAAATTTCTCTTAGGCTCCCTGCCTGATTCTCTCTTCGCTGCCTAACTTGTTTTAATTTCTCCCGAGGAAGCCCATGGGTATATACTGATTTGCTTGGCTACAATCACGGGCACTTTTTAGAAAAAGAAAGCCAAGAAGAGCTCAAAGACTCCCCCGTGACTCGCACCATCAGCCAATCCTTGTTTTATTAAGTGCTGATTCCTCCTGTGGAGCTGAGTTAATGGAGGTGGGGAAAAAAAAGTCAGGGCCCAAACAAGGAGCCATTCAGATGTAGTATTCAAAACATCAAGGAACAGAGAGTTTCTGTACCAAGCCCTTTGGGGCCAAGTTCTATATGAATGAAAGGGGTGCGGTGGTTCCACAACCACCCGGTCAAGCTATTCGTGGAGACCCAGCTCGAGGAAAGACCTATTACTCATGGTCCCCACGCCCAGCCGGCTCAAAATCATTCCCTGCGGGAGAAGAGTTCCTTGCACTTTGCCCAATTTCCCTTTAAAATCCGAGTCTTACCTAGAATTTTGCTGATTAGTAACACGTTGTGTTCTTGGGTGTTGGTTTTCTTCCCTTGCTTTTCAAAAAAAAGGAGGATTGTAGAAACTTGAAAACAAGATACCAATCAAGAAAATAGAGGTTGGGATGAAGAACTTGCGAAATGTGGAACAAAATACAAGTTGGAAGGGGGAACCGAAAGCGTTGTAAATCATGGCTATCAGAACAAACCATCACTGCTAATGACATACTTGCGGCAAGGAAATTTAGATCTGCGACTCACTAGATTTCTCACCCTGGAGAGACTCCTCCTGTGCCTATCATGGTGAGTGTGAGTGTGTGTGTGTGTGTGTGTGTGTGTGTGTGTGTGTGTGTGTGATTGTGTGTTTGAGTGCATGTTTTAAAAGGACTAACCCAAACAGAAAGAGGCAGTCTTCGAAGCACTGGGGGAAATGGCACAATGAGGAGTGATGGATAAAGTAGCCAAACCAAGAGTCTGCTGCTGAAATTACAACCAGATTGCCTCTGAAAAGCAAATAAACTTGAACAAATAAACCCCTGTGGCAGATTAGCTTTCACAAGCCTACCTGCGAGACAATGTCCAGACCCCTTCTTCCAGATGAAAGGCCCACGGCTAAGAGGAGGGAGGGGGGATGCCCAGGCCACGTGCTCAGTGAACTGCAGGGACAGGGAAGCCCTGCGCTGTCCTCCGGAGACCTGCTCATCACCGAGGGGAGGACACGGGTGAGGATTGTCGGAGGGGCCTGGAAACAAGTAGCAGTTCAGGAAACAGAGAAACCGGAGATGTTAAGGCGCATTCTCTGGGGAACCTGGGGAATGAGAATGGAAAAGCCAGCCGGAGCAGGGATAGGCCAGCAGGGAGACGGGGAGCAAATGTGCTGACATCTGACATGTATTAGCGGCACCCAGATGCTCCGTGACTAAAGCGAAGGCTGCTCCGCGTTTATGGATTTCCACATCACAAGCGGCAGATTCTGGGAGAGTGTTCTCGGAATCAGGTGGACATATGGTCGCGAACCCTGGGCCTGCTGCCTCAGAGAGTCTGAGACGGCAGCAACTGCAAATGAAAAAGAATAAATGGATACAAGACCGTACAAGATTCCACTTCACTCTGGGTGGGGATGGTATTAATTCAACCCTGTAGATCTTTGGTCCTTTTCATGGATAACATATATCTTAATCAAGATCATCATAATTGCTAATATTTATTATCACTGCCTCATGATCTGCCTTTTTCTTTTTCTAATATATTTTTATTGGTTTCAGAAAGGAAGAGTGAGATAGAAACATCAATGATGAGAGAGAATCATTGGTCGGCTGCCCCCTGCACGCCCCACACTGGAGATCGAGCCTACAATCCTGTGCCCTGATTGGGAATCAAACCTTGACCTCCTGGTCCATAGGTTGAGGTTCAACCACTGAGCCACACCAGCCAGGTGCATTTTCTTACAACACCCCACAGCGACCCTATAAGGGAGCCATCGTTACCATCCATCTCCATTGCACCAGATGCTGGGTAAGCAGCCACATTGCCATGACCAGGACCAGGCAGAGTCTGGCTCTAAACAGCAGGCCTGCTCACTGACAGCGGGTCCTAGTCAGCTAACCACTCTGCTCACAGCACTGAGGTCCTGAACTCAGTGAGTTAAGAGATTACCCAGGTCTTTGTAGTGGCAAAAGATACAGGAACAAATTCAAATCTAATTATGTGGCTGCCAATCATGCAGGATCCAACCATTGTATGACTCAGATGAAAAGGCTTTTTATTTTTCCAATGTTGCTGCATAAGCACACTCTACTCTGCTTTTTTTTTTTTTTGACAGAGGCACAGGTGAATATCTGGGAGTTATGCAAAGGAGCCACCTCCAGGACTCTTCCTTGTGGTCAGTGAGAATTCATCCACCTCTCTCACCCCCAACGTCACTGTAGTTGTGGTTCTGAACAAGGAGAGGTGACATCTGCAATGTCACACTGAGTCCTGGAGTGTCTTCCTCATCACTAAGGACTCATCATTGAATGCATTTGAATGATGTTTGGCCTAGTTTTCTCTTTAACCAGTTTTATCGCATGCACCTGAAAGCTGAGAAAAATGGATGATTATGTATGGTATCCATGACAACCTTCACTTAAATAGAATATGAAATTAACCAGGCTACTCTGTGCCTCTGACGTCCTAGGGAGATGATGGAGTTAACCGCAGACAGAATCATGTTGGCACTCTTTTCAAGGCAATTTTGGGAATTCTATGCCTCTGGGATCCAAGCAAAGGTCAGTTTAGTGCTCGGGTAACCCTAGTTGAGTAGACAACCTCCACAGAGCCATTCTGAGCTCCTGTTGCTCCACTTCAGAATTGCAGAGATTAGCTGGTTAGCTCTTCTCATTGTTCCCCTGCTCCTGATTTTCCTTGAATTGATCCAGATTTTTTATCCCCCTTCCTCCCAGTTAGTGGCATGACTAATTAGGTGAGAATTAGTTGAAAATATCCTGTTTCTATTTTACTAGGGTTTGTCCTAGATTTAAAAATATATATACATTTCAGTTTTAGGTTTATAGAAAAATTTAGCAGGAACTCCAGAGTTTCAATTGTGCAATTGTGTGGTACATTTGTTTTAATTGATGAACCTATGTTGACACATTATTATTAACTAAAGTCCATAGTTTATGTTAGTGTTAACTATTGGTGCTGTATGTTCCATGAGTTTTGACAAATGCATAAGGATATGAATCCACCATTGCAGTGTCATACAGAATAGTTTCACTGTCATAAAAATCCTCTGTGCTCCACCTAATCACCCCCCTACCTACCCCAAATCCTTGGCAACCACTGATCTTTTTACAGTCTATAGTTTTGTCTTTTCCAGAATATCATGTAGCTGTAATCAGACAGTATGCAGTCTTTTCAGACTGGCTTCCTTCACTTAATTATATGCAATTAAGTTTTCTCCTTGTCTCTTTGTTGCCTTTGATTTTTTTTTTTAACAAACATGTAGACCTATGTTTCTACCAAAATAAAAACTTAATGTCTATCACCCACCCTGCTTTCCTACCACAAAGCAACACATAGGCTTACTTCTGTTTTTCTTCATATTTAGCTCCCTCCAACCTAGGTTTTGTTAACATTTGGGTTCCATATAGGTATTACAATTTTGTATATTATATTATGGTTTTCTATTGGAAAACCCTTTTCTTAATATAGGAAGCCTCACCATTCCATTGTCATCAAGGGTTAGTTTTAACTCTATGTGTTACTATTATTTGCCTCCTCACTGTTTCTTAAATGCCACGTCTTCCCATTAGTAGATTCTTTGACCCAGTTCTAATTTCTAGGGTTCTCTTTGGGGCTGGGTAAGCAGAGGTAGAACAGATGGGACAGGCATTCCCTTTACTATTGGAGTTCCATTAGAGATGTAGCCAGACCTGTCATTACAGCACTCTGAGGACTGCCCCTGGAAAGTTGGGCTGCTTGCTTGGCATATTTAGCAAGCATGCATTATGCAACTGCTACATGCGAACTCTGTGCTTCAAGAGAAGCCTGTTTCTGTTCTCACTGGTGTGGATGGAAGTCCAGGGCAGAAGGGGCAGGATGGTGGTAATTGATTTCTGAGACTACTCTCTGAGCCAGAAAACAATAGAGAGCAATCCAAGGTAATTAACCAATATTAATCATTCACATCTATTGAGAACAGCAGAGACTCTTCAAAACTCTCTATATTGTCTCATTTAATTCTCATAACAACTCTATGAAGTGGGTACTATTATTCTCGTTAGGAAACTAAAGTACAGAAAAGTCAAGTACCTGCCCAAAGGTCAGAGTTAGTATGTTGTAGAGTATGGATTCCAACTTGAACATTAGGCTAAGGTGGGGGCTTAAAGACAGCTTCTCAGTGGTGAATCTCTCCTGGCCCTAGTCTGCCCTCTGATGCCACTCTTGCTATATCCCTGGGAAAAATACTGCTCCTGTCTCTTCTCTTCTGCTGGCAAAAAGTGAAGATTAGGGCAAATCTATTCAGCATTCCAAATGAACAATGCAATCAATAGATGCTCTAGGATTAAGGGCCAAAATATGTATTTGGGTCCCACATGAATTTCCTTGCAGTGAAGTGCAGTGAAGTCAACACAGGCCTTCAGGCCAGGGGAGTTCAGCTCCTGGCTCTACCCCTTGGTGATGGGAGGGCCACCTGGACCAAGAGCCTTAACTCTTTGCACCTCTACTTCCAGATCTCCAGCAATACCTCTCTCAGAGGCTCTCCAAGGCTCCAGTGACTTCACGGAGGCCTGTCCTTCAGAGCTCAGGGAATGCTTGTTCGATCTGAATCCTTCGCTTCTAAATTCTTTTTTCCCCCCTTCCACACATTTGGTCAGATGTATTTATTCTTTAGCAATTGAATCATTAAACAATGAGTTTTTATTCCCAATCTTTAATAACATTGTATTTGTTATATTTGAGATTGTTTAGCTCTCTCACGGGGAAAAGAAAACACCCAAACATAAATCTTTATTCTATCCACCTACTAGTCCTGCAGCACAATCCTATATAAGAAAAGGCTAATATGCAAATTGTCCCCTGGACCTGGAGTTTGACTGGGAGTTCAACCAGGAGGTGGGGCTGGCCAGCCAACCACCCTCGGCCCCTCCTCCCGGCCAGCCCCCGCTCCGGATTGGCCACCCCCACCCCTATCGGTGGTGGGGCCAGCTGGGCCCCACCAGGGCACGACTTTGTGCACTGGGCCTCTAGTTTTAATATAAAAGTTTTACTGACAATTGGATGATTTATATGATGTGGGCAGAGAAATATTAACAGTGATTATAAAGTGGCCAGTCTTATAAGTCAAAAGTGATGATCCTTTTTTTAATTTTATTTATCTTTATTGTTGAAAGTATCGCAGATAGCCCCTAAGAGCTCTGATCTTTGATCCATCCCTCAATCCACTTCAATACCTGGCTGCTATCATCCTCTAGATCTTCTGGTTTATTGCTGGGAAGCTGATACACTATTTCTTCATTGTAGGATGCTAATGCTTCTTCATGAAGAATTTTAAAAACTTCACATT
This sequence comes from Myotis davidii, assembly GCF_000327345.1. Taxonomy (NCBI): domain Eukaryota; kingdom Metazoa; phylum Chordata; class Mammalia; order Chiroptera; family Vespertilionidae; genus Myotis; species Myotis davidii. The sequence goes on from NW_006296221.1 coordinate 981,520, forward strand.
GAACAATATCTCTTAGTTTTTTCTTATTACAACCCCTTGTTTCAAGTCTTTTGTACAATACACTACTATCTGTTTTCAGCACAAAAACGATATGAAACCAGCATTCAGGGAAGAAATCACAACTGTGGTAGTCAACAATAACTCCACCATCGGTTTTCTAACTCATCAACTACTCCATCTTTGTTTTTAAAATATTTTATTGATTTTTTTTACAGAGAGGAAGGGAGAGGGATAGAGAGTTAGAAACATTGATGAGAGAGAAACATCAATCAGCTGCCTTCTGCACACCCCAACTGGGGATGTGCCCGCAACCAAGGTACATGCCCTTGACTGGAATCGAACCTGGTACCCTTCAGTCCGCAGGCCAATGCTCTATTCACTGAGCCAAACCGGTTAGGGCATCAACTACTCTATTTTCATCTAAAATGGGATACTCATCCTTGTCATCATAGCTAACATATAACTGCCCTTCTCCAGCTAAATCACTCACATTAATGTGTTTCAGTTCTGATCTTGATGCAGGTTCTCTGGCCAGTGTGGTTTTTGCAACTCCTCGTGAGCAGGTTGTTCAGAAGCAACATGGTCCTCAATGCGATGGCTCTAGAAAACCTGCTTCTGGATTCTTTAATGTGTGAGATCCAGTGCGAGGCAAGGAATACAGGAACCAGAGCCCAAGCATATATAATCTAAACCTACCAGCATATAAACCATCCGGGCAGAGGTTTGTATCTCTTTTGTTCACTGACGGCCATTTGTAAACCTGGGTCTGCCAGGCCCCAGAGTGCTGGCCCTGCTTCAACCCACAAACGCATCCTGGTAGGAGTGCTTATATCGTCTGGATTTTCGAATAAAGTGTCCCTCTCGGGGGAAAGAGGAGAGGACGTGAGCAAAGCTGCGTTTCAATCCTCAGAACCAAATAGGGCCCCTCAAGGGGAATATCCCCAGGCAACACAGTTCTGGGATAGACTTACACTTCTGTCGCTGGAGTTGCTGCTAGGTCCTCTCTTGGTTCCGTCACTGAAAATCTGTCTGTAGTTATTTCCTTATCAGAGATTGAAAGCCTGGGTAGGCACAGCCACAGGCCACAGTGGGCCATTGCGCTGGGCCTGGTCTGCCATCGTGGGGTCCCCTGACCCGACTCCTCACTTGGGCAAAGATGAAACTGAGGCCCAGACAGGGCCTGGGGCTTGATCAAGGTCATACAACTAGAAAGTCTCTGAGGTGAGCCTTGAGTTTGCTAATTTCCTGGGCAGGGCTTGTGGTAACTCAACATTGCTTCCATCCAGATGATCCCACTGTGTTTGAATAAGGCAGAAGGGCCCTGCTCTGTTTTGTTCTATTCTTCCCTCTCTTCAAAGCCTTTCTGCTCATCCCCAAGTATTTAGTGAGCACATCTATGCACCCAGCACTTGTGAGGCCTGCAAGAACTACAGAGATTCAGAGACTCAGGCTCTGTCTCCATTGAAAACTGTGAGGACAGATCAGACAAACTCACGAAACCAGGACAGTCCAACCCCAGGTCTGCCCCAGCCACAGAGTAGGCTGGATCTTGTGGGGGGGCTGGGGAGGGGTGTTGGGAGGGGGGTATTAAGAAGTTCTGTGTCATAGTGGAAGGAATTAGGTGAAAATACCAAGTATTTTGGTTCACATTTTTTGTTGTTTTTTTCCAACTGGGCAAATTTTCCATGCACTTCTCATTTTACATTAAATGAAAGTGACATTGCCAAGAAAGGGAGGATGTGCTTGCTACCTTCACATCAGGAGGCCACTCCAAGGTTCTGAGTGGAAGGAGGGTGCACAGGCCTGAATCCTGGGACAGCTGCTTCCCACAACCTTCCAAGTTAATGGACATTGAGATTCCTCCAGACGATGATAATTAGGCTTCTGGGGTCTACTTGGGTCCTCTTGGCACTGGGATGCTGGCTAAAATAGCTCAGGCCATAAAAATACCAGAATGAAAATACTTGTAACAACCACACATCCACAGATGCCATGCAAAGGCTATTAAAACCTCCAAAGTACACCAATGTTGCTCTTCAAGGCCACACCACTGCACAGTTGAATGGAAAAGGACGGGATATTTTCAGGGTGAATTCAGCACCAGTCATTCTAGGCATTCATTTCTCATCCTAAAAATGTCTTCTTCAAGCCCTTCAAAATAATTTATAAAGGTTAACTCCCTTTTTAAATGGTTTTACCAGGCCACAGTAAGGCATGGTTTTTACATATTGCCTTTCTCAATGTGACTAATCATATTAGGAGAGACGAGGTCCAGTACACTTTGGTGGTTGTGACCTATCCACTCTACTCTAGAATTTCGCCACCATCCCTCTGGTCCAAACCACCGCCATGCTTTGCCTAGACTTCTAATGAGCATGTTAACTGAATTGTCTACCGTCAGTTTTTCTTTCTCACATGCATTTTCCACAAGACACAAGTCTTATTTTTCTCAAATGCACACCTGGCCATGACCTTCCCCCTGCTTAATATACTCGGTGGCTCCCCACGGCCTTCAAGTTTAAACATTTTCCCAAAGTTTACCAATCCACAGTGATTGGACCCTGCCTAATCTCTCTGGACTCATCTCGCACCATTTCTAACTTGGTTCACGTCCTCAGATGCTCTATGTTCCCTCTGCCTGGATGCTTTCCCTCTTTCCTTCACTCTGCTAGTTCACACTCACCTTCAGCGCCTATCCTGAGCAAGTCTCTCACTCATTGATTGCAGTCAGTTGAATAGTGTCTCCCATCCCCCAAAGTTAGGTCCACCTAATACCTATGAATGTGATCTCATTTGGAAAAAGGGTTTTTGCAGATGTAATTAAGTTAAGGATCTGAAGATGAGGTCATCTTGGATTATCTGGGTAGGACTTAAATCCAACAATCTCCCTTCTAAAGAGAAAAGCAGAAGGAGATTGGAGAAATCACTCTGACAGAAAAGGTCTGCTCCAATGGAAGGTAAGTTCCTATGGGGCACAGGTGTCATTCATCTGTCCCCACTGCACTAAGAACAGTGTTGGCACAAAGACCTCAGTAACTCATCCTTATTGGATAGTAGTGATGGTCGCACAACTTTGTGAATATACTTTACAATTTATGTACAGAATTTATGGTATGTGAAATAGATTTAAAAAATAAACACTCCCTTCGTGAATTCATAGATTAGTATTAACACATATTTATTAGATAAAAATCTATTCTTTTTTCTGGGACTCAGTTCTTCTCTTGAACTCCCCAGAGGTTTGATGGCATAATATTTTTTTAGAATCTGAACATTTCTCTCCAGTAAAATGTCAATAGGCACATGCTCCGGTGCCCACACGGGTGCCACCGGACTTTCTAGATCACTTCAGAGAGTTCGTGACGCCCTGAGCAAGGCTGTTTCCATGGGCCAAAGTAACCATGTCTAGGTTGAAAGATCTTCCCAAACACTCTTCTAGGTCTGAAAATTATGGGATTCCACACCCCCATGCTCTGCAAAGCACAGGCGATCTAGAGGGGAAGTGAAATACTTTGCTTTTGCTTCTAAGGAGTTACAGTCTACTCAGAGAGAAGGAAATCATCTACTACAAAACCAAGTGGAGAAGTCCAAGCACTTCAGAGAAAGGTTTCAGGCAGGCTCTTAGGTTGAAAGTGCCCATGACTAGGTTTTTCATTGGCATACTGACAAAGGAAACGGGCAGGGGGAAAAAAAAGGAGAGAAAGAGCACGCAAGCTTGCTTAAGGGTTTGAGCACTAGTAAAATCAATAAAAAATGGATTTTGCCGCAATAAATTTAATAAAAAGTGTCATCCATATTTGAAGTAAAAATGTTTATTACTTTATGACTTTCATCACTTTCCTTTCAAAACCTGTTAATGTCATATAGCTTCTTTAAGAAAGGAATACTAACAGGGGTTTTTGATGCCATGGGAATGGGTTTGAAGCAATGCAATTGCTTTCTGCTGCTCTCCGCACCCAGGCAAATCCCATTAGCAAGTTGTGAAGGAGCCACTTTCTACACAAGCCTTAACCCTCCCTCCCTCAACACCACACTTAGTTAACAAGAGGTCTAATAAAGAGGAGAGGATGATGGTCTCACGGGGGAGGGAGGGAACTGGCAGTTAGAATCTTGATAAATTCAGAGAAGACAATTCCCAGATGGGGAAACTGTGGAACTATGGGAACTGCGCTGAGGGTGCTCTTTCCTAATAAAACGATTCTGCTCAGTACGTGGCTCATGAGGGACACTTTAGGAACCCTGAGTACAAAGCTGGAATAGAAGAAGGACTTTCTGGGAAGAGTTGTTTTAAGTCCTCCAGTGGGTTATCTCACGGGCATAGGTGGGCAAGATCACTGGCCTCGAAAGTATTTTCTTACCCCACCAACATCACCTTAAGTTAAGAGCAAAGTCTACCACTAAACAAAAAAGGTATGAGAGTAAAGGAGGTGAGGTGATGGGAGAGGAAAGGAAGGGAAAAAAGGAAGAGAAGGAGCAGAAATGAAGGCAGGAGGAAGAATGTAGCTTGGTTGTCTAATTTTTACGTCCATTAATTTAAACATAAAACCTCGACCACAACTTGACCGTGGAATGCCTAGGTGAGCAATTGGTACATTGCTAAGGTTTGTATTTCAAATGATTATATATGCAAGCCCCAAATCATATATTTCAGGCAACCCTGGATATAATCTCTTGCTAAGAAAGTCTTTGTGAACCGAAAGTCCCCGCGTCCAGCAACAATCACATTTTAGGGGCAGAAACTGTAGTGTTTTGTAGCCACTGTACCAGCTTCAAAGAATTGATTGTTAAATTTTCAGGAATTTTTCAAGTCAGTTGACATCATGCTGGTAGCTTGAAATAGTCCATGGTGAGAGGATTTATACCACAGGAAATGCTACAGAACAAGGCTCCCCCTACCCCCAGCCCCTGAAAGAGCTGGTTGTTAGACATTTATCAGCACTCTGTCTTTATATATGAAATTTGCAGTTCTAACGGGAATAATACAACACAAAACACAACCAAATACCCCCAGCCAACCAATATTGAACAAGCACAAAAGCTTCTGAAGAAGCAACTTAAAAGTCATCTTAAAGACCATTATTCAGGAGAGGGGGTGCAGTCTGAGACCCCCGCCCCCTTGCCTAGAGAAAGGAGAGGCCTCCAGAAACTGCTCAGTCAGGGGCTACCATCCTGATGGGCTTCCTACCTGGTCCTTCTCCAGGACAAAGGCCTGGTGGGGCTGAGTACGGGGCTAGCTTTTGGAATGTGAAGGTGACTGTGGGAGCAGAGATCATGAATAGCTCAGGCCAGTGAATGGAGCAGCAGGAGCAGGGCTATGGGTCGGTGACTTCCGCCAGGATTGCCTTGGCCCCTCCCCCTGGGGGTGGAGCGTGGGGATCTCAGTTCTATTGTCTCTCACACCAGCGCCAGCCTAGCTTCCCAGGCTGTTCTCAGAGGAGAGCAGGCTTCCTGCATCCTTCCTCCCAGATAGCAAGTCTGGGACAACCTGGGGAGAATAGGGTCACTCCCATTCCTGGGACAACCTGGGGAGAATAGGGTCACTCCCACTCCCAACCCCTGACAGACTGAGACTAAAGCATCACTTAATAAAAGCATCGCTGAAGCCACCTCCCCCACCCAAGAAAGACCATTTATTCAAGCTGTCAACAGACATTGATGGAGTACGTAGGTTAGGGCTGAAAGGCCAATGAAAGCATCTGAAAGGGATTCCAGTCATTGAGGATCTTACAGTTCGCTTGGGGAGACAGGCTGGGCCAACATGGAATAATTATGGGAGAGTACAAAGCAAAGCATAATTACACATAAGATTGTCTTGTAAAGACTGGGTACAGCAGAGTTCAGAGAACTCAGGGTGGTTAAAGAAAATTGTGCAAATCTTAGTTCTTTGTTAATTCAAAAGCGTCACAGATAAACCAGCTTCATCCTAATGGGTTATTAGGTTTGCAGCAAAGGGATCTTCAGACAATTTAAAAAATCCTTTCAGTCTCTTTCCCACTTCCTTAATCTTACTATCAGTCATGAAATATATTATTAGCACAGAGATACCATTGTTCCTTTCAATAGATGGTAACATCTCTAGTGTGTGGCTATTCATTTGTTCTCTGGCCACTTGATCAATGGACCGGTCTTTCCCCTGCTGCACTTGAGAGTGCACTGCCCTTGGGACTACAGCTGGAAGCTACCATTAGAGGAGGCTGCTTATGTTGGAATGGCCTGAGTTTGAATCCAAGCGCTGAAACTTCTTAGCTATGAGACCTTAGGCAAGTGATTCAATTTCTCTGTGCCTCAACTCTCCCCTCTGTAAGATGAGGGAAATAGTCATATCTATCTCATTGGAAGGCTTTGAGGATTAAAGTGGGTTAATTCATACAAAGCACTTAGAACAGTCCTGAGCAGGTAGCAAGCACCATGTTTATTATTATTGCTGTTATTCTGCTGAGCTTGTGCCCAGACCTCCCATGTGAGTTTTGGGATGGTGTGCAAGTCACTCTTGGTCTCGAAACCCTGGTTTCCTCATCTCTAGGACTGGAATGATCACCCTGCTTACCCTGCGGCAATACTGTGAGGGCTGGAGGAA
>NW_006296221.1:988205-1007773 GCF_000327345.1 Myotis davidii
CTGTACAAACGTGAGCTGTCAGTTCTGGCACAAAATTTCTGCCCTCAAAATTAGCCCCTGGGTTCTTGGTCTCATAGTGTCTCAATGGGTTTGGTGTATTGCCGCGGTTTCCAGGATTCCATCGCTGTGTCCCAGGGCACAGAGGGATGACTTGCTGTGCCTTTCCATTGAGTACATCCTATAAATGTACTCAAAGCTTCTGCTCGGAGAGTCTAGTTCATTGTTTGTAATCTACTGCTCCCCTCCCATTAGAGGGCAGGCTCCCCAGGGCAGAGAGTGCTTATTTCTTTTATTCATGGCTGGACCCCAAGAATCTAGACAAGAACCTGGTATGTGATAGGTGCTCAATACACACTGTGGCAGGAACGACTGCTTGCCATTCTCAGTTCACATTTCCTCCAAATTGGAAAAGTGAACTGAGAGACATCTCCATAGAGATGAATCAGTATACCATAGGCATCCTCAAGCGAACCAACACTCAGCACCATGTGTATACAGGCCGCCCTGCCAGTCCTCTGGGGCGGGGGGTGGGGGTTAGGAGGCAGGTGTAGACAAGAAGGTATGGCCTCTGTTAACATTATTATTTTTTAATATAAATTCTTTATTGTTGAAAGCATTACATATGTCTCCTGTTTCCCCCGTTGACTTCTCCACCAGCTGCTCCCACCCCCCAGCATGTGCCCTCACCTCCCCACTCTCTGTGTCCATTGGTTATGCTTATATGCATGCATACAAGTCCTTTGGTTGACCTCTTACTGCCCTTGATCTCAAAGTTAATTTTTTTTAAGAAGCTGCCCAACTTGAGATTTCATAAATCATCTCATCCACATCCTAATCCCGACCTGCTTGTCCCAGACACTGGCTCCCAGAAGTGGATGCTCATGTGGACCTTGAAGAACCACAAGGAACAGGCTTCCAAAGAACCATCAGCTCACCATTTATTTGCTAAGGTTTTCCATTTCGGAATCAGATATGAGCCAAGAAAGAACTTTTTGCTGTACTCCAAGGGGCTTAGAAAAGACTCGGTCATTTCCCCACTAAATAAGAGGGGTGGGAAGGGAGAGGCAGGCTTGACCCTAAACCTGGAAAAAGCTGAGTGATTTATGAAATCCAGCAGGTAGGTAGCCCTGAAGTAGAAAAGCAAACCTGAGCCACCTGTGCATCTGACACGCCCTGCTTTGCAAGAGAGGTACAAAGATTTAAGGGGCCTTTACACAGATAATCCTCCTTTAACAAATTATCAGAGTTCAGAGGAAAAAAAGACCCCAAAAATGTTTTCTTGGCTATGTTTCTCATAGTGACTGTGAAAACCCACGAAGGAGGAAATGGGCCAGGAATTTTTTTTTTTTTTGAGGTTATGAAAGCCTCTCATTTTTATAGTTTTGGAAATCCTTGGAGTTTAACTTTGAACTTTAACCAAGAAAAATTATATCTTATAAACAATGGCATTTGTTGATTGGATGAAGGACTAGATCAATATTGGTCTTGGCAACCCGTTTTGGCTGCAATTGCCTGCAGAAATATGCTAGTTGTGGTGTGAAAAAATTATGTCAGTTCCTCACCATGTGCCTCTTTTTCTTGGAGTTTTGCCTGAGAATTAGTTTCCAAAGATACTTCCAGAAGTTAACCTAGCGCCTGGCCTCAGCAGCAGAGGAAGTTACACATAAACTCTCGCATAGCGGCCGGCTGCCACGGTGAGCTCCTGGGAGGGAGGAGGAAACAACCTCGACCTGTAGAGAAAGGGGATAAGGAACAACTTCTAATTCCACAGGGGTGGTCACATTCCCCCCGCACAGCTAAGTTCTTCACTTAGGCTCATCCCACTGAGGGAGAAAAAACACACCAAGCCAAACAACACTAAATCAGTGTTGGTAAGTGAAAACCATTGCTTTGAAAGAAAATAATCATGTTGCAGCCACGATGGAGCTGTCTACAATAAAACGTCTTAAATCCTTCCAGTTGGGTGGGGGAGCTGTGGCGGCTGGAGGGGAGTAGGAAAGCTTGCAGTGCTTTAGAGTATCGTATTATCCATTTATTTTGGGCATAAGACTCCATGCCACATGTTTACTTATGCATATATTTATAAAGAAAATATGCATATATCATATCGACTTTGCTCAGCTCAGCAGATTGAGTCGGGTTATTTATCCTTCTTTGTAGGTTTGGTCTGGATTTTCACTTGAAGTGCAATAACTTGAGCAATGCCCACTGTGAAAGGCGGGCAATAAGAGAAGCTAAAAAGGAGTCCCACGGCATCCGTCCTGAGTCTGACTCCAGGACTGAAGCCTCATTTGCGCTCTGTGGTCTGCACTGGGTTCTCCCACAGTGAGAAGAACATGGAGCAATGTCCTCCACGTACACAGTTGGCAGTGATAAAAGGCACAGGGCTGGAGCTGCCACCGCGTCCCTTCTCCCTGAGAGAGAAGAGTGTACACCTGCCACAGCCTGAGAAAGACTGAGCCACGAGCTGTCCTGAGGATCTGTTGGCTGACCTCTTCCTGTGCTCCTGGTGGCCAAGGGACCCTCACTCCCCTAAGTCCCTCCCCCATGCAACTGCTACTAGAGACATCTCCTTCCAGACACGTGGCCCCTGGTGCCAAGGCCGGGACCTTGGCATGTCCCTTTGGAAAGGTGGCCAATGCTGCACTTGCAAGATTCTCACGGAGTTTTCTGACCTGTGTCTTGGGTGAAATAAGTGCAGGAGGTGAAGTAATTCTCTGCCCAACTCAGGGAGGATGTGCCAGGGCGTATACTAACAGTAGTAAAACAAGACTATGGGCAGCACTGAGCATGTACTGCCTACCATGCTTTGTGCTAAGCACTTTGCACGATTTATTTTACTGAATCCTAACAACCATTTTTTAGGAGAGCAGCACTGTTCTCAAGATGAGAAACTTGAGGCTGGGCATCTCACAGTGAGTGACAGTGCAGGGATTTTTTTCCCCCTGGAAGGTCTCCCTGCAGAGCCGTGTCACTTCTCACTTGGACTAACATGCAGGTCACCTCCCTGCACTGTGCTCCCTTTGCAAAGCCACATCTCTTAGTGTCTCCACCAGTAGTCCCATCCCCAGTGAGCTGCCCACACCCATAAACACAATGGGTGACTACACCTACACTGACGGTGGAACTGTACCTACCTGCCCTCAAGGACCAGGCGGGCCACCTTCCTCTGTGAATTGTTTGCAAAACTCATACAGCCTTAGCTGAGCAGTGCACTCAGGACCCTTCCTTAGGTCCTGTCTTCAGAGCGTATCAGCTCTTTTGTGGGCATAAGGACAATTTCCTCCCCTGGATTCAGTATTCCTTGAGTGCAAGAAATGTGTCCTCTATTTATTTAAAATCACTGGCTCTTAGGCTTGGAAGGAGTCCTTAAACATCACCTTCCCAATTTAGTCATTTTAAAGGGATGGAATGGAGGCCCAGTGAGGTCACACAACATGGCTGAGGTCCCACAGCAAGAGAGAGGCAGCTTCAGGCCCAGAATCTCCCTCTCCTGACTGTCAGGAGCCATGAGCTGCACAACTGTTAAGTGACCAGGATTTGGACCCCAGAAGTTGACCTCCAGCATCTATTAAGCATTATGCTATGTTGCTTCTCAGGGTTCTCCTTCCCTCCAGGGGAGGAGTAAGCTGTTTCTGTGTGTATTTGAAAGGTGGTAGTGAAGTTAGTCTGTAAGACAGGGAGCAGAATGGAGGGGCAGAATATGTGAGTGGCAGAGAACTATGCTTTGTGCCAGTGGTGAACCCTTAAGCACAATGTTACTTGTGAGGATGGCTATATGGGAAGCTTTGAGGTCTGAGAATGAAGGGCAGTGAGTGTGGGAACCTTGGCAACAGAAGAGAGGGAGAGGCTGCTGGCAGCCATCGCCTTCCTGTGGGTTCCACAGGCAGCACAGTGGCCAATCATCATTCCCTTAACAGACTGAGCATTTAGTCTGCACCAGATCCTGTTTCTGAGTGGAGGATAAGGCAGTGAACCAAACAGACAAGAATCTCTTCTCTCAGTGAGCTTACATTTTAGAGGAGGGGACAGACAATACAGGGATAAATTCATTCAGGACAAATCATGCTAAGGGTCATGAAGAAGAATAAAGCCGGTAAGGGGACAGAGAGAGACAGGGGTAGGGGCCACTATCCTATATAATAAAAGACCAGCGACCATAATGGTGTAAAGACCAGAATGACTGCTTGACCAGTTGCTATGAGATGCATTGACCACTTCAGTCTCTCTCTCCCCGACCCCCTGCTGGCCCGCATGCTCTGATCGCAGGATGATGAATGGGGAACCATGGGGAACCGGGATGGGTGGCGGCAGGGCAGGACTGGGGACTCTCGAGCGGGTGGAAGATGGCCCTGATCACAGGCTAGGCCTAGGGACCCTACCTGTGCACGATTTCGTGCTCTGGGATTCTAGTTATATATAAGGTGGTCAGAGAAGGATCCACTGAGAAGGTTGCATTTGAATACAGACATAAATGTGGTGAGGGAATGAACCATGCAAGTATTTGGGAAAGGGTATTTCAGGCAGACAGAACCGTATCAGGTAAGTACTTGCAGATCATTATAAAGGTTAAGGATTTTACTGACTGGTGAGAAATTATTGGGAAGTTTGAGGATGGAAGTGATACAATCTGACATTTGATTTAAAAAGATTACTTGGCTGCCGAAACCGGTTTGGCTCGGTGGATAGAGCGTCGGCCTGCAGACTGAAAGGTCCCAGGTTCGATTCCGGTCAAGGGCATGTACCTTGGTTGCGGGCATATCCCCAGTAGGAGATGTGCAGGAGGTGGCTGATCGATGTTTCTCTCTCATCAATGTTTCTAACTCTCTATCTCTCTCCCTTCCTCTCTGTAAAAAATCAATAAAATATATTTTTAAAAAAAAGATTACTTGGCTGATGTGTGAAAAATAAATTTGTGAAATAATGACAGGAGTGAAGCAGGTAGACTCTTTACGGCAATAATCCAGAAAAGAAGATGTGCTGGTGACTTGGAGTAGGGTAGTAGCAGTGGAGGAGGTGAGATATTTTATTTCTAAGAAGGAGACAATCCCATTTGCTGGTAGATTGAATGTGGGATTGAGCGTAAGAGAGAGAAAGCTAGATAGATATGGAGGAGTCAAGAATGGCTCCAAGGTGTTTAGCCTGAGCAAACAGTGCAGTGACATTATCTTTACAGAGATAGGAAATAATGAGATTAGAGCTGAATTGGGGAGGAGGGAGGAGCGATCAGGTTTTGGATATGTTAAGTTTGAGATGTCTATTGGCCATCTAAGTGAAGATGTCAAGTAGACAGTCAGGGGTCTAGACTTGAAGGGAGAGTTTGGAGCTGGAGATTATCAATGCAGATCAATAGTATTTAGAGCCATGAAGCCAGATGAACTCATCTAGACCAAGAGTGAAGGTAGAGATGAGGTCTAAAGATGTAGGCTGAGAGTACTTCAATTTTTAGGGTTAGAGAAGATGAGAAGGAACCAGCAAAGTCAGAGAGAAGGTGTGGTGAAAACAGGGAAAAGAAAGTTTTTTGGAAAAGGAAGAAATCAACCAGGTCAAATGCTGCTGATAGTTTGAGTAAGATTAAGACTGAGAAAATTACCCTGGGTAATTAACCAGCAGCTCATGGGTATCAATGAAACAATGGATAAGGGATTGGGGACCATCCCCAAATTTCTGATCTATGTAAGCCCTGAGTTTCTTTTGTAATGCAGGGAGCAACAATAAACCGTGGGAAATTTCTGGGATTTGACAACTCTTGTGTGTGTGTGTGTGTATAGATGCAAATAGTATTTTTTTAAAAATATCTTTATTGTTGAGATTATTAACTATAATGATGTCCCTCCTTTTTACTCCCATTGACCCCCTCCACCTGGTTCCTGCCCCAACCCAGGCCTTCATCTGTGTATGCTTAATTTCTGACTGGTCCTTTTCCATTTTTTTTGGAGGTTTTTAAAAGATTCTTGAGTAACCTTATCATCATAGTTTTGAACTCTATATCCAGTAATTTGCTTTCTTTCATATCTTTCAGTGAGCACCAAAGCACAAAGCTGACCTTTGTGGGCTGTGAGCACAGTCTTGTAGTTGAGACTTGATTGCTGTTGGTGTCACTGGGAGGAATTGACCTCCATGCCAATTGGCTGTGAGGACCAGCTGCGACTGCAGTGGGAGAGCTGCTGTGCAGGAGACATCCTATGAAGCAGGACTTGCTTCAGTGGGGCTTTGGTGCTCACTGAGTCTTCCCCTTGAGTGTGTGCTTATGGATGTGTAGAGTTGTAATCTGGTATGGACTGTTGCTGACCATTGGGTACACTGGCTCTTGAGTCTCCAGGGAGGGGCCACCCAGCAGGAGCTACAGAGAGATGTGTGTGCTTATGGATGTGTAGAGTTGTAATCTGGTATGGTCTGTTGCTGACCATTGGGTACACTGGTCTCCAGGGAGGTGCCACCCAGCAGGAGCTACAGAGAGATCTTCAGATTCCTTCTCTTTGTATCAGATTTGGAAGTGCCCAGATGAGGCCCAGCTGTGAAGCAAGGCAGGCTGGGGTGGTGCCGGGTCTTGGGCCTTTTACTGATAGGTTTGGGACTCCGTCACCCAGCTGCAACCTGTTTGAGAGATTTAGCCTGAGCAAGGACAAGCCATTCATATGAAAAAGCTGCTGCACACAGCTTGGGTAGGGTTGTAAATTGGATGAGGCAGGGTCTTAGAGAATCACCAGGGTGGAGCAAACAGAAATGGCTGCCAGTCAGCCCTGCGGCTGGGGAGGTTCCAGCATAGGAACAATGATTTCTGTGAGCACCTCTGTCTGAAGAAAATCTCCCCCAAGTTCCTGCCCTGATGCCAGACAATCCATCATTGTGTCTGCATTCCCCACAGCCTCACCCTGGTGCTGCAGCTCAGAGGAAGCGGGACCTTGTAAGTTCAGTTCATAATGCTGGCCTTTTAAGAGGAACAGCTGGGTCTTCTGCAGCCTCTGTGTCAGTGAGACCTAATCCTTGCTGGTTTTTACAGCCCATAGTTCTTACTGCCCACAGGGACTTCTTTTCCCAGCTCTGGGATCCTGGGCTGGTGGTCTGGTGTGAGGCTGGGACATCTTGCTCCTTCAGGCAGCATCTGCAGAGATGATCTCCCTCCTGATTAAAAAAGCAGCACACATGGGTGCTGGACCAGCCTGATCCATGCCTCTGCACCTCCTACCAGTCTCAGTGTGCTTTCTCTAGTTTTCTAGTTGTAGGACTTCCACTCAGTCAGCTTTCCAGCAGTTCTGGATGATGGTTGTTCTGTATTTTAGTTGTAATTTTGATGTGGTTGTGGGAGGTGGATTTGATCATTCTGAGTGCAAGGCATGGTATAGGTTTAATTTTGTTTAGACCATTAAATAAATGTGCCTATTATTATTATTATTATTTTTGTACTCCAGAGTGTCACAGAACAGTCTACACCTATTGCATTGAGATTTACTTCAATGCGCCTTTGTTTCCAGAGAATGTGAATTGTGGGTGATGCATGTTGGGGGTGGAAATGGGAGGCAGAGGTAAAGGCAAGGGAAGGGTGGAGGGTTTTGCAATGAAGCCATGAGTATAATCATGGAAAATGAGGGCAAAGCCCACCTGGTTCTTGGAGTCATACTGATGCCCTCTTAGGGAGGGGGCAGAGCCATCTGTAAAGGGAGCTCCATGACATGTTTTTGGCACAAAGCTAACGCTTTTTAACCTTGATTACCAGAGAGAATTAGGAAATATCTATTCAGCTATGTCATTGTTAAGTAAAAGTTACACCATCCTTTTTCCATTGCCAACATTTCAATTATACCACAAGTTTAGGACCACAATTAAAACCAGGAGGACAGAGCCCAGAGGCAAAAGCCAGTCAACAAGTCTGAGTCACAACATTAGAAAAGCATCAAACATTTGGAAAGAGAACAACCCGTTGGGGGGAGGGGAGCTTTATAGTATGCACATTATCTATGACAAAGCTAAATGAATTTCCAAACCTGTTTTTGGAAATCAGAGAACAGAAAGATCCTGAAAAATCTCTTGAGAGTAAGGGATAAATAATGGAAATTCACTCATTCGTTCAGTTTTTGTTTGGGGAAACAAACTATATGCCAAGCCCTGAGGATAGATTAGAAAATAAGGTGGATGTGATCCTTGCCCTCACACTGCTTACAATCGGTACAGGTGAGTAAATAGGCAATTATGACCTACTGTGTTCAATAATGTGAGGGGAGAGATATAACCTTAGAGGTCACAGAGGAGGAGCAGCTAATCAAACTTAAGAGGTTAAGGAGGCTTCTGAGATGAAACAATGCCTAAGGTAAGACCTGACGCTGAGAATAAAGTGATTTCTGGCCACCTATTACATGTGAGGAGAGAGAGTACAGAGGGCACTGGGTTCCGTTGCCTGGTTCAGGTCTGGGCTCTGCCACCAGCTGTGGACACTGGTGATGTTAATCATCTTTCTATGCCACAATTTCCTCATAGGAGAGTAATGCTACCTGTTTCAAGGTGATACGATGATTAAATCAGGTCAATAAGCATTTCGTACAGCATCTAAACCTAGTTAAGTAAAATGTCAGTAATACCTTTTCAAAATTTTGTTTCACAACTTTGAAGATAAAAATAATATTTCTAAGGGCTTTTTACCAACATCATCCAAAACCCTATTTTCCTTACATCATTTAAGTTCCTTGATAGCAAATGTACTTACTGCCAGGTCTACAGGCTCTGCCCTTGAGGTGGAGAAGGGAAAATGAGAACCATCAGAATAACTTACTGGAGGATAGATGGCACCATCCTCAGTCACTGAAAGTAGGATAAATCATAGGGTACTGACCCGGCCAAAAACATTTACAAAAGAGGAGAGCCAGCAGAGTCACTGGGACTGAATGTACTGGTCAGGATGTGTGTGTGTGTGTGTGTTGATTAAGCATTCTTTTTATTGAGATATAATTTACATACCATGAAATCCACCCTTTAAAAGTGTACCATTCAGTGGTTTCTTGTGTATTCACAAGGTTGTGTGATTGTCACCAGTGTTGGACCCCAGAACATTTTCATCACCCCAGAAAGAAACTACTTGCCAGGTTTTTTAAAGCTGCAAGTCTGTGCCAGCATGGCTGATGTAGAAATAAAGGATCTGCGATCAAGAAATTTATAAACATCATCAGATAAGAACCGTAAAGTTCATTTCCAGGGATTTTCTGCTTCTCATCCCCTGCGAGTTTACGCTAGACCTTCAAACTCTACTGACCTAGAAGGAATATGGACTTTATCCTGACATCAACTAGGAGCCATATAAGGCTATTAAGCTGGAAGGTAGCATACCCGGATTTGTATATCAGAAAATGTGTAGGACGAAAAGGAAGGAGGGACAGAACTGGAAACAGGGGACTGGGTAGAAATTGATGTTTATCAGGCCAGGGATGAAGGTGAACCAGGCGTGGCCACTGCAGAGATGCAGATGGCAGACAGGTTCAAGAGCGAATGTGGAGCAGAACTGACAGGGCTCTGTGACTGCAGGGAGATGGGGAGGAGAGGAGTCACAAATGATTTCCAGTTTGGATAACTGAAGGGGCTACCCCATTCATTGAGATAGAAGGACCCTGGGAGAAAAGCTGGTTTGGGTGGGAAGTTAACCAGTTCCATTGTGGACAAGTTCAACTGAGGGTCCTGTGAAACATCTACGGGAAGATGTCAATGAGTATGTGGAGAAGGAACTAAAAAGTACTGCTGGTTGATTCTCTCCTCTTCTGTACGTGGGGATTAGACAGGGTGAGGAAAGGTTGATAAGAGGATAAGTTAATTGCTATATAACAGGTACCCACAATCATAATTATATCTATATACCTATATATCTATTCTATATCTATATCTATATCTACATCTACCTATATCTATCTATATCTATCATCTATCTATAACTATATATAAAATACACACACATCAGAAAGGAACACAGACAGCGTTCTTTTCCTTCCATAGCATGGAAGGCTACACTGTTTGCTCTTTCATGGTCCCCACATGCTCATCGGCATATCTCTATGGCCTCAGCTGTGCCTGAACATGACAGCTGCTCCTCAGTATTTGATGAGTGAATGAAAGAAGGCAGTTCCCAGGCCCAGACGAACTAGGAAGGAAGCGAGTTCCTTGGTACTAGCCTTCCAGGCTTCCCTTTGAGCTCTCCTTGGATCTCTCCACATACTTTTGTTCACAGCAGCTTGATGTCCTCACCCTCTCTTTGGACTCATGAAAACCTCAAGATCTTTAAAAACCACAAGAATGACTCCCTGATGGCAGAATGTTAGAATTCATGACTGCTAACAGGGGAACACATGTCAAGGGCAGAAATTCTCCATCGCTCTTCCCAAATCATTCCACACAGCTGACTTCTCACTCCAGGGGCTAACCCTGGCCACATTTCTCCTTGCTAGGAATTTTATAGGAATGAGGAATTCGTGTTTAATGGATACAGAGTTTTAGTTGGGGACATGGAAACGTTTTGAAGATAGATGGTGGTGATGGTTGCACAACAATGTGAATATACTAATGCTACAGAGCTATACACTTAAAAAAATGGATGCAATAGTAAATTTTATGTTATGACTATTTCCCCATAATTTACGAAACTGGTGGTCTGGATTTGAACCCTGGCTCCACAGCTCTCTAGCTAGAGGGAAACTGGGCAAGCCAATTTATTTTTCTATATGTTTCATCATCTGGAAAGTGGAGATAGTAGTTTTTACATTATAGAGTTGTTGCTAAAAATAATTGAGTTAATGTGTGAAAACACACATGTGTGGCACAAGGTTACTGCTATGTATTATGATGATTACTAGAGGCCCAGCGGGTGAAATTGCACATAGCAGCCCACCGCTGCTCGCAGCCTCACCCACTCGCCCACTGCCCTGCCAGTTTGCAGCCCCGCCCACCTGCCCGCTCCTGCTCCAGGTTCACTGCCCCTCCCACCTACCCTCATGGTGACTGGTAGTTTGGTCGTCATGGACACTAGCTTTTTATATGGATAGATTATACTCCAAGTGCTTCTTGAGTTACAGTGAGGGTACATCCCAATAAGCCCATCATAAATTGAAAATATTATAAGTAAAAAATTGATTTAATATACTTAACCTACTGAACATCATAGCTTAGCCTAGCCTTCCTTAAACATGCTCAGAACACCTTATTGACTCTGCCCAGCAATATAAGAGTGTAGTACTGCATATTGCTAACCTGGGAAAAGATCAAAACTCAAAGTAGAGTTTCTATTGAATGCATATTGCTTTTGTGCCATCCTAAAGTTAAAAACTTGTAAGTTAAACAATCATTGTAAGCCAGGGACTGTCTGTATTATTATTTATTATTATTTGATTGAGTTAATGTATGACAGTACTTAGAACAGCATCTGGTAGAAGATAATTGTTACCTATAATTATTATATATTTTTATGTCCCAGTTGTATAAACTGGAGATATATTAATGAATAAAATAAAGTCTTTGCCCCTCTGGAACTTATCATTTAGTGAGGAAAAAAGTAAATGTATGTCATGGCAGATAGCATCTAATATCTGCCTTACAGTGTTATAGTGAAATTGCCTGAGATAATAAATGTAAAGTGGTTGATGGAGCCAGAACCTGGCTCATAATGGGCACTTAATAAATGTTAATTCAACTCTCCTCTCCTCTCCTCTCCTCTCCTCTCCTATCCCCTCCCCTCCCCTCTTTTCCCCTCCCCTTCCCTCTCGCTTTCTCTCTCATTCCTCTCTCTCAGAGAGAAACCAGTTAGAGAGCAGGCCATCACTGGGCCCAGGGGGACCCATGCCCGAGCTGATGTGGAGGGAGCAGCTCAGGCCAGGGCCCTGAAAGATTGGCGGCAATTTCAGAGGCAGGTAGTTTCTCTCTTGCTGCTTTAGAGGAAATGTGAATCATCTGCTGTTTGGCTTCCATTTCCTGGGAGGCCGCAGGCCCAGGAAATCTGTGGTTTGCGCATCGGTGCTGAGAGCAAATGAAATGGCTATTGGCAGTGGGGTGTGTTGCTAGGACCACTGACAATCATCTCTTGAGCCAAATGACTCATCTTGAGCTGGCTCTCCAGCCCCCAATTGCATTCAGTTCCTGAAATGAGTCGAGTTTCCGGGCAAAGGGTGATTCTTCCTTAGCTGTGCTAGGCGTAGAGTAGAGCACATCCGGGCCAGGTCAGTGCAGGGCTGATAGGTGTCCAGCCTGTGTCCTGATCTCCATTTTGCAAATGATGGCGAGGAGGCCCTGGCTGCTGACCACTTGTGTGTGTGACAGCCAGTGAGTGGTAGAGGCGAGAAGGCTTCTCCTGATGCTCCCACCCCACGTCATGCTGTTTCCCCAAGTGCTGAGGAGACTCCAGCACAACCAAGCCCGTACCCTTACTTCACCCAGTTATACTCCAGGGTCACTCCAGGATGGATGTCCTGGGCCCACATCTATGTGTCCGTGAAATGCTGTTACCCGTGTCTTTGCAGGTGATGCGGGGACAATATCACTGAGCCAGGGAGGAGTGGGCAGAATTAGTCTGATGGCAAAGGGAGTGGATGTCGCCCTGGGTGAAGGAAGCAGATGTGCAGGGTACATTGACAGAACCTGCTGTGTTTTGGAGCAATGAACAGCTGGGTAGGACTGGAGCAGGGGAGAGTGTGGGAGAGAGAGAGAGAGAGCAGGTGAGGTTGGGAGGCAATGGTGGTGGGGGGGCGGAAGGGGGTGGTAGGCAGGCAGAACACATGGCGTCCTGAACATCAGGCGTAGGGGTCTGTGGTTCATTCTGATGTAATTGGGACCAGGGAAAGTATTTGAGGACAGGATGCCATTGTCAGATTTCTGGAGCAAAAAGCTGCCTCTGGCTGCTGTGTGGAGCGTGAGCTGCAGGTCGACCATCTGACAGCAGAAATAGTGGTTGTGTGAGAGCAGAGAAGCTGCCTACCTCACACTCAGGGTATTGGTTACCTGATTGATTATTATACACAAATGCCAATGCTCTGGAGCAAGTTAAATGGCAGAGTCAGGGCTCAAACCCAGTGGAAAATGTTCAGGAAGGGAAAGTTTTCAAGAGTCTTCAAGTAAAAAAATTGACACTGAGAAAAGGGGAAATTTTATAAGCAAAACCACCAATGTTATATAAGTAAAAATGAGAAAGAATCTCCATGGCTAATCATTCTTTATTCCAAAACGGAGATAAGAGATACCTTCATTTTCAGCACAGAAGCAAGAATCTATTTATTGCCTCTTAGCTGCTCAAATGTATTTCCTTTATTTGGGCAGCAAGCATGTTGCTATGATTAGCTTCTATGACATGGTGTGTGAGTGCTCACACTCTCCTCTGCTCGATGCCTTTTATTAGTGTGTTGGTGATTGTATTAGTTTCCTGTTGTTGCTGTCATAACTTGCCACAAACTTAGTGGCTTAAAAACAACACAGATTTATTATTTTGCAGTTTGGGAGGTCAGAAGTCTGACATGGGTCTTATGCAGCTAAAATAAAAATGTCAGGATTGCTCTAGGGGAGACTCTTTTTTTGCCGTTTCTAGTTAGAGGCTGCCTACATTCCTTGGCTCGTGGCCCCTTCCTCCATTTTCAAACCCAGCCATCGCATCACTCTGACCCCTGATTCTGTCGTCACATCTCCTTCTCTGAATCCCCCTCTCCTGTCTCCCATTCCCTTATAAGGCCCTCTGTGATGATGTT
Organism: Myotis davidii; assembly: GCF_000327345.1. Taxonomy (NCBI): domain Eukaryota; kingdom Metazoa; phylum Chordata; class Mammalia; order Chiroptera; family Vespertilionidae; genus Myotis; species Myotis davidii. The sequence goes on from NW_006296221.1 coordinate 1,001,906, forward strand.
GCAGCCACCTGTATTCTCTCCATCTCAAGATGTGTAGCTTAATCACATCAGCAAAGTCCCTCTGCCATGTATTCACATGGAATAATAGTGTATATTATCAGATTAAGTCGTAAGAAATGGACTCATCTGCCAGTGAGATAATGTGTGATAGTTTAACCTGAGCTCTGGGGCCAGGTACCCTGGTTTGCACACTGCCTCCCCCAACTGCCAGTCCTGTGGCCTCTGAGTATACATTTCCTCATCGGGTCATTGGCATGTTAATCAGACCCACCTTGCAAAATTGCTGTAAGGACCAAATAAGTGCTAGTGTATGTCAGTAACTTTGAGCAGCAATTGGCACATAGTCAGTGCTCATTAAATATTGGCTCTAATTATCTGATAGATGGGCATCCTATAATCCTTTTTTCTATGATTGAATTTGATTCTTGTTGGCAACAGCTGTGGTGTGTGTGTGTGTGTGTGTGTGTGTGTGTGTGTGTGTGTGTTGGGGGGTTTGTGTGTTTAATAAAAGTCTGATTCCTCATTCCTAGGATTTGTCATCCTATATAATAAAGCCCTAATACGCAAATCAACCAGAGGAATGACTGGTTGCTATGACACGTACTGACCAACAGGGGGCAGATGCTCAATGCAGGAGCTGCTCCCTGGTGGTCAGTGCCCTTCCACAGGGGGAGCGCTGCTCAGCCAGAAGCCAGGATCACAGCAGCAGTGGCAGGAGCCCACAGGGAGTAGGCCTAAGCCAGCAGTTGGACATCCCCTGAGGAGCCCTGGACTGCAAGAGACTGCAGGCCAAGCTGAGGGTACCCCCCGCTGCCCAGTGCATGAATGTTGTGCACTGGGCCTCTAGACATCTGTAAAAGAAAATGCCTGACAACAGTTGAATCGTCCAGGCTAATTAATAATGTTAACTTTTAATAGATGTAACTGGAATATTTTCTAGGACTACCAAGGTTTTTGTGATACATTGGATAAAAGCCTCAAAGAGAAATTTTAGGTTGTGTTTTTCAAATATTGCATGTGCTATTCCATGAGGTACTTAGCACTGATTTTATAAAATCATACATTCCCTACCTCTTATGAATAAATACTTAGCTATTTGATACATGCTGGCCTGATTAGTTTTAGTAGCATACAGATACATATTGTTTTCCTATTAAATAGAAAAGTTTGAGCAGGAGAGCTAATAAAATTATTTTTGATTTTTAAACATATTTTTAAAAGTATCCCCAAAGCCACACATCAGAGTGACATACATCCACACAACTTAAGGAAAGAATATCATGCCTTCTATCATATTTCTGGTTCCATCAATAACTAATTTTAGCAAAATAGTATGCCATTTTTATTGCAAATCAAGTAATGAGAAACAGCATTATTATTCTATTTTACACTGACTGTAAAATTAATTAGACAAGATCCACATCATTGTAAATTTGGCTGCTATTTAGTAATCTACTTTATGTGATGCATTTCATAATTTATTTCTCAGTGGTTTTCATAATACTCTCCAAAATGAATATCAAGGCACTAACTTGAGTTGAAAAATAAAGTCACACTTTTAATAACAAGAAATGCATTTAACTTGGCTGATTGGTTTGACGGTTAGATCATATGATGAAACAATTTTCATCAGTTGAATAAGCCATATCTGAAACTCCAAGATTTTGGAAAAAAAAATTATTTAAGGCATGCAACAAGATAAAGCTTTAAAGGAGTTCTGTTCTAAAAGATGGACAGAAATATTATTTGCTTGACTCCTACTGAGACAAATTTAACTAAGTGCTTCTGAGTGAAATGATAACAGGTAAAATAATAGTAACTTAGAAGTCCTGGCCCTTTTGGTTTACTTCACACATTGAGCCATTAGTGACTGAACCATCAGTCCTTTCTCAAGTTAGATGGTTTCCAATTATTTACTATCAACAAAATTGGAGCACCTAATCGAAGTGATAGATGTTTAAGAATTATATTGTGTTTTGGATATGCAATTCAGAAGGAGTTCAAAGAGTTGAATGTCAGGGTTGCAGGAAAACTCCTTCCCTTCCCATTACCATGTTTATGTGAATAAAAGTTCTTAGTGGTCAGATCTATGAAGAAAAAACAAAACAAAAACAGGAATAAAAATGATTCTAAGCCCTGTAATAAGTAATAGCCCTTCTTGAACATAAGAACTAGCTGCAGAAAAATATCCTCACACTTCTCACTGAGATGCATTAAAAATTACTTTAAATATAATTATATATCAAATGTTAAAATATATTAATGATATTTTGGTCAATTTTGTATTAATAATAACTTATGATACTTTAATGTGGAAGATTTTTTTTTAACACTTAGAGCCTCGTGGCCAGAGGAAACAATATTTCCGAGTGTGAAAGAAATGCTTGTTTGCATGTTTTTAAATGGGTGATAGTGGGTGGCAAATTGTTAGGGTATTGCTGGAGTAATTAGGCCCCGAGATTTGTTTAAAGTAGCAATCCTATTGTTTTTCTTTTCCAAAAAACAGCTGGATTGCTACTCTAAACAGTTTCTATAATAGATAGGAAATCCTTTGCAACCATTTCATATGAATTTGAAGTGGTAAATTAAAGTTTAGGTAAATTAAATATGTGGGTAGAGGAATGGTTTTCAAATTTCTTTCTTAGGGAGCATGAGAGTGACAGATTTTGAAGTCGGCCAACTTAGAGCACATTAGCAGGTCTGTGAAAGCAAGTGGCCTGGACCAGAGCATCCCAGCCTCCCACTTGGTCTGCTTTTGAAGGGCGGCTCAGCCATGACCTCAGTGAGTCCTACTCAGGCTCCCTCTCAGGAAAGAAAGCATCAGCTCCACAGGGCATACTTGTCAGCCACCTTCATTCTTCAGATTACCCTACTTGATTTGATTAAACAGGGCTATTTTCTCCACTTGAATTTGCACTCACCATGTACCAGCACCGTTCTTTTTTTATTATTATTAATAATATATATTTTATTGATTTCAGAGAGGAAGGGAGAGGGAGAGAGATAGAAACACCAATGATGAGAGAGAATCATTGATTGGCTGCCTCCTGCATGCCCCGCAGTGGGGTTCGAGCCCGCAACCCAGGCATGTGCCCTTGGCTGGAATCGAACCTGGGACCCTTCAGTCCCCAGGCTGACGTTATATCAACTGAGTCAAACCGGCCAGGGCACCAGCACTGTTCTAATAATCATTTTACAAATATTAACTCATTGCAGCCTCTTAAAACCCCTGTGAGGCAGGTACTGTAGTATCCCCATTTTACAGGTGAGAAACCTGAGGCACAGAAAGATTAAGTAACTTGCTAAAGGTCACACAGCCAAGAAATGGTGGAAGCAGGGCTGGTTATATATTGATATTCCTTTTTTTTTTTTTTTAAAGGAGCAGAAAAATAATGATTCTATTTTCTGTGCCTAGGTGGACAACTCCCCTACTCCTTTCCTCCCCAAAAGGCCATGCCATGCTCCTTTTTCTACACCCAACACTTGCTTGGATTACAAGTAGGTTGCATTTGCCTAGGAGGATCCAAAGAATCCAGTTTTGAGATGCAACAGAATTGAATTTGAACAGCCTGTTTATTGACACTGGCGTTCACAGCCATGAATCACGACACAAATGTCTTACTCAGATAGGATGGCTGGGTAATTAGTATTGCAGGTTCCTAGTAAAAGGCCTCAAAAGCATCAAGCACTCCAAGAAATATTTTTCCTGGCCTCCTCCACACAACCTCATAATTCCAGTTTCAGAGGTCTGGAGTAGGCACACGGCTCTTACGGTTTCCTTTATAGCAATGAGGAAAATGAATTACCCAGACAGCCGAGTTGAGGGGAGAAGACATTTCCCTGCTGTCCCCTGCCTCTGCTTTCCAGAAGACTTCCACTGGGTTTGCCATTTGACACAGGCAGCGGGTGTCGAAACGACTGCAAGAACTTTTGAGGGTGAAAAATATCTTAGGAAGCCCGTCACCTTGCAAAAGGAGACTGCTTTAAAAATACAAAACCCTCCTGAAAAAAAACCCCCCAAAACAATGGCACCCTCCCCCAAACAACATAACTATCTTAAAAAGAGCCCAGCATTGATAGGAAGATTAGTATCTATTACTCTATTTGCTAGCAAGCTAAAATTACATTGGGACAACTCTGGCACATTTCAGTGACCTTAATATTCTCCAGGACGCTTCAGAGCTCTGAGCCAATCCCCACTCCAACCTGTAACAGGGAGCAAAGCATCGTAGGCTGTGAGACCTGGTCAGATGGACCCGGGGATCAGCCACTTCCTGTCCTGCCCCTAGCTAGTCTTAAATCTGTTAGAAAAACTGCCCCACACCTCATTTTTCCCCCCTCCAAAGATTAAACAAAAGAAAAAAATAATTTATAATCCTGCCATCTGCGATATTTACCGTTAACATTTTGATGTATCTTCCGTCTTTTTTTTCCTCTGTGTAAATGCATGGCTTTGAAACAAAAATGCGGTCATAGGAAACATATCGCTTGTGTAAAGTGCTTTTTTCCCCCTTAGGGTAAGTATCGTCCATATTCACAGTTTTAGCTCGCATCCGAGATTCACACTGGTGGTGTGTCCTGACCCAGCCTATACGCATGGTTAGTTGAGTTTATATAGTGTTAAAAAAATTCAGCCAACTTTCAAAAACGATCAGGATGTTTTACAGAAAAACCCCATTCCCCTTTCTTTGGAAAATCTGACGCTCTAGCCACACGGAGCCTTTGTTTCAGGAAGCCAGTGACTGGCCAGAACTGAGTGCCTTTACGTTGCATTCTTGGCCCATGCGGATCCCTGGTCTGCCTTGCCATTCATAATGGTCATGTAGCAGTTTCTGCCTCTTAGTGAAGACATCTATTGTCCTCAGCTAGGATAAGCAATTTGGAGACAGGGCCTGTTGTACTTTATCTTTTAACCCTTAGGCTCTCAGCGCCTTCCACCTACTAAACTCTTAATAATTATGTTACATAAATACTTGAATGAATGGGCTCATTTGTGACCTTTCACACAACCATGTTGCTCTAAGGATGCGTGAAGGATCCTGGACTCCTCCGGGCATCGGGCTTCTTCTGTCCCTTGCAGTGGCTCCCACAGCGGGGAGTCAAAGTAGGGCTCCATCCACGCTGGCAACTGGCGAACCAGACAGCTCTCTTCCTGGGGGAGCCCTAAGAGCTTTGAAGGGCAGTGCGTACTAACCACCTTACTTCCCACCGGAGTGCAGCCAGCTCTCCCGCGGGAGAAGGCAGCTCTCAGATAACACCATGAAGTTTTTCTCTATGTTGGAAAAGAGTAAAGAGAAAGAAGTCTGTCATTATCCACCGGCAGTTGTGCATAATGTTTGCTTCTCTTCATTGTCTTCTAAGCACTGTGAGTGTGTTCTGGGCGCCGTGGGGTGCGTGCGTTCTGGGTGGGTGTTGGCGCTCAGATGAGAAGCTAGGCTTTAGGGGAGGCTGGAAGGCCTCTCGCTCCCTGCGGCTGGCTGCACGTGAGGCCCCGCCACAAGATGGGAGGCGGACCCTGTAATCCTACATCAGAGCCTTGGCTTCCAAAACCTGATCCGCCGAAATTTGGACTTATATAACTTATTTATTTTTAAGCCAGCCCCGTCCAAGTTGAGGACACTTAAGACTCCCTTTTAGAGGAAATTTGGAACCCAACATTATCATTAACTAAATCAGCAAGCAACGGTTCTGCAAAAATACCAAGCGGCATAGTTGTGAGGACTTTTATCGTCATGTTCCCAGCGGAATGATACTGTGTGGTGGTTTCTCTGAAAATTGTTTCTGGGGGTTTATTCATATTCTCTCTCTCTCTCCCTCCCCGCCCCTCTCTTTGTGAACCATGGCCTGAGTCTAAGGGGGGCTGGACTT
>NW_006296221.1:1007802-1027216 GCF_000327345.1 Myotis davidii
ACCGCCTTTCTTGACCATGTCCTATAATAAGCCACCCCAGTGATTCTCCAGCTCATTTACCTGGTGGGGCCCCCGGAAGACACACTGCTCTCTGTAGAGCAGGTGATGCAGGAAGCATGATAGGACACATATCTTGGGTCACGTCAGATGCCATTTTACATTAGACTAGAGGCCCAGCGCGCGAAATCGCGTGAGGCCCAGACCTGCGGCACCATGGGACCCCAGATCTGCCACGCTGTGAGACCCATCAATGCACCTCCTGGCGACTGGTCGTTTGGTCATTATGGCATTATGATCACTGTTTTTTTTTATAATATAGATTCTAGACACAAGGGAACAGGGGCCAGGGGCCTGATACAAAGGTATGTGAAAAAGATACTGCTATACCATCCTATCAGGGAAAACCTTGGAAGCTAAATTTTAAGGAAGAGGAGAATAATTAAATAAATGGTGGCCATTTTCAATGCATCCCTTACAGATTCATCCAAGTTAGAGAGATTCTTTGGAGAGTTTTTAATGATGCAAGGCAAGTGTTTAAGATTCGTTAAGTTAAAAAAAAGAGTGGAATACGAAGTCACATATGAAGTATGAGGGCAAATATCTTCATGGACAGAGATCCTTAGGAAACACATCACAATTTTAGGAGAAGGTCTATCTCTGTGGGATGGGATTATGGGTAGTTTTTATTGTTTCTTTATACTTTCCAGCATTTTCAAGCTTCTCCACCATGAGCATTTATTGCTTTGATCGTCAGGAAATAGAGTGATGGTAAGGAAGCCAACTTTGCTGGTGCTGGCAGATGCAGGCCCACACTTTCTTTTGACACCATTCTGCTCAGCCCCCAACACTCTCTGTCCTCCTTGGCTTCTGCAGGGAGGATCTGGAGGAAAAGGCTGGGATGTACGATGCTGCCGATGCCCAGAGCTACGGCAATTTCCCTGGGGACCTGGAAGTTTGTGGGCATGTAGGAGCTGCATGTGCTCCATCCAGGTTCCTGGGGGCAGATTCCTAGAGCTCCACACATGGAAGAAGAAAGCCCCGCTGACGGGCAACTTTGCATCTACTGAGTGATCCCATCTTCCGGTGAGAAACAGTGGCAGCAGGACACCCTTCCCTCGTCCTATCCCTGCCTCCCCTGCTCCCCCAAGACAATGTTGACTGAAGTGCAGATAGACATTTTCAAGTTCTGGTGAGGCAGCCTGGTTCAAGCAAGGTGACTAGGCTGCACACACTGAGCTTTGAAGGTTGTCCAGCCCCGAGGAGACTGGCTTATTCCTCGGGCCAGCTGACTGCTCCAGGCCTGTGGGTTTCCTCCGGGTGTTAAATGGATGTAACATGACTCAAAGCTTCTCTTGGAGCTGTGTGCCGTGACTTCATCCTCCACCGCCCATACACGTGCTTGTGAAGGGCTCTCTCCAGGCGCTGAAGGATAGTGTCGAAGGGGCACTGGAGCTGGGAGGGAGGAACAAGTCTTTTCTAAAAGAATGTTTATAGGAAAGGAGCAGTCTTGTAGCTACCAAGCCAACTACATCCACCAACTACTTATGGAGTGCTTGTCTACATTTTGAACAAGGCATCCAAGAATCCCCCCAAACTCCTTAGAGAACACCACACTTCCTCCAGTAGCATCCTTTTCCTGTAAGGCTGAGATCCCTGTGTGGTGTTGTGGAACCAGTGTTGGTCTTGATATCAGTGGCTCTGGGTTGAAAAATCTTACCTCTACTCTGTCACTCACAAGCATCGTGGCTTCAGGCAAGTTGCTTAACCTCTCTAAGCCTCAAGGCCCCACCTTCAAAACAGGAATAATGGAGTTGTTCTTGAGTCGTGTTGTTGGATTCAGCAAGTAAAAATATAGACGCCCTTCCCCCAGTTAAATTAGAATGTCAGACAAACAAAAATAAGCTTTTAGTATAAGTATGTCCTAAATATTGCAATGGGACATACACTAACATTTTTATCCTTGTTTAGCTGACATTCCAATTGAATGAGGTGTCCGGCATTGTACCTGCCAATCCTATTCTTGAGGCTGAACTATAGGGATTTACCTGACAGTCCCTGCCCCTGGCTCAGTGAGTGCTCTTCCCACTGTACTTCCTCTCCCAGGGTGGGTTCCACCAGGTGGTTAGTTGCTTCCCGCTTCCATGGCAGAGGAGTGAAGACTGTGACTAGACTGGTGGTGTGTGTGGGGGGGTGGGGGGTGGGTAGGGGGCTAAGGAGGAGGCTGAGCAAGGCTGGACAGCCCCTAGGACAGTGATGGCAAACTTTTTGAGCTTGGCGTGCCAGCATTTTGGAAAACCCTAACTTAACTCTGGTGCCGTGTCACATATAGAAATTTTTTGATATTTGCAACTATAGTAAAACAAAGACTTATATTTTTGATATTTATTGTATATATTTAAATGCCATTTAACAAAGAAAAATCAACCAAAAAAATGAGTTCACGTGTCCTAGGTTCGCCATCACTGCCCTAGGAGGAGTAGAGAGCCCAAGACACACAGGCTGGTAGGAGCGAAACCTCTGCCTAAGGGGCACTTCAAGAACCCTGGCAAATAGTGTCACTAGTCCTGTGTGCATTGAACACACTGCTCTAGGGAGCCCGTCAGTGGGGGTGACACCACAGGCCCAGGAGGAGCCCAGATGGGGTACCGACCGCAGACAATTCCCATGTAGGCGTCACCATTCCATGGGCTTCAAGAGCCGACTGCTGTGATAGACAGAGGGGCTTTCCTCTGCTATATATATTTTACAAAGAAGGGATGAAGGTGACTGGTGCCCCAGAGACCGTTCTGCAACTTAGGGGAACCCCAGGGTATGTGCTGACACAGGCCTGTCCTGCTCCTCCTGTGTCTGCTCCCCTCTGCTCCCGTCTCATGAGTCCCCTGGCACATGGGGTGGAGGGGGACAGGTGGCAGGTCCGCTCTCTGGCCTTTGTGTGCATCGCAAGCTGCTCGGGTGCCCCAGAACCTCAGCTCAGGGTGTAATTTTTCCTTCTCTGATCATCTGAATTCCAGGCGAGGAGCTCAGCTGTCGTTGGCTTCAGGGAGTTTTTTCCACCAGGATTGACACTGGGGCCAAGACAGCGCGGGCATGCAGAAGACATTCTTTCCTGCCATTCAGCTGTGCTCTTCCTTTAGCTGGGGCTTTAGAAAATGGTGCCTTCATCCAGAGGCATCGATAAAAGTTTTGAATTTCATGACAGTGAAAACACACATGATGAGAAACCATCACTTGCTGCATTTCCTAATTTGTCATGTTTTTCCCCAGATCCCCTTCTCCCCCTCTTTAAAATTAATATCTATTGTCATATAGATTTAAAGTTAAGAAAAATAAGACTATTTTAAGCCAGGCCCAGTGGGGGGAAAAAAAAGAAAAAGAAAGAAAGGAAAAGAAAAATTTAAAGTGACACCTCTGCTATTCTAGTCTCCACTTAAGTCTCACAGTCAACTTGTTACTTTTATTTTGGAAGAGAAGATGTAAACATCTGATTATTATTTACTAAATAATCTTCTCTAAGTAAACTCACTTCTGAAATTTTTTAATTCATCCTAAGGAATAATGTCTTTACAACGTAGGGTTTGACGTGCTATATATATCGTCCCCCCTTCCATATGGAAATACATATATGCTATTAGAATTTTAGAATGCTCATCCGTGTGCCACTTACAACTGTCTTTCAGAGACGCAGCTCTGCCTCATGGAGTTCTGCCTCAGGGATTCCTAGCTGCAGCCAGGTTTGAGTGAGGCGTTTTCTCCATTTGGGGCACTGGACTTTGCACGCATTAGCTCATGGGTCCTCCCAGGAACTCTATGAAGAAGGTATTTTCACTGGCCCCATTTTACAGATAAAGAAACCGAGGCTCAGAGAGATCAAGAAAAGGTCATCTTGCTGGTAAATGAAGGTCTGATTCAGATCAGAGCAGTCTTGAGTTCAGAGCCCATGCAATCACCTCTTTCACCACTTAGAGAAAAGCATAGGCATCGACACCACCCCTTGCCAGGAAAAAAGCAGGCAGCGGTGCTGTGGAAGAATGAGTTCATTCAGTGCTAAGTGCTAAGTGCGGTCTTCCCGTAGCTGCTAATGCAGTGCGAGCAGTTCCCAACTTGCACAGGGGTTGGATTCCAAAAGTTGTTTGAAAGCACTTTCCCTGTGCCCCGATGCGCTTCGCACACACCTCTCCTCTTACACTCAGCACACTGTCTCTCTCACATCTCCCCGCCACGGGGTTCCGGCTGCTCGAGGGCAGGGACTTTGCCATATATTTACTTTGGTATCCCCAGCACCTAGCACAGGGCCCAGTCCAGGGAGGCGCAAAGTCTGCATTCACGGTCTTAAATTACAAGTCATTTGTTTGGAACTCAGCACACATTTCCCCAAAGAAATGCATTACAAATGCAAGTGGAAGGGGAATGTTGCCAACCAGCCCAGAGAAGTTTATTTAAGCTATCTCGTAGTCTACCAATAAGTTATCTGGAGCCGTGGGTGTAGGGTCAGACCTAGATAAACTTTCACATGGGTCAGAGTTCATCTTTGACTCCCTCCAAACTGCCTTTTTTTCTGCATCTTCCACCCATGGGTATCATTGTCTCCAAGCTTCCTATCAATAGGAAGCCTATAGGAGCAGGGGCGCTAGGCCTTCCCTGCTCTTATTCCCAAATAGCCTATTGGCCCTCCTCACTTGTCAAAATTCTCATTTTCTGAATGCAGCGGAACACAGGCGATCCTCAGCAATGCCCTAATATCTCTCCACTTTCATCCCCTTTCCACCCAATGCCAAGCATATGACTGTTTATAGCACAGAAGTCGAGATGCTAGGATTTGGACACAGATCTCAGTTTGAATCCTGGTTCTAACTCTAAGTTATGTGGCTTAGGTGGAGTAACTTCTGTGCCCTGAGTTCTCTCATCTGTGAAATAGGAATAATTGTGGTTATAAAAAGAGCTAATAGTATTATATCACATATTGGGCCCAGTGCTAAGGACTTTTTATTCATTGATTTGCTTTATCTTCACAACAACCCCACAAGACAGGTACTCTTATTATTAATTATTATTAAATAATTTTTTATTTATTCCTTGCTTTTCTTAAAAAAAAAAAAAGGCTTTGAGGCAAAGTGCTAGAATGATAACATTTCTGGCAGTGAGGATGGGAGGGGACAGTCACTGTCCGGGGAGATTTTTCAGACAAAAAGAGCAGAGGCTGCTCCAGATCACCTAGGGCCGAAACATATCCACAGAGTCCATTCCCTTACGCTGCTCCTGTCTCCACAGCTTCTTTCTTTCCTCTGCCTCTGAAAGTGCCGAATCGGTCAGTGGTCCAAGTTTTTTTCTATCCCCTTTCTTTCTCTTTTAATTTTTTCACACAGCCCATGGCAGCTGCAAGGTGGTGGGGGCCGGGCGGACGCAGCAGCTGCTTGTATGTATGTATGGTCCTCTGTAGTCTTCCTTTGTGAGTCAGGGGCTGTCTGTATATATCACAGGCTACCACCTGGCAAGACATTTAGTTCCATCTATGTTGTTTAAATGTTTCCGAGATGATATCATATAAATGCATAAGGACGGGAGGACCGTCAAGAAGTCAGCCTCCCGCCCCTCCTGCCCTCTGGCCTTCTGCCGGAACCTTAGGGGAACCTTAACCCCTAGCTTAGCAGACAGCTTTGGATTCGCTCTCCAGTCCTTCCCACTTGCCAGATGCAGGGATTTCAAGGTCAGTGGGGCATGTATTTCAGCAGAAGTAACAGTGCAGTCATGGAAAGCACTGAGCAGAAGCGAGGCCTGGCCAGGTGGCAGGCTGGCCACTCAGGGCCCCCACAGCAGTGTTCTTGTGATTAAGTAACTTCACTTCTCTGGGCCTCAGTTTCCCCTTGTGTCAAACAAGGGGTTGGGCTAAACTATCTCTGGTCTCTCCCCCCCTCCTCCCCCTCGAGTGTTAAGGCTCTGATTCTGTGATAAAATACTCAGGACAGATGGCCATTCGTCCTTGCTGATGTCACCCCGGGGAAGGACAGTTCACCATGACCTGAGTGAGCCCTTTCAAATGTTTTCTCATCCTTAAAATTGCGAAATTGCCCCTTTTGTAACTAAAAATTTCTTGTAATTTGAGGGTTTTTTGTTGTTGTCATTGTTATTAGGACTCTTGAAAAACGTGAATAGAACTTCACCCTATCTTCCTATGACAGCGACACTTTTATACACATACAGAGACCTGTCTGCTTTAACCTAGATGATTAGTGTTCAAAGACTTAGTAGCAATGATATTCTATTTGAAACTTATATTTCAGAGTTATTTAACACACCACCATTTCATTTGAGCTTCAAACTAAAAATTAGAAGGAGAATTATACTCAGTTTTACATGTGAAGAGATTCAGGATGAATAAACCTAAATACCTTCAACAAGTATCATCCTAGGGTTATAAGGAGAAGAGTCAGGGCCCAAACCCAGGTCTTTTGACTCAAAGCCTAGTGCTCAGGCCACAAGAACACATATTAATTTAACACCCCCCCCTCCCCGACCCCAACCCCAACACACCAGCTCCCTCCACTTGAGTTTCTGCTGTGTCCTGGGCACCTTAGCGGGTACTTTGCATACAATGTCTCGAATCCTTGAAACAACGGTGCAAAGAAAATATTATCATTCTTAGTTTCGAGATGGAATAAATCAAAGTTCAGAGGAATTAAGTATTAAGTAGTTGTCTGATGGCTAATGAACGCTGAAGGCAAAATTAAATCCACGCCTGTTCTTTTGACAGTATTGCCTTTCACTGAAATATGCATCACCTGAAATGAGATCCAATATAATTTAAGCTTCAGGATTTTTTAGGCCACATGAATTACTTTTCCATGAAACTACAGTTAACAGAAATTACTGGTTGGGGGAATCCTATTCAGCCAACTCAAACCTCACTCAGTGGCCATTAAGGTGTCCTGTGTGCTTCATTCTACTTCTTGGACTTTCTTTCCTAAAATTTTACTTGCCAGTCGTTCATAAATATCTTCTGTTGCTTTTTTCCTGGGTCCTGCTAACATGTCTATACTTTGATTTTAAAAGATTGGCATTTCGCCGAAACTGGTTTGGCTCAGTGGATAGAGCGTCGGCCTGCGGACTGAAAGGTCCCAGGTTCGATTCCGGTCAAGGGCATGTACCTGGGTTGCGGGCACATCCCCAGTAGGAGATGTGCAGGAGGCAGCTGATCGATGTCTCTCTCTCATCGATGTTTCTGACTCTCTATCTCTCTCCCTTCCTCTCTGTAAAAAATCAATAAAATATTTTTTTTAAAAAAAGATTGGCATTTCAAGTGAACACGGTATTCTTAGTTAGAATTCAAATGATGGCCTATAGAAGAATGACATTCTAGCTGACTCCCTCTTTCCCAAATTCCAGATTATGTATCCCAGGATCATTTTATAGTTATTCATAATCTATTTTCCTGACCATTTTTCCCAGTTAACCCTTGTCCATTTAGTATCTGTATAATTCATTGCCTATCTTTTTAAAAAAATTATTTTTTTTTTATTGATTTCAGAGAGGAAGGAAGAGAGAGAGAGAGAAACATCAATGAGAGAAAATGATTGATTGGCTGCCTCCTGCATGCCATCCCACTGGGGATCAAGCCTACAACCTGGGAATGTTCCCTGACCGGGAATTGAACTGTGACCTGGTTTATAGGTCAACATTCAACCACTGAACCATGCCAGTTGGGCCATTGCCTATTCTCAAGCACACCAACTTTATCTGTGAAATGGGGATAATGATTCCTGTCCTGTCCACACTCATAGTTCTGATGATGTTCAATCAAATGATGTATAGATAAAGCACTCAGAAAAGAGGAAGAACCATGAACATAGATTACAGTATATTTTGCTTTTGCAAAACCTACACTACAGAAATGAAGCCAAATAATCAGGATTGTTCGGTAAGGCTAAGATTTGGATGTTCTGGGTCTATTTATTGTTTATCATATATAATATATAATAATTCTATAAAATAATATCATTTGTCATGAAATTATTTTATGACAAATAATTGATGTGTTTTATTTAGAGCAATAGCCTTTTCACACCGTAGCTAAGGCTGGTTAACTACAGTATCGGTGCTTCTCCTCCAGTGTTTTTTCACCCGTGGACTTCTTGGCTGCTCTCCTACAAGACCCCACCCCTTCTAGTGCTGTCATGGACCCTGCATCAGCCTTTTCTTATAGACATTTTTCAGTATGAGAGTGAATTTTTTTTTCTTTTTAAAGAGTATTTAAATTGATTTCTAGCCCTAACCGGTTTGGCTCAGTGGATAGAGCGTCGGCCTGGGGACTGAAAGGTCCCAGGTTCGATTCTGAGGGCTGCTTGTTGCACACCACCCACTGAAAATGAAGCTACAGCCTGGGCATGTGCCCTGACCAGGAATTGAACCGACAACCCCTCAGTGCACGGAACGACGCCCAACCTACTGAGCCACATCAACCAGGACAAGAGCACATTTTTTAAATGTTAAATCTTTTTGGGCAGTTCCAAGATAATAATGAACTTCTGCATCTACTGACTGAGAAAATGCTCAATGACAATAGGACATTACGAACAGTAAAACTTTTAAATATCCTCATATTTAATCAGTCACGGCTGCATCCAAATGCTTTGGGAAAATACAGACATGACTGAGACGTTATCCCACCAGGCATGTTTATAAACACTCAGTAAATATTTGTCAAATGAAAGCACAAATAAGAAGAGCATGAAAAGTTGCAGGCAATGCTTGTGGTATTTATGGATTTGTGACCCTTTGGCATAACTCCATTCCTCAATCCCTGCCCTGGGCCCAGAACTCAGAGCTTGGAAACCACTTGTATGATTTCTCAAATACCCAGTATACAGTAGACACTCAATAATTGTGCACTGAATGTATGTATGGATGAATGAATGCTACTCTTGTCTCCTAATTAGATTATAGTTTTGAGGATAGCAAATATGATGTAGGCCCTTCTGCATCACCTTCAGAACCCAGCATCGTGCAGAGAAAAAGCAGGCTTCTTTCAGATAAATAACTAATTTAATCAGTATCACCTATGAGCAGATGTATTTCCAGAGGAGCTCATTAAAAAGGAAACATCTAAAATTTAAAATACCTACAGGGCATATAGATGCCATTTATTCTAGAAAATTCCTGGTGTTTCTCTGTAAGTGAAAGAAAGTATGGAGTTAGGAACATGGGGAGATGTGTGAGTTCCCACGAAAAGGCAGTGTTGTTGGCCCTCAGGAAGGGAGAGCATCTTCTCCGTGGGACAGGAGCCTCCTCCTTGGAAGTCTGCCTGTCTTCTGCTGGGTAACCTGTGGCCTCAGCAGAGAGGGCCCGTCTCACCAGAAAACCTCAGGCAGAGACTGAAGTGGCGGAGGAGATGGTTAGCTCATTACCCCGTGAAGTGGCAGTGGCCGAAAGCAATTTACTGCTTTATAAATCAGGAACTAAAGCATAGTCTGTATGTCTATGAGCAACGTGGCACAGAGAATTTGTTGGAGGGCTCACTCACCTCAACAGTGCTGGAGACAGCAGGCCGATCATCTTGAAGACAAGCACCTAAGGAGGGCCCTTGGAGGCTCGAGTGTCAGGAAACGCCGTGGGGAGAGTCTCCTGCACGAGCCTGGTGGCCACTTCACCTTGTAGCAAAGGAAGTGAAAGTGTCAAGATGAAGAGGACTTGCAAGCTAACATTCCCTCTAAGGGGGGGAAATGCAGACACAGCCCTTTTTTAAAAAAAAATGTTGGAGGCGGAGGGTTCAGGAGTACTTTGATTGTAGGGGACATCTCTAAAGACTAACAAGAAATACCCTTTCTCATTTCTTGTTTTTTTTCCTCAGCTTATTCTGAAATCTTAGGCCTGATATTCATATATGAGCAGCCTGGAAAACAAATTACCAAAGGAAAAAAGCAGAGAAAGGATACTGCAGCTGCTTTTGGTTAATTTGATTTTCTTTCATGTTTCATAGCTGCCTTGATATTCCTGATCTCAGTTATTTCTGTTGAATTGAGATCACTGGGTGCGTGGGACTCCCCCGGTCCTGGACAGAACCTTAACCATAGTGTGGTCTAGATTCCCAGTTCGGTAGCTGTGAAAGCTGAGGTACAGTGACGTCATGCACCCAGTCACAGGCCTTTGTAACCCATGACATCACACTCACCAGGGCACTCCCAAATGAATCCCTTGAACAGAAGTTCAAACCAGGTACAACATAGCTGTACTGTCTCCCTGTCTGTCCCTCTTCAATGAGCCATCTGTCAGCGAAATGGGATATTTCACCTGGAGTGGGGGGCCTGGTGGGATCTGCTGGCTTTGCAGCGGATGGATTTGGACTGGAATGCAGCCAGGCCAGGCACTATGGGGTGGGTACTACACAGTACAGTGTATGACATGCACTGGAACCTGACTGACCAAGACATCCTGGTCCTGCCACTTAACTGTGTAACTTTGGCAAGTTATTTAACTTTCTGTGGTTCATCTGTAAAGTGGGAATAAATAATAGTGGTATCTTCCCTATGACTGTAGTAAAGATTAACTAGATTAATATGTATGAAGTGCCAAGAACTGTGCTGGATAGAGGACAGACACTTGGTAAAGGCTGTTATTGTTATTACTGTATTATTAATGTATATTATGATTACATATTCACCCATAGAACAATAGCCATGTCACAGGATTGTAAAACTTAAGTGACATGGAATGTGTGACTAACTGAAGTAAAGGAGTAAATGAATTGGCAGTGTGATCCTGGGCCACACTTGATCTCTCTGACCCTTTCTAGCTCCTCTTAAGTAACATGGTGCAGATCGGGGACTAACTGGTCTTGCCATAAGGTGATGAACTTGCCCTGTGTGTCCCTGCTTTGTCAGTCTTTTTCATGAAAAGTTCCATATCCTGGAAAACACCTGATGCAGGTAACTGGGACAGTAGTGACCTTGGCCCTCTGTGACCCTTGCTAGGTACATGAATAATTAGTCGCTTGGGCCTTGAGGTGCCCTGTCCCCCACCCCACCTTAGCATTGAGACATGAATTGAGGGGTGTGTATCACAGACACTGTTGATTATTTATGCTAATTCACCTTCCCTCATCACCTTCTTCTTTACTTACTGGCAGATCCTGATTTTATTCTTTTGTTCATTCACTGAGTGGCCATGTGCCCAGAAAAAGTGGCGATAGCCCCAGTTTACTAAGGTGGGGTGGCTCTTGATTCATCTAAGCCAAGCATACAACGCTAGTCTCCTTACTAGTGACTAAATTCGTCGGGGAAAGTTGTATGCACTGGTATTATATTACTAGTTGTTAAAACACGGACATGCTCTGTAATGGTTAGTCAAGATATGTGGCCCAAGTGCTCTGTCTCCTGCCCCAGGATTCCTGTGCTAAACCTCCCCCATTCAGCTACTAAAGGGTTGACGTCTAGCAACACTGGGGGCTTCCTGGGCCCTGGCTCCAGGCCTCCTGCTTTGTTGGCTCAGTGCCCTTGCCTTTGTGTCTGTTATCTATTTTGTAGAATATGTTGCCTAATTCTGAGGACAGGTGGCAGCAATAATAGCTCTATCCAGTTTCCTGAGGACAGTGGTCCCAGTGGCAGCTACCAGGGTCCGGGGTCATGGTGCTGGTATCCATAGCAGCAGGTACAGTGGTTTTGGCCAGGCTGGTTCTGTGATGTGATTCTAGGTAGAGCCTCCAAGCCTCACAGTGCCCTGGCATTTTAGGGGACACACCTTTTAATAAACTCCTTTTCTGCTCAAAATAACCATGCCACTTAGCTTTTGCATGTACCATGCCACCCAAAACTTAGTGGTGTAAAAACAATAACCATTTGTTAAGTAAGTCTTCTTAAAGGTCACAAGGAAAAGCATTAGATCCTTTTTGGACTTTGGCCTACTCAGAGGGAGAAGTGGCTTTTAGTTCATCTTTCAAGGATCTGAATGGCCTTAGGCAAATAGTAAAGAATCAGATTGGCTTGTGAGTTTTCCAGGCAGAGGAAAGGATGATACATGGTCTTAAAATTCAAGTTAATGAGCAATAATTCAAAGTCTTCCAGACTTGGTAGAACTCTCTTTAGCTGCCAGGTCTGCAAATCAAGGAAAAGAGCAGGCAGATAACTGAGCCAGGAGGGCTCTTACTTTGGAGACTCTCTGAGGGTACGGATGGTACTTTCTCTTCACTTTTTTCTTCTGCCATAGAGGTCAGCATGGTGTTCTATGCATAAGGAGCATTTGAACAACTACCGTTTCCTCATATGAAAGGTCAAAATCTTTGAAGGGGACTTTTATTTGTTAAGAATTTTGGGGATACAAACAACAGAAACCAACTCCAGCTATCTTAAGGAGAAATGGAATTGATTTGAAAGATACCAGGAAAGTTCATCAGATCTGAGGAACTGTAGAACAACCAGGCCTTGAGAAGAGCAGAACCTGGGCAGCCCTGCAATGACAGGTATTGGCACAGCCATCTAGAACACTGCCATGATGTGAGAGGGACTATGATTGTTCAAGGCTCAGACAGGGTTCTTCATGACCAAGCAACTGTGGCCAACGGAGCAGTGCTCCCTGTGGCTACTTGGGAGCCTTGTGGGCCAAGGGAGCCCACATCTGTGATTCAGGGGATAATGCCTAGAGAATGGGGATTTACCGTGAACTCAGCAGCCATACACAGTACTGCCTGTTAAAGACTGTGCATCAGTTATCTTTTGTGCATAACAAACTATCCCAAAACTGGTTTAAAACAACAACCATTTTACTTGTTTGTGATTCTGTGGGTAGCAAATTGGGCTGGGCTCCGCTGGGTGGTTCATCTGTTGGTTTCACTTGGGGTCATTCTTATGGCTACAACTATCTGGTAGCTCAATTGAGGCCACCCAATCTCCATTTCCAAACCATATTCTTAGGGCAAAGATGTGTGTTCAGGTGCAAATCAGGTCAAGAAGCACATTTATCCTGGACACAGTGGCTTCTTTTGATTCAGCATGAGAGGAATGGGGAGATTAGGAGCAAAGGGCAAGAGTGGGCAGGAAACCAGAAGGCTCTACACAATGTGTGATGGATAAATTCCCAAGGGAACTAACATTTATCAAGTATTTATTATATGCCACACCCTTCCCAAAGCATTTGTCAAATAGATCCTATTTTCTCCCCCAAGTTGTCTAGAGAGGTAGGCATCAATATCATATTGATCCCATTTTACAGATGCAGAAGGGAAGCAACTTGCCCAAGGTCTCAAATTCAGTTAAGTGGCAAAGTCAGAACTTGAACTCAGATCTGTTTGCTTTCAAAGTCTTTGTTTTTTCTTTTCCCCATGCTGCTGTTGATTCCATCCTTGGAGTGGAAGGTAGTTAGTATATCTCTGCCTACTAATAAAAGAGAGGGCAGGAACTCTGGCCAGTAGCTAAGCAGTTCTGAACTGAGAAAGGAGTTAAGCAGTAATGGAGGAGTGTAGAGGATGCTCCAAATACGTCCATCTCCTTTGTCCACACAGGATGTTCATTAGGTAATTGTTTATAATTTGGGTCAGTTCACATTATGCTTTTGACTGTATAAGTGCATGAGTGCCATCTGACAGTGATTGGCAAATTCATCCTACTCTTCAACTTCTCAAGCTCTGTGATCTCAGGAAGTAAATAAGGATACAGCATGGATTAGTGATTATGATGCGATTGGGATATGAATTAAGGGCAATCTCAGTTCAAGTCCTGGATCTGCTCCTTATGAGCTGTGTGAGCTGAAATGTTCTTGATTGCACATTGGGATAAGCACTGTTTACAAGTCATGGGGTCATTGTGAGGACTAAGGTAGTAATGCACTTAGGAGGCATTCTATTCAATGCTGGGGAAGAACTATTCTGACTCAACCACTTATTGGCTATGGGATCTCATGCAAGTTTACCAGTCAGAAGAGGCTAGCTAGAGCCAGCCGTGGGCAAACTACGGCCGGAGGGCCAGATCCGGCCCATTCAGCTGTTCTATCCGGCCCGCGGAGCTGAAAGAGCGGAGGGTTCTCTTGCTCTCCCCTCCGCTCCTTCACCAGCAGCAGTGTTAACATGTATTAGTTCACACTAACACTCCATTCATGCTTTTGTTCCGGCCCTCCGGTCCAGTTTAAGAACGCATTGTGGCCCTTGAGTCAAAAAGTTTGCCCACCCCTGGCCGCTAGACCATGCTGCTGTAACAGCAGTCAGAAAATATCAATGGCTTCCCGCACAGCAGAGAAAAAGTGCTTGCTCACACACATGGCCATTGTGGATTCGCTGAAGCTTGGCTTCTCTACCCTACTCTTGGGCCCAGGGCAGCCCCCATCTGGAAAACTGCCAGTCTGTGTGGCAGATGGAAAATAGAGATGGCCAACCAGGAGCTGGAAGACATGTGTCACCTCTGTCTACTTTTCACTGGTCAGCACAAATCATACAGCCACTCCTGAGTTCAACAGTACAGGGGTGGAAAATCCTGCTACCCAGAGGGGAATTGAAGGGAAGAAAACTGTAAGATGTTATCATATAATCATATAATTTACCACCGATTTATCCTGAGTCCCAGCTCTCTCTAAAGTGTCCGATGCATAGTAGGCATTCTTGAGAAGAATATTGTCATTACTTTCTCAAGTGCTCTTGGGGCCCCTTCTCCTCCCAGTTCGTTCTAAAGATGTGTCAGGCGCAAAAAGTCCAGTTGTGCCTTATTTAGCTCAACATCTGGAGAGACTCAGCTGTACCACATATTTGTTCCTAAATCACTGAATTGCTTACTGAATTGGCCGCAGAGCCACCTTTTCCAGACAGGAGAAGAGGAAAAACTTACTTGCGAAGAAAAAGAGAAGGCTCCTCTTGGCCAGGCTGAGGCCTCTTCTGGAGATGGGCCATAGTAAACAGAGCAGATTTATAACAAGGAGGATACCCCGAACAGAGAGTGAAATGGAATCCCAGGGCTCAGCAGGGTGGGGCATGGAGTGGCTTGTCAGAAGGCTGTCACCTGCCAGCGCTGTGTCTCAGACAAGCTCCTCCACTTCTCTGTGCCTCAGTTTCTTCATCTGTAAAAGAGGGTGGTGGGGATTCTGCTGTCTCTCATTGAGTGGGCATGAGAGAAAAGGAAAACAAAATATATGACAAGTTTTACAAACTATACAAACCTTTTCACAATGGTTTGACAAAATGGTTAAACTTAATAAAACAATTACATTTAACAAAGATAGAACAGTGTACAAAATATATCTGATGAGAGCAATAATTTGGTTATAAATATGGACATGGTTGTTGAGTCCCAAAAGCATGGAACATACTCCCAGTTCTTAAGGATCTTCCATGGGTGGCAAAGAAGAGAAAGTTATAGTAGTTAGGTATTCAAGTTGCTGGCAACCATCTTATGCTATAATCCAGCATTAGTCATGGTTGACTACATTTTTTTCTCTCTCTAGAATATTAGATGGAGCGTGCAAACACAAAGACGCAGCGTGACCTCCTGGAACAAAACGTCGTGTACGTAGTCTCGAGTCAAGATTGAGAGACCGGAGGCCAGGTGGGCTGCTTGCTTTGTTGCCTGGGTGCCATTTGGTATCATTTCCGTATTCCACTCAGTCAGCGTTGCTCAACTTCCACTTTCTCCATCATCAAAAAGTATTTTTAGTCCCTTTCATTACAGGAAACCTTTGGCATTGTTCTCAGGGCTGGTCAGATGGGGGAACATGAGTTTTCCATTGTTGGTACATCTGTAAATAAGGCCGGGCAAATGCATCTTTACATCTTGGGGGTGGAGGGTTGGTTACTCTCCCTTGAGGCCGCATTTCATATTTGACCCTTTGACCAAAGCAAAGGTGTAAGAAGCTCACTCACTGATGTGAACCTGGCTCAGCTCTTGATTGAGTAAATGGCTTCCTAGGGACTTTGCCTCACCCCCAAGACTGGGGTATGGGCCCCTCCTCTGTGTTCCTGTATCCGTTGTTGTCCTTGTCCCCATTATTTACATCACAAGTATTTAATCATGTGGTGCTCACACTGTGCCACATACTGTTCTCAGTACTTTACGTGTGCTAACTCATGAGGCTGTCACAACAACCCTATGAGGTAGGTACTTTGGGGGCCTCTGTTTTCAGAAGGGGAAATTGAGACACAGAAAGGTTAGGCCCTTCCCAAAGGTGGCACTGTATGAGAATGAAAGGAGTCCGTGTCTGTAAACTGTTGCACACAGTGCCTGGCACCTTGTAAGTGTCCTAGGAGCGCTTGTTAAGTGAATAGGCCAAGCTGGACTTCAAGGGGCTAAACGTGTTTGCAGCGTCTCGGGGCCAGAGGCCTTGGATTTTCTCTCTCTCTCGCAGTGGGAACTTGGCCAGGTTGCTCATTCCTTTCTAGGACTCATGGTTCTCCCTTGTAGGATACGTCTGATGATGGAGTTAAACTGTTCCCAGGCCAAAATGTTGCTGGTTGTGTATCACATGACAGGAACTTCAGTTGTGGGGAAGGTGGCTACAGAATTTACCATCAACACCCAGTGTTAGGAAGAGTCCCTGTACCACGGAAGATGTTCCCCCACTGAATTCAGAAATCTACCTGATAGAAAGAGGCTCATTTCCAAGACTTGATTCCCTAGACCAGGGGTGGGGAACACCTGGCCTGTGCGTCATATAAGGCCTACAAAATCATTTGGTCTGGCCCTGCCAAGGCATTAGGGGTGAGTTCATTAGATGTCTGACCAAACACAGCAGGCTAATTTTTAAGTTGATAATTTTGTATGGCCTGAGGATGATGTTATAAATATCCAAATGGCCCTTGGCAGGAAAAAGGTTCCCCATCCCTGCCCTAGACCCTCATAACCAGAGGTGGTGATAACATCAGAGGCATAGTTCAAGGGCATCGAGAGCAGAGTGAATGTGGAGAAGTTCTTCAGTGTTAACTGCAATAGCATTTGAGGAGCCAGGAAACAAACTCTATCTCTTGGGGTCCTGGGCCAGAGCAGATGGCTGGGAGAGGCTATTGAGGTGAGCAGACTTTTAGGAACAGGCTGTTGAGGTGAGCAGACTTTTAGGAACGTGGGGAGGGATGTGGATGAGGGAGAGCCAGCTACCAGAGTGGCAGAGGTGCGGATTCCCCAGCTAGCCATATCTTGGGGAATGACACCAGGTACTACTATGACCCATGACAATAGATGATGGTGAGTCCAGACCTTCTACCATCATCTCATTGGCCAGGGGCAGGAGAGGTTAATTGCCCCCACCCTTTGATGGCTGGCTGAAGGGAGGCTCAGAAAGGTTAACTGACTCACCACCTTGTCACAGCCTTGAAATTGGGGAGTATTTGAACTTCGGCATCTGAGTCTCTCATACAGGATCCTTCTCAGCCTTCCACAGATTCACATGACATGAGCTTTTCCATTTCCCTTCTGACTTTGGAAAAGCTAATTTTCACTTCCTTCTTCAACCTGACTCTACAAATATCAGCCCTTCTTAAAGTACTTCCGTGATGAGGGACAGTGAAGGGAATGTCTCCCCCACTCCCCATGTTTCCATGGGAGGGGCCCTCTATTCTACCCCCAGAGACAAATATATGGGAGAAACATGTCTGTCACTCCACTCTTCTTTCTCTCCTCCTAGAAAGAGAAGTAACTTTCTCTGGCGGGTGAGGTTGGGGAAGGGTCTTCTCACAGGGGTGCAGCCTTTTTATCACTGTCCTTCAGAGCAGCCTGGCCACAGGGAGCAGCCATCCTCAGCTTCCCATGGAAGCAAGACTCCAGCCCCTCTTCTGGGAGGTGGTTTATCCTAAGGTTTTCGATCAGAAGATATTTGGAATCCCAAAGGATCTTGGATAGAAGCCTCCACTTTCTCCAGCCTGACAACCAGAAACGATGCTGCTTTTTCACTACTTCTGACAGTGTCCTCTGTCTCTCTCTCTCTCATCCACTTGGATCTGAACCCAGACCAGCTTGTGGCAAATTGTTACCATTATTGTCTGCATCAACAGGTGCCTCAGTTTCCACAGGGGTGGCATGCTTCTTCTCTTTGGACACCTCTCTGTGTGTGCATGCAGCATGCATGCACCCTTGATGACCATATTCTTACTAATTTTTAATAGTAGTCCTTACGGAATATGCAATCTTACTGAATCACTTGGTCCTACTTGTAATAATTCACTAGTTTACTTCATCAACAGACATCTATTGGGCACTTGCCTTGCACCTGGTTCTGTTCAAGGAGTGAAGGATGCAAAGGTGAAAAGACCCATTCCCTTCTGTGGAGGACCTATCGATCTGGTGGGGAGAAAACATGGAAATAAGAAATATAACACTAGCATGCTTGTTGTAGTGGAGACAGAGAGTGCAGCAGAGGTATAAAAAGTGTTACAGAAAATGAGGGCCAGGAGGCCCTCATAGAACAACTTTGAATTGGGGGGTGGAAATGAGGAGGACTTGGGCAGGTAGCCAAGTGAAGAGAGGGCACCCTTCCAGACAGAGATGCATATACTAAGTCACGAGACATGGGGAGAAATGGGAGACTCAGAGTGCAAGTAATTTCCCAAGGTTGGGACTGGGGTGCTGGGTGGGGAGTGCCAGGCAGAGGGTTCCAGGAAGCTGGAGAGAAAGAAAGCGGCCAATTTATTAAGCCCTATTGTGCCCTGCTAAGGATTTTGAACTTTATCATGTGGAGATGGGCCTTTGGGAAATAAGTAGGTTTAGAAGGATGGTGACCTCACTATGGGATTAGTGCCCTTTTAAGCAGAGACACCAGAAATATCTAGTACCCATCTCACACCATACATACTTACTACAATATTTTTAATGTACTTTACATCCCCATGACTAATCAGTAACTACCAATTTGTACTGCTTAATCCCTTCGCCTTTTTTACCCATATCTCCAGCCCCCCGACATCTGGCAACCATCCAAATGTTTTGCGTATCTGTTTCTATTCTGCTTGTTTGTTTATTTTGCTTTTTAGATTCCACGTGTAAGTGAAATTACATGGCATTTGTCTTCATTTCTCTGGCTTATTTCACTCAGTACAATACCCTAACTCCTTTAGCTTTTTCTTGTCTGGGAAACTCCTTATCTCTCCTTCACTTCTAAATGATAGCTTTGTTGGGTACAGTAATCTTGACTGAAGGTTTTTGCTTTTTATCACTTTGAAAAACCAGGAATATAATAAATGTAATTGGTGCCTCTTAAAAAAAATAAAAGAAGAGACACAGTAAACTTGCTCTCACTTTCTCTCTCTCACCATGTGAGGTCAGAGCAAGAAACGAACTAAACTTTTGCAAGCCAGGAAGAGAGCTCTCATCAGACTTCAACCATGATGGCACCCTGATATTCAAATTCCAGCCCCCAGAACTGTGAGAATATATTTAGAAAAAGTCTAGTAATTTTCCTATGATTCCCCAAAACTCCATGTTGCCAAATCAGGGGTCACTCTCCTCTTATCTTTCTTGACCTTTCA
>NW_006296221.1:1027266-1143206 GCF_000327345.1 Myotis davidii
ATGTTTTCCTGAAAGCACGTTTACTTTGCTCTCTCTGACACACATTCTATAAGAGTTGTCTACCATACTCACTCTTGTCCACCATTGACCCTCCATCTAGGTCTCTTTGGCTGACTCCTTCTCCTGAACTTGATCTTGACTTTTAAAGTCTGTCTTAGATCCCATTGTTATATGCATCCTTTCGTAGTGACCTCACTAGTATTTGCTTTAATTCTATATAAATGTAGGTCTTTTCATATCCAGTTCTCCATCACTAACATCTCTTAAATACTTCAGAATCATAGCCAACTGCCTACTTGGCATTGCCTTCTGCATGTCTAGCAAACTGTGTGTCCACAGAGAATTCCCCAGTCTTCGTTCCCTCAGCCAATTGTCTCACAGTCTTTCCTTCTGGGTAAACAAGTGCTTCCATCTTCCCAGTGACTCAAGTCAAATCTATGGGTTTTCCTTGATTCCACTCTCTCCTTTAAATTTCATATCAAATTCATCAAGAAATATTGCAGATTACTGCTGAATATTTCTCTTCTCTCCATGCCCTATACAAGTGGTCGGCAAACTGCGGCTCGAGAGCCACATGTGGCTCTTTGGCCCCTTGAGTGTGGCCACGAAGTTTCAATCGCACTGTACGTGTGCACCCGCACTTGGTATTTTGTGGAAGAGCCACACTCAAGGGGCCGCAGTTTGCAGACCACTGCCCATACCAGTGGTTCTCCAACTTTAATGTGTATCAGAATCACCTGGTGGCTTGTTAAAACCAAATTGCTGGGCTTCACTCACCCTCAGAGTTTCCGATCCAGTAAGTTCAGGGTGAGGCCTGAAGTTTGCATTTCTAACACATTCCTCAGAAAATGCTGCTGCCATACTTTGAGAACCTTCAACCTATATTAGCAGCTTATCAAGTCCCCATTATTTTTCACCTGAACTACTGCAACAATCTCCTAATTTGGATCCATATTTTTACTCTCATTCCATTTCATGAACATTTTTGGTATCTTCTGACTTCCTAGTACTTTAAAGAAGTATATCCTTCTTATATTTGGGGAAATTCCAGCCTTGAAAGTTTTACTCCCTAAAACTAGAATCTAGGAAACTCAAATTCCTGGCTTCTTCTGCAACTGGGTTATAAGCTGGTGCCTCAGGCTCTGCTGGTCGGTATGCCTAAGAGACTTTTGATTCAGTGGTGAGCAGCTTGAAAAAGGAAGCCCTGTGCAATCTTTTTTTTCTTATTTAAGAAACAGCTAAGTCAACTGGCTTTGGGGGTGGCAAGGATGCTGGAGCTGAGTTCCTCACAGAAGGATCACCATTGGGGCATCTGTAGTAGGGCTTCCCTCCTTGTGGTTTTAAAAATTATCCTTGGACCTTTGACCCTGAATCTTGTTTTTCAGATCCTCCAAAATATCTATGAGCTGCTCAATATTCTTTAAAAAGAAAAAATTTGAAAAATAAATACATAACATTTAAATAAATTTCTGCTAAACCAGCCAGAGTCAGCTTTGTTATTTACAATGAAGAACTCTGGGTGATACACCCTTTTGTAATCCATTCTCTGCTCAGTAGAGATCACACATTGATCTGATTCAATCATGTTTGAGGACAGATCAACTCCTCAGCTTATCTTACAAAGCCTCTGGGACCAGGCAGCCTCCTAGAGGCCTCCACCTCATCTGGTATCACTCCCCTCTTTGCCCACTTTGATGGGACCCCATCGACCATTGTTTATTTCCTCAAATGTGCCAAACTTGCACCCACCGTAGAGCCCTTGCACAGGCTGTTGCTTCTGGCTGGCGGTGCTCACTTTGGATCTTCACATGACTGACTTTTTGTTTGTTATTCAGAGCTCAAATTGCTCGATATAAATGACATCTCAGCAAAGAACTCTTTCCTGACTACACAGCCTAACATGGCCAGCGTCCAACAAAAATCTCAGTGGTTTTCTCTTCTGCAGAGCGCTAATCACTGTTTGATAGTTTCCTTATTTGTTAATTTATTGTGTGGCCCCTATACCCTGTAAAGATCAACTCTGTGAGAGCAGAAGTTGTATTTGCAAATAGATTTACCCAGTCTGTTGCTTGTCTTTTCATGTTCTTAATGGTGTCTTGTGAAGCACAAAAGTTTTTAAGTTTGATGAAGTCCAACTTACCAATTTGTTCTTTTATGGTCATATTTGTGGCATCATATCTATAAAATCTTTGCCTGACCCAAGATCGTTAAAATTTTCTCCTATGTTATCTTCTAAATGTTTTATTATTTTAGCTCTTATTTTTAAGCCCATGATCAAATTTGAGTTAAATTTTATGTATGCTATGAGGTAAGGGTCTAAGCTCTGATCTTTTTTGCCTTTGGCCATGCAATTGTCCCAACACCATTTGTTACAAAGACTATCCTTTCCCCCAATGCATTGCATTGACACCTTTGTTGAAAGTCAATTGACCATAAATATCAAAATAAATATAAGGATTTATTTCTGAACCCTCAATTCTGTTCCGTTGATCTATGTGTCTATTTGATCATTTCCTTTTTTTCATTGAATTTATTGGAGTGACATTGGTTAATAAAATGATATAGGCTTTAAGGGTATAATGCTGTGACACATTTTTGCATTGTGTGCCCACACCCAAAGTGAAATCTTCTGTCACCATATATTTGACCTCCTCTACCCTTTACTCTATCCTCAACCCCCCTTCCCTCTGGTAACCACCATACTGTTGTCTGTTTCTGTGAGTTTTTGTTTTTCTTGTTTGTTCATTCATTGCTTTCAGTTTTATAGCCCACTTATGCGTGAAATCATATGGTTCTTTCCTTTTTCTGTCTGACTTATTTCACTTGGCATGCTATTCTCAAGATAATGATTTTGATTTATGGTATGAGTTTAGGGCTGAAATGGAGTTTTTCTCACTCAGAATAAATATCCAGGCATTGTTTATCCAATAACCCTTTTCTTCTCCATTGCTTTTTTTATGGTTGTTAAATGGTTAAAAGACATTTTTATAGGAACCTCCTCCATGTTACTCTGACTCATCCCATTTCCCCCCTATCCTGCACCTTAGAAGCCCCTAATTCTGTATTCTGTTTAACCAAATGAGAAAGATTGTCCAGCCTCGAAAGAGCTTAGGTTGGCAAATAGGAAGAGGACACTGACATGTTAAAATAATAAACACAGAACAGATATTTGCGTTGGACCTCACAAAAATGCATTTGTGGGACAGTAACTGCACTGAAGGGCTTCTGAGGGGAGTTTCATGTTTGCTTTGGGTGGGGTTGTGGACACTTAATCTGAAAGTCACCCAACCCCTGCTCAGATTGTTTCTACCTATTTGCCTGACACTATTTTAATCTGACGCTGGCTGTGGGATTTTTAAACATCAAATGACTATGAAATTCTGAGAGAAGACTCCACCCACTCCAACAGAGTTTAAAAGTTCATCATTTTTCTGAATGAAGACATACTTGTAAAATTTCCAGAAGACCTAAGGCTGAAAGGTACAGTGTTATGACAAGTGATCCAATTAAGGTTCACTTAATCTTGACAGGCTGTGAAACACCGTTGAAACCAAGAGATGAAATGAAACTCAGAAAAATGTAAACTGCTGCATTTTCTTTCAAGCAAACAAACAAAAAAAAAACCCAATGCCAGTGTTAAGGAGGCTTAATAAAAAAATGAAAAAAAAATTAAATATGTCTTATTGATTGTAAAAAAAATCAATAAAATATGTTTTAAAAAAAGAAATTAGAGGAAGTAAGTCATTGGCAATTTTAACAAAATTGCTAAAACAATTTTGCAACTTGTTTATACCTATTATGGAAGTGAAAGTGTTAAAAATTCAGCAGACTGCACAAGAACTTTATAGATACCTTCTATACTAAAGATGGTTTTTAAAAACTTTATACATGCTGTTTTATAATCTTTTGAAATTTAATGCAAAATAAAAAGTTTATTCTTTCATTAACTATTTTTCTATAATAGTGGCTTTGGAATTTTTTTTTAGAGTGAACTATTTTTAAATGTGAAATCTTAATGGTTGTCTGTTGCTGTGTAACAAATCATGTTAAACTTTCACTCGTGTGGAGCACAAGTCACATAGGGACCAGAAGGTCATTCACTGGAAGGACTTTGGCTTTGCCCTTTGTGGGAGGGAAGCCACTGAAGGGCTTTGAGGAAACACATAGCTTACGTGTTCACAAGATTACCCTCGTGAATGGTTGCTGTGCTGAGGATAAACTAAAAGAGTGTCACCCGGCTGGTGTGGCTCAGTGGTTGAGAGTAGCCCATGAACCTGGAGGCCATGGTTCAATTCCCAGTCAGGGCACATGTCCAGGTTGCAGGCTTGGTCCTCAGTGTGGGCCGTGCAGGGTGTGTAGGATGCAGCCAATCAATGATTCTCATCATTGATGCTTCTATCTCTCTCCCTCTCCCTTCCTCTCTGAAATCAATTAAAATATATAGAGAGAGATGGGCTGTCCATGGTGGGAGCAGGGCACTAGTTAGAAGCAATTGCCATAATGCAGGTGAGAGATATAATAGCTTGGAAAAATGAGGTAGCCAGGGGAGATGATAAGATGGATTAACATTCATCTATGTTGGTTTTTTTAAACTTATTTTATGGCATTGTTATCACATAGGAAGTGAATTTTGGTGAAAGGTTTGAAGTAGTCATCAACTAGATCAGTGGTTCTCAACCTGTGGGTCGCGATCCCTTTGGCGGTCGAACAACCCTTTCACAGGGGTCGCCTAAGACCATCCTGCATATCAGATATTTACATTACGATTCATAACAGTAGCAACATTACAGTTATGAAGTAGCAATGAAAATAATTTTATGGTTGGGTCACAACATGAGGAACTGTATTTAAAGGGCCAGAAGGTTGAGAACCACTGAACTAGAAAAATATTTCTTTTTATTTAAACTATATATATATATATTTTATGGTTGATAGTATTACAGATGCCTCCCATTCCCCCCCTTTCCCTCTCCTCCCAGCCCCTACTCATCTCCCCGCCTCCCCCCGCCAGGTCTTCACCACCCTATTGTCTGTGTCCATGGGCTTAGACCAGTGGTCGGCAAACTGCGGCTCGAGAGCCACATGTGGCTCTTTGGCCCCTTGAGTGTGGCCACGAAGTTTCAACAGCATTGTACATGCGCGCCTGCACGTGGTATTTTATGGAAGAGCCACACTCAAGGGGCCGCAGTTTGCCGACCCCTGGCTTAGACAAATATTTCTTGAACACCTATTCTTCATCCTGTGCTTTCTTTCACAGTGTAGGAAAGCCACTGGAGGCTCCAGCAATATCTGTAGCTTTGACTTGAACCGTTGACAGGTATATCTGAGCATCTGCTAATGAAGATCCTGGTCCTCTCCTCTGATAAGGATGCTTTGTAATTTAGATCCCTCCATACTAACGCCAGTTCTTCCCCAGCCAGGAGCCTCCCAACCCCACCTGCCAGGGGCAGAGACAACTTCTATCTTAATGATCCTTTTGAACCACCACCTTTCCCTCTGGTGAACTGCACCCTATCAGCCTCCACACTGGTGGGACTGGCGTGGGGTGAGATTCCTAAGAATAGATCCAACTCTGGGCGGCCTCTGAGCTCTGCCATATCCTCCTGGGCTACATTTGTCGTTTTTCTCTTCTCTTCCTCCCCCTCGGGGAGCCCCAGTGTTCTCAGCTGTTACATCAGCCTGCTGCCCAGGCTGCCAGAGGAGCAGAACAAAAGATGCGAGTTGGTGACTATTCACATCTGTACTTCTCAAAAGCAAACAGAACAGATGCCCTTAGCAACGGGGCTCTCCGCGGAGGCAGGGGAAATGTACCCCGAAGGGGGAAGTTTCCCTCCTAAGAGCTGACAGAGCCACTTAGCGATGGCAAGGAACAACATGAAACAGAACATTAAACGTTGATGAACTGCAAAGCCTGGGAGGGTTAAGCTGCGAGTCAACAGAGATGTTCTGATCTGTATAAACACGCGGCCTGCAAACTCCGGCACCGCTTTGGGCCTTATCTGGATGGTGTTTTCCACTGCCTTCCTCAGGAGAGAGGGTATGTGGACCAAAAGAGAGGCTGTGGTTTTCTTATGAACTGGGTAGTAGAGAGCCCTTCTTAGGAACTTGGCGTTGGGCAGTTCCTGTCCGCAGGCCTGTGCACCAGCCTGGCCTTCCCGGGTTCTATCCTCCTGGCTCCTCTCCCCACCTGTCAATCAGCCACTGAGCCCTCCGCCCTCCCCCCCCCCCCCCCCCCCCGCCTTGCCTTCTCTCTCCTGAAGGCTCATACCCAGAGCCCTGCACTGAGTGACATAGACCAGAGTTGGAGTAAGAACAGTCACTCGCTCATAACAATTGCAAGTGCAAATGGATTATCTTCTCTGGGCCAGACTCATGCTCCTTGGGCCTGATTCTTTCACTTAATTCCCCCAACAACCCTGTGAGGTAGGTAGGATTTGGGGTCTCATTTTACAGACAAGATGACCGAGGCCCCAGGCAGTAAAGTGAATCGTCCTGGGTCACAAGGCAATCCATGGCAAAGTCGGGAGCTGCCCAGGCAGTTTTATTCTCAAACTCAAATTCTCAACCACCAGGTTACAACTGCCCTGACTCTCATGTTTGGAGTGGACAGAGGAGATACACTGCTTAGAGACGTTAGGGGAAAAGGAGGCAGGGCTTTTCTTCCTCCGTTTTCGTGCTCCTCCGCCATCCTCAAATATTGCAAACATTTCTGTGTGGAGGGAATAGTGCCTCAGTTTATGTTTAAACCTCCCTTTCTCTCTGGGGCTCTGTTTCTGGCTCCAGGGTGACACTTGGCCCAGACCTTGCTAAACGAAACGTTGGTGACTATTCCATGACCAAGGCAGGCCAATCGGAGGCCCTGAGATGTGAATGAGGCCTTTTTCTGAGCCTGTCGGGAAGAAGTCTCCCTCTTTTTTCCCCCGAAATCGTCAGCCAGGGAGGATGCAGCCCCCCTTGCTGTGGAGCCGTTTTGTGGCCATGAGTAGGAAACCCCGTCTGAGAAGGAAGCAGAGCTGAGCTGAGAGGACACAGCGGAGCCTGACCTCATCCTTGGAGCATACGAACCAAGCCATGTGCTCTTCAGCTATGTACCCTCATAAAATCTCATTTCTGTGACGTCAGCTTGCGGCAGGTTTACTGTCGCTTGTAACCAAAAGAATCCTAACGGCTCCGCTAAGCCTTCACTAAATGTTTGCTTTGTGCCACAGTCTGGCCTGTAACTGAGCAATTAAGAAGGCCCCTGTGTCTACATGGGGAGAGTTACAGCCGCCTGGGGCTGCGGACCAGGGCAGTATTAGCA
The DNA here is from genome assembly GCF_000327345.1 of Myotis davidii. Lineage (NCBI taxonomy): Eukaryota > Metazoa > Chordata > Mammalia > Chiroptera > Vespertilionidae > Myotis > Myotis davidii. The sequence goes on from NW_006296221.1 coordinate 1,034,567, forward strand.
AACGCTTGTGTGACCTTCACCAAGGACGGTTTTAAGTGCTTTTCTTCATATTAGCTCATCGAAGTGATCATTGTCTCTGCTTTTTTAGGAAAGATGGGAACCGAAGGCACAGAGAGGTTGGTGAACGTGCCCAAGTTCACACACCTCCAAACTTGGGAGTGCCGTGGGCTGGGCTCCCAGTGCAGCTGCCTGACTCCGGGCACTCTGCCCCCCTGCACTTGGGACCTGCAGCCCCGGGCAGAGGCTCCAGTGGATCCTAGGATATGGGGACATCCATGCAGAACAGTTTTTTAAAAAAATTTATTTTAATTAAACTTTTAAAAACAAAATACAGAAGTATGAGTGAAAATTCAAGGGCATTTGGTTAAGAAAATTCCGACCCACACAAGTAGAGACAAAGATGGTCATCCCTATGGTTTTCCCGCAGACTCACTAATTGACCCATGACACTGAGAGAAGCAGAAAACAGGGGCCATGGACGGGCACCCACTGGGCCAACCCTGTGCAGTGCCCTGCCCTCTAGGCTCCATGGATCTCTGTCCACCCCTGCCTCATGTCTGCTCCGAGGAGACAGCCCTCTGAGCGCTACCCAGTAAGACACGCCTACCCCAGTTTCAGAGGGAGCCTCCCCTACAGGGGGAGGGAAGGCCTCAGCTGGCCCCTGTGGGGACCTGCCTCACTGAGGCTTTCTCCCATCTGCATCTCCAGTTAGGAGATGCTAAGTGGGAAATGATTACAGAGGGCTGAGCACTGGGCTCCTGCTTTGCCCTCAACCCCTTCCCCATGCCAGCCTTCCCACCGCATCCCAGCTCCCCTTCTCCCTAGGAGCCCCAAAGAGCCTTGTGTGGAGTTCAGCCACATGCCAGGCACTGTCCTATGGGCTTAGCATGCACTTATTCATCAAAACAAACTTAGAAGGGAGGAATTCTCATTCCCATTTCCAGATGAGAAACCGAATCTCCAAGAGCGGCGTTGAAGGCACACAGCTGGTGCGTGTTGGAGCTGGAGACAGGGGGCTGGCGCTCTACCCCTGGTGGACATGAGCCTCGGGTAGTGACTCCCTCCCGACTCCCTGCTGCTGTGATGTGTTCCCTCCCCCTGGAACCTCAGATGCTGACAGTTGCCTGAGTTGCCCCTGAGCTGGCCTAGCGCTTTGGACATCCTGGCTTATTAACTAATTACCCTGTCATCCCTCAGGCCTGACTCCTCCCACATCTTGGGCTCAGAGCAATCTTAGGGGGTCCCAGTCATCTCCAGCATCTTGCCTGGCACTGCAAGGAACCACTAGGGCTCACTCTTTATCTTAAATCCTGCTACCAACAGAGGCTGTGCCATGTGCTTGATTTCTTGGACTGGCTCTCTCGGGCCGCATCTCATCTTGTCCTTTGGGGTAAAATTGGGACATAGGGTGACTGGAGCAAGGAGGACTGCTTATAGGCTGCTCTCCTAGAGTCTACGAAATGGCTCGAGGTGCTCCAGATGGCTCACTAACAGAGGTGGCCTCTGCCCCCGGCCCTGGAACGCACACTGAACATGATGGTTTGAACCTCTGGAAAGACTCAGGATTCCAGAGCAGTGATATTTCCTTGGCTGGGTTTGGTGGGGATTAGCACTCCCAGCCAACTCTTGATTATCTGTGGGAGAAGGGAGAGAATGGAGCACTGACATTTCCAAATAACTCTGGAACTTATTCTGGCCAACGGCTCCAAGTGTCTCCTGTTGGACCTCTTTCCAGGGCAGCTACCAAGAAGTCCAATCTCTGAACTTGGCTTTCAAATCCTCTCCCCCTTGTTTCCCTCCTCTGCGTTTCTTCTCTGTGAGAGAGCGTTCCTCCAGCACTGAACAAGGAAAGAGAGGAGCAGCAAGAAGACTGGGTAGCATAGTGCTCTCTTGTAATAACAGAAAATCCAACTCAAACTTAAACAGTGCGAGATGTTTAGTTACTTATACAAATAACTAAAAAGTCTGGTGGTTGGAATGGCATCAGTTAAGTTGCTCCAGCAACTAATTGAGGTCACCAGGAGAAAAATCCAGGGTTTTGTGAAAAGAGGGAGACTACCCAACTGGCATGGCTCAGTGGCTGAGCATCTATCTATGAATGAGGAGGTCAAGGTTTGATTCCTGGTCAGGGCACATGCCTGGGTTTCAAACTCAATCCCCACTGGGGGTATGCAGAGGTAGCTGATCAATGATTCTCTCTCATCATTGATGTTTCTATGTTTATATATATACTAGGGGCCCAGTGCATGCATTTGTGCACCTTGAAAGGAACTGTGGGTCCTAAGGCTGCGGTGGGCACAGGGTGGGTCTCAGCCCATCCTCCACGCCCCCGCCCGGCCCCTCCCGCTGCGGCCCCCAGTCCCCTCTCTGCCGCAGTCCTTCTCCCTCTGCCTCCGCTCCCATGTGTTGACAGCACCGGCCCTGCTTGCACCCACTGACAGCAATGAGTGATTGGGGCTGGCTTTAGCAATGAGTGTGAGCGGGACCAGTGCTGCCAGTGGGTGCGAGAGGAGTCTGTTGGCCCCGATCCACCCCTCAGGAGCAGGGGGAGGTGGAGAAGCCCGGAGGGGTGATTGGGGCCGGCAGCTGCTATTCACACTGCTGATGGCACTGAGCGATTGGGGCCGGCAGCGGGTGGGAGCGGGGCCAGCGCCAGCGGCAGGTGTGAGCGCCGGGCAGAACTGCGGTGCCTGAGAACAAAGATTCTTCAGTAACCACCAGAGGCTTGCCCCAATGACCGCGATTGCCGCCCTGTCTTGGTCCGGTGTCCCCGCTCACCTGCTCTACCATCCTGACATGGCATACACCCACCATGTTCCGTGTTCTGCCGCCTGCTGCCGATGCCTGCCATGTTCCATGCGTGCCCCCTGGTGGTCAGTGCATGTCATAGCAACCAGGTGTTCAGTTTTTTTGTCGGTCAGTCTATTTTCTTTTTAAAGAGAGAGATTGTAGGGAGAATTCCAAAACCTGTGCCTTCTCTGGCCACTAGCCCAGCCCCACAGACACTCTCTTCTCTCCTATCTGTTTCTCCAACTGCTTTTGTGGAGAAACACCATCTTGGTAACCTAATGGCAAGGCCTTTGAAGGTAGGGGATTTGTCTTCCTCTTCTCTCCAGTCTCTCATTTGTCAGCCTTCTGCTGACAAAAAGGCATGGTTGGTTTTCGTGTGTGTGTGTGTGTGTTTTCAGAAGCTTATCTAGTTCTAGAAGTGACTCCTAAAGATGTTTACATGGTACAGAGATTTAATTTTGCCATCTACCACCGACTGGCTGTGTGAGCTTGAGCAAATGACTTTAGATTTCTGAGCTTGAGCTTTCGCATCTATACAACGAGAGCATAAAGGTCACATCACCTTTGAGTCACTGGGATAAGGCAAATAAAGAAGTTAGACATCCTCAGTGCTCAATGAACAGATTCACATGTGAAAAGTGCTTAGAGTGGAGCCTGGCAAAAGATGGCATGGTAAAAAAAAGTTACCAAGGATGATGATGAAGATGATGACTATGATGTATCTTAAGGGCCTGTTGTGACTGATTTTCCCCACCTAAATAATCTAAATTGTTGACGAGCCTGACCACTACCAGGGTGCTGCCAGTAGCAATGCAGAGTGGAGGGAACAGGCTCTTTTCATCCAATGTCTACTGCCATCTCGGTCCATTGCTTCCCCCATAGTTCCTTGCTTCTGGGTTACTCAAGAGGACCCACCCTCCAATTTCCTCACCATGGAGATAGGTGTGGAGGCTGGAAGTGTGGAAGTCAACAAGAAAGGAAGGACTTGTGGGGTAGGCCTGGGTGCAGTGTTGGGGACAAGGTGGGATGTGATTGGTCAGAGTACAGAGGTGAGAGGAGGAGCAGGAGGCCAGGTTATGGCCTTGGGAAAGAAGGGATTTGTTAGCTTCCTAGATTGTGAAGCTGGGTCCATATCTGACTGTCCTCCCTAAGCAGAGCTGGCAGGCATGGCCCTGAAGTGGAGACACTCACCACAAGTGGGCCGGCCTGCTCAGGTCCCATTGCTTGGCCAAGGTGCTTTTCCACCAGAGGCGGATGCAACCTTTGTGTGTGAGCTGCAAAGGTCAGGAAGCCATTCACCTTGACTCTGCTGAGGTTCCCTCCTGGCAACTGAATTCAGTTCCTCGTTCTTAAGTACCCAGCAGGGCCTCTTAGTTTTCTGCCAAAGAAGATGCGATAGATATAGACTGAATGTTTGCATCCTCCCCCCAAAATTCATATGTTGCATCCTAATCCCAGGATGATGGAATTTGGAGGTGAGACTTTTGGGAGGTGACTAGGGCATGAAGGTGCGGCCCTCATGAATGGATTAGTGCCCTTATGGAGACCCCAGAGAATGCCCTCACCCTTTCTCCACACAGCGAAGTTGTGGAAATGAGTTGGAATTCTGATGTGTCAGATTCCAAAGCTCTGTTACCTCATGACTTTGAGACTCAAAGGAAATAGACTCTACCAGTGGAGTTTGGATTTCAGCCAGTTTGTCAGATTTTAGGGTGAGGGAAGGGTCTTTCCTAGGCACCTTCAAACTATACCAGCTAGGTTTTCATCTATGCTATATTACTTTTAATAATAAGGCTAATGTATAAACTCATTCAACTTCAGGGTAGGAAAGGTTCTGTCCAGGCTAACAGCCCTGTTGGAAGAAGAGGGTAGGATTCCTTTCTCCCTTCCCCCCATTTTAGCTGTTCTATACAAAGAGAATAAGGCAAAGAGGTGGAGTGGAAATTGGACCAGAACAAGAGCTGGAAGATGAGCATCTTAAGCCAGCAATGCCACTTACTAGATGATGGGTAATGGGTCTCTTGAATTATAAGCCCCAGTTTTTTCATTTGCAAAATGAGGTGATGCAAACACAACCAATGGCCATGGATGTGGTGAGGATCAGATGGTCAGAGGTCCATGAATACAGAATGGCAGAAGCTCTACAGTTCTGGTGATGTTCGTGACCTGTAGTGTTGGTTGGTGCATGTGTAAGGAAATGGTTTGGCCAGAGAGAACACCTGGGTTATGCAGAGAAGGTTTCAGGCCAGGTAGGCACCTCTGGTGTCCCTAAGGTGGGGCTGAGCTGGGCAGTAGTAACCTGAGGTGGAAACAGGTGGGAGGTTCCACATGCCACAGGGATTGGAACCCCATGTCCTGGTTGCTCAAAGCTTTTCTGCCACAAAGGAAGGCAGACCCATCAATAACAACAGTAAAATCCACCTCAAAGGGGACAGGACAGAGAGCACTCAGGGGTGCAGAAATAGGCTTTTTGGTTGAGATCGGGGTGTTGGGGGGCAACAAGCATGGTGTTTGCTTGTTAGGTAAGGGCCCTACCCCTTCTTGTGCCAGAGCTGGGAGAGGGGAATTACAGTTTGAGAATCAAGGAGAAGCAGAAATCAGGCCCAAAAGAAAGAAGTTTGTTATCCATACGTCAGAGACAGCGTTTTTGTTTTGTTTCAGGTGTAAAGCAGCATTTTGCTCAAAATTGTTGCTTCTAAGACCACGGGTCTAATATACTTCAGTCCTCTGAAACTCCAGACTGGCAAAGAGCCCAGGGCTCCCTGTAATAAAAAGACTGTGAGGCCCATGAGGCCAAGAGAGGTGGAGGACAGGGTGAGGACAGGTGGTCGGAGCAGCTCCAGCCTGCACAACCGGGGGCAGGTTCTCCAGAGGCCTCAGACCTGCCCAACAGGCAGTGGCCTGTGTGCAAGTGCCTGGTTGAGGAGCAGGGGCCAAGAGCTGCTGACGAAGGGAGCACAGCTGCGCACAGTCCGTGGGTGGATGAGCCCACACAAATCAGGCTCAAGGTACAAGAGATGTGAAAAGGATTAACCTGTGCCCAGTGCTGGAGGGAAATGGGTCTACTGAGTTTCTCAAACTCCGGCCCAAGAATCCGTGAGCACTTGCAGATGAATCTTGGGCGTTCACAGATCCTCCATAAGGGTATTTAATTTTGCCTTTTCGTATTGAAGCAAACTTGGAAAAAAATAGAAGTTAGTCAGTCCAAGCCTATTCTGGGTCATCTGGGTTAGTGGCCTCCCATCTTTTTTTTGGCATCCACCCACAGAAGGCATCCATTTTGCATGGTGACCTCGTTTCCATACGCTGATATTTACGCTCACACAAATGGTGCTGACGGGAAGCCCATCTGGGCCAATGCAGCTGCACCAGTTGTGAAAATAGGGACATACTACAAGCCAATTGGTAACTAACTCTGAACCTCCTAAGTGTCACCACCCCACACCTCCCTGTCTTGAGGCCTCCCTGTCTTGAGCCCCCCACTACCACCCCAGGAAGCAACAGCCATCGGAGGTGAGAGGCAAGGGAGTGTAGTCATTTCCTGTGACTGCTGTAACAGATGACCACAAACGGGTGGTTTGAAATATCAGAAATTTATTCTCTCACAGCTCTGGGTGCCAGGCGTCTGAAATCAGTTTCACTGGGTCAAAGTCAAGGTGTTCCCACAGCTGGGCTTCTATCTGTGGCAAACCTCCCCTAGCCTTTCTTTTATAAGAAGACTTGTGACAGCACTGGTGTGGCCCACACAGATAATCTAGGGCTATCCGTCCTTCTCAAGGCCCTTCATTGAGTCACATCTGCAAAGAACCTTTCCCTTTATAAAGTAACATCACAGGTTCCAAGGATTAGACCTGACATTGTTGGGAGCTGTTATTCAAACTACTACAGTGAGCTTGCAGGGCCCTGCTCCAGAAGCTATGCCAACATCTCTTTGATTGATTGCAGGGGTGTGTGTGTGTGTGTGTGTGGTGTGTGTGTGTGTGAGAGAGAGAGAGAGAGAGAGAGAGAGAGAGAGAGAGAGAGAGAGAGAGAGAGAGTTCTGTATAAAATACTGATTTTTGACATCACGTGGTATTCTGATTTTTTTCTCTTTTCTATACCATTTTCTTAAAACGTGCTGGCTGCAACTCACTGCATTTATTTCAGGACCCACTACTGGGTTGTTAATCCACTTTGAAAAACACTACAATTACCTTATAGCTTAGTGCCACAAGCTTTCACTGTTTGTATTTGTGTTTTTAATCACAATGACACTAAACATAAATTACCACAGATGAATGAGAAAAGCGTAGAAAGCTTTAATATGTAAATAATGTAGTATGGTGCTGGCATCAAAATAGTCCTGTAGACCAATGAACAGAACAGAGAGCCAGAAATAAATCCAAGCCTATGCGGTCAACTAATTTTGAGAAGGGTGCCAAGAATACATGGTGCTGGGGAAACTGGATATCTAAATGCAGAAAAAAGAAACTACATCCTTACCTTCCACCATGCACAAAAATCAACTCAAAATGGATTAAAACTTCTAGAAGAAAACAGAGAAAAAGCTCCTAACATTGTCCTTCACAAAGATATTTTTGGATGTGACACCAAAAGCCCAGACAACAAAAGCAAAAAATAAGTGGAACTACATCAAACTAAAAAGTTTCTGCACAGCAAAGGAAACCATCAACAAAATGATTAGGCAAGCTACAAATGAAAGAAAATATTTGCAAACCATGTCTAATGAGGGCTTAATACCTAAAATATAAGAAGCTCATACAACTCATTAGCAGCACCTCCCACCCTAAACCAACCTGATTGAAAAGTGGACAAAGGACCTGAATAGACTTTTTTTTTTCAAAAAAGATGTATAAATGACCAATAGGTACATGAAAAGTTGCTCAATATCATTCGGGAAATGCAAACCAAACCCACAAGAGATCGCCTCACACCTGTTTGGATGGTTATTATAAAAAACATAAAAGATACCAAGTGTTCTAGAGGATGTGGAGAAAAGGGAGCTCTGGTATGCTGATGGTGGGAATATAAATTGGTACATCATATTTTTAATCTAATTGGGGATATGAGATGTACAGTTTCATATTCTTCTTTATTGCTTAACATTGTATTGTAAACTTTTCTCAGGCCATTAAAGCTTCTTCCAAAACTAGAAAAAAAACCCACACAGAAATATGTAATGAATATACGTACCCTAAAAGTACCACACAATGGTTTTGTGCTTGTATTTAATACTAGAGGCCAGGTGCACGAATTTGTGCATGGGTGGGGTCTGGTTGGCCTGGCCCGATGGCGGGGGAGGGGAATCAGGGGTGGGGCCAGCTGGGGGGAGGGGCTGTGGGCAGTCGGTGGGCCAGCCCTGCCCCCAACTGGGGTGAGGTGGGCAATCAGGGGCAGGGCCAGCAGCGGGGGAGGGGCCTGGGCTGGTTGGCCAGCTGGTCCCATTCCCTGGTTGAACTCCGGGTCAAACTCCTGGTCAAGAGGACAATTTGCATATTAGCCTTTTATTATACAGGATAGTGGGTATTTCCTAAAGTACAAACATTAAATACAATGAGAGTAAAGCTGACATGGAGAGAGGTCTGAGCTGGAAAGCAGGACTCCTGGGTTAGTCTCTGCCCCAGCCTGGATGCCAGTGACCTTGACTAAGTAACTTACATTTGGGACCTCAATTTTCTCCTCTGAAAATACAAGAGGTTAGGTTTTAATGAATTTCCTGTCCCTTCCAATTCTTTTTTAAAAAATATGATTTTATTGATTTTTAGAGAGAGAGGGTAATGGTGATGTCAAAGATTTTATTTAAGGATAGTGGAGAAATACATAGGGTGGGGCAAAAGGAGGTCTACAGTTGTGAATGACGAAATAGAGTTTATTCCTTTTTCTAGTACATGTTTTTGAATACTAATAGTCTTAGGCCCTTTGAAATGACACACAACAGTGTAGACTGCGAAGCAGAGCACTTATTTGAGGTCCTAATTCAGCCACTTGCTGGTTATTAGTTCTTTATTTCTCCTGAGCCTTCATTTCCTCATCTATAAAATGGGATAGCAATACTCTCATCTTGACTCTCTCATTGGACTAATGTGAAGGTGAATGGAAAGAATGTTGTGTTAATAAATCATAGCACATTTTCAGACACCACCTCATAAGATGCCAGTTAAATCATCAGAATAGAGGTTAATGTGGTGATTGAGATGGAGGAAATGCCTGGGCTCAAATCCACTTAAAGATGTGAGATTTTAGACAGAGCTACCTAACCTCTTCTGTGCTTCCTCAGTGAGAAATAAGATAATAATAAATAGTGTCGATCACATAGGGTTTTTTATGAGGACTATATGAACTAATTTTTACAAACTACTGCTTGGCACATAATAAGTGGTGAATAACTGTTAGTTAATATCTTGCAAACTTGCTGAATAGTGATGTTGTCTTCACTGTTGTAGTTGTGTGATGCTTTAAAAGTCAGCAAACTTTAGTGCCTCTGGAAACCTTAGATGGGACTGCCACACCTCTCCTGGGAATCCTTCCATTCCTAGTGCTGAAATAGGAACAGCAGAGCTGCCTTGCACAGCCAAATTGGCAGCTAAACCCACCTGCTGCCTCTCCCTCGCCCCCAAGGCCCAGCTGACAGCAGTGGGAGCCTCACACTGTCAGAAGGGACCAGCATTTGCACTGACCTGGCTGCTGCTGTTGACTGAAGAACAGCAGGGGCCCCAGGCCATGCCACCCCTTGCGGGGATCCTGGCAGAGCACACAAGTCAAACAGGATCAGGGTGGGGCATGACTTGGCCCAGAGAACTCACTGGCACCAGCTCACAAAAGGTGGGAACAGGGAGTGCCCCAGATGATTCAATGGGTGGCATGTTTCCCTCGGAGCAGCTGCCAGAAATGCCTCCCAGGCACGGTTGAGGCAGCGAGTGAGCACAGGGGTGGCTGGAAGGCCAAGCCCTTCTGGGCCACTCCATTTCCCTAACACCTCTGCTTGGACTGCCTTTCTCTACCCACCTGCTGGGCAAAACCCTTCTCCTAGCTCAGCCTTCAAGTCCTAATTCATGTCTATGGGGAACCTTTCTGGGTTCTACTGGGTAGACCCAAGTGCTTTTCATAGTACATAAACTGTATAAACATATATATTTTATCCACTAGGTACTTACATAGTCCATCTTCTCCTCAGTTGACCTTGAACAACATAGGTTTGAACTGTGGGTCCACTTATTCATGGATTTTTTAAAAAATAAATACTACAAATGTATTTTATCTCCCTTATGATTTTCTTAATAACATTGTCTTTGCTCTAGCTTACTTTATTGTAAGAAGACAGTATATGATACATATAACATATAAAATACATGTTAGTAAGATGTTTATGGTAGCAGTATGGCTTCTGGTTAAGTTGTTGGGGAGTCAGAAATTATTTGCAGATTTTCAACTGCATGGAGGTTGATTCATATAACCCTGATGGTGTGCAAGGGTCAACTGTATTTACACCTTCTATGCTCCATCTGGTAAGGCTCATTATCACTGATTATTGGTATATGGTTATGCCATTTAGGATGTTAGAAGGATGTCTCTTTTTCATTTTGAAAAAAATTTTGTTTGTTTTATCTTGTTGCTTAATCCCTTCACCTTTTCACCCAGTGCTGCAACCCTCCTCCTTTCTTATAGCTGTCAGATCGTTCTCTATCTGAGTCTGTTTTTACTTTTTTAGTTTATTTTGTTCATTAGATTCCACATATAAGTGAAATCATATGGTGTTTGTCTTTCTCTGACTGACTATTTCACCTAGCATAACACTCTCCAGGTCCATCCATGCTGTCCCAAAAGGTAAGATTTCCTTCTTTTTTTACGGTGGAGTAGTATTCCATTGTGTAAATGTACCACAGCTTCTTTATCCACTCATCTACTGATGGGTGCTTGGGCTGCTGTTTCCAGATCTTAGCTGTCCTATATAATAAAAGCATAGTATGAAAATTGTCCCCTCAACCAGGAGTTTGACCAAGGTGTGGGGCTGGCCGGGGGAAAGGGAGGGAGGCCCCCAGCCAGCAGCCGGCAGCTGCTTAGGACCCTACCAGTGCACGAATTTCATGCAATGGGCCTCCAGTTGTAAATAACACTGCAATGAATATAGGCATGAATAATTCTTTCAAATCAGTGTTTTGGGTTTCTTTGGATTTATTCCCAGAAGTGGAATTTCTGGATCATAAGGCAGTTCCATTTTTAAATTTTTGAAGTAACTCCATACTGCTTTCCACAGAGGCTGCCCCAGTCTGCATTCCCACCAACAGTCTATGAGGGTTCTCTTTTTCCCACGTCCTTGCCAATGCTTTTTGTTTGTTTATTTATTGATGATAACTATTGTGACAGGTGCTAGGTAATATCTCATTATGGTGTTAATTTGCATTTCTCTGATGATTAGTGACACTAAGCATCTTTTCATATGTCTGTTGGCCATCTGTATGTCCTCTTTGGAGACATGTCTATTTAGGTATTTTTTCCATCAGGGATGAGTCTTGAAAAGAGTGTTTCTACTGTATAATTCTGCTTCCAAATGTAGCTAAGTAGACAAGGGGAGCCAATCTCCAGGTGGTTAGTGACATGTGATGTGGGCCAGGTCAGGTCAGAGTCTCACTGTGAAGAATCTGAATTGGGAAAGACTTCAGCAATGAACAGTAGGAACTGAAGCTGAAAGTATGACCTACAGAGACCCTGATGTAGTTGATGCTGTGATGGCTGCCCAGATTCCATTCAGGAATGAAGGATTTATCCCCCTGTTGCTGGGAGTGTGCCAGCAGAAAGCCCTCAGTTGCCAGCTTCTGTTGGGAATGTCTCTATTGAAGAGTCCCTTCTCCCCATACCCAAGATCATGCACCTTTCCCAGGAAAGCCCATATCCAATGGCTGGCTGACACAAAAGCAGGGCCAACCTCTTGGGAAAATTTTGAAATGCCCTGGCAGCATCAGAGGGACCTGTGTAGTTGGCCAAGGCCTTTGTCAATAGTAGGTCACCAGCCGTCCCAGTTTGCCTGGAATAGAGTGCGTTCCAGGACTAAAACCTGAAAGTCCCAGGAAAACTAGGATAAGTTGCTCATGCAAATCAAGACTGCACTGTGGCTCAACTTCTTTCTCCACCTAGTTCTATCAACTTCTTTTCCCTTTCATAAGTGGGAATCCCAAGAGCATGCCCTAATAAGCCTCTGGCCTGCTGACCTCCATCTCAGGATCTGCTTCTCATTGGACCCAACCTGAGATATTACAGAAGCTCTGATGCAGAAGCTCACGCTGTGAGGCATCAGAAACTCTGAATAAGCAGAAGCTATGAGATAGAAAAGATATGTTTTAGGGAGTCCAGAATTCACTTAGTGGCGGAACTAAAAGAAGTGGACATCTTGGGGAGAGTACTCATGTCAATAGCAGCTCCTGAACTGAGGGTCCTAGAATCATCTTGGGTCTCTAGTAAATACATTTTCTTCATTCTTTCAAAATGTTTATCATGAACTGCAATATTTTCCTTACAGTTTATTATTGAATATTTATTGGAGTCTATGTTATTTGTTGTATATTTGATGATTGATTAGACCCAGAACTACTCATTAAGCTCACGCTTCATTAAGACTCTCTTGTAATGGCATCTGGCCTTAAATTTAGGCATCTCCACTTCCCATAGTGCTCACTGCATTCCTACAATAAACTCTCTGTTTATCTGATATGGTTGGGGTAGGTTTCTCATCTATGTATTCGAAGAAGAGCATTTCTGCATCAGCAAGGGATTTGGTTGTTGGCCACAACCAAACACTGGACATCTTAAGGGAAAGAAATAAACTTACTGGAATGATATTAGGGGTTCTCAAAATCAAAGAAAGACTGTGAAGACCAGGGTTGAAAAGTGGGCAAGAACCAGAGGACCTGTCACCAATATCATGATGGCTATAAGCTCCAGTCATACCAAGGTTCTTACACACCATGGAGATTGCATGTCCCAGAAGAGCATCTGCATGACTAGGCCTGCCCTGCGCCAGCCTGTGGCTGAACCAGGAATGGGAAAAGGAGAAGGAGAGGAGCATCAAGCAACTTTGGCTTCTGTGCTGTGAGACAGCACTGCCCATCCCAAACATACAGTATGGGGAGTTCGCAAAAGGGGGAGTGATTAACTCAAAGGAAGTTGGGGTTGAGGGCTAGAAGCCAGAAAACAGCAGATGTCCACTTCAGCGTCTATTTTTCTACTAAGCTAAAAGCTTTTAAGTCAGGATCTACGAATTTTCATCTTTTACCCAGATGACTGGTGCCTGGCACGCAATAGGTGCTTCATAGATGTTTTTAAGAAATTGCAGATTCAGCCCAGCCGGCATGGCTCAGTGGTTGAGCATCGACCTATGAACTAGGAGGTCATGGTTCTGATTCCTGGGTTGCATGCTTGATTGCCAGTGTAGGGCATGCAGGAGACAATCAATCAATGATTCTCTCCCATTACTGTTGTCTCTATCACTCTCTCCCTCTCCCTTCCTCTCTCTGAAATCAATAAAAATATATTTAAAAACACACAGAGCTGAAACCGGTTTGGCTCAGTGGATAGAGCGTCAGCCTGTGGACTGAAAGGTCCCAGGTTCGATTCCGGTCAAGGGCATGTACCTTGGTTGTGGGCACATCCCCAGTGGGGAGTGTGCAGGAGGCAGCTGGTCGATGTTTCTAACTCTCTATCTCTCTCTTTTCCTCTCTGTAAAAACTCAATAAAATATATTTAAAAAACACACACACAGAAATTACAGATTCAATTATCTCTTTCACTCAAGGAATCAATACAAATAGAAAGACTTGTGCTTGTTCCTTCAGGAATGCAAAGATGGATACATAAAATGACAATTCTTAAGGGCTTTAAAATCTAGAAGTGTGATTGGGGCATCGAGGCAGTGTATGTATACCACGTGTGACACACCTTAGAGGGCAGGTTTGTCTCCATCCATGCACTATGTGGGCACATGGACTTATGTCATTCTGTCACTCGAATTGTATTGTTGTCATGAGTAGAATCCTCAGTCGCCCTACAACCCACCAAGAGAGTGCCTTCTGGTAACTAACAACAGGGGGTTGTTTTTTCCTCGTTCCAGATACTACTTTGGCTGCCCTTCTAACAATCACATGAAAACCTGTCTTCCAGGGGAAGTTGAAGCAGCCTTTTACTCAGAGGTTGCAAGGATATATTAAAACTTTCCTGAGTCAAGGGTGTAGAAAATCAACTGCACATTTAGGCTGGCTCCTTCCCCTTCCCACCAATGTGGGCGGGGGATGTGCACAGCCCAGACCTCAGGATGTGCCACATGGGGCTCCAGATCATGCTCCTCCCACCCCAAAACTCTCTCTTGTCCTATGTCCCCTCTTCTTTCTTTTTATTTATTATCTTTTTCCTTAACTCTTTCCTCCCAAACTAAGTCCTGGCCTACTCACCCCACCCCATTTTCTGGGACACATAGTACTTTTCTCCATATTCATCAAGTCTCATATCCCTTTTTATGTCTTATAATTGTCCTGCTCCTGGGACCTGCTTCTTATTGAAAGGCATAGTCTAGGCTACCATTTCTCCTGCTGGTAGAGAAACTTGAATGTAGAGCCTCAAGATAGAAAGGTTGGGAGTGTTTCCCACTCCTAATGACACTTGATTTTGTTCCAAACATCTAAACCAAAAACATACATATCTTTCACTGCTAAAAACTCCTGCTAAAAAAACTCAAGTTTAGACAACATAGTCATGTTACTATTCTTAAAGGACATTTATCCACCTTCCAACTCTGAGCTAGATTACAAAACCTATTCCATTAATTTGACAATGAAGGCATCTGTCCCAGTCACTTCTTTCCTGGGTTTTTTTCTAGTCTGAGGGCTGGGGGCTGGAGAATTACAAGATTGTCCTTACATACATATATGTATTAAAGTGAAAGACAGGAGGAAATTTGTGGCCAAGACAGGTAGTTGTTTCCTAATACCTGTTTCCCCCTTTGCTATAGTAAAACAACATGCTCTAATTTTTAGCTAGCCACATGCTGCCCAGAATATAGTCTGCATATCCCAATTTCCTTTGCAACTAGATATGGTCATATGACTAAATTCTCTCCAATGAGATGTGAGTGAAAGTATGTGCAATTCCTGGTTGGCATCCTTAAAGGGACGGGCTTTTCCTTTCCCCCAGTTCCTTCCCTCATTCTCCCTTCCTACTGGCTGGAAAATGGACATGGTAGTAAGTTGAAAGGGAGCAGAGTTTGCCACCCAAAATATGCCTCTTTGAGGTATTAATTATTTTAAGGTGATTATTTTAAAGAAATAACCAAAAGACAAGGAAAAAACCCTCAACTTCCCCCCTAAGTGCCTAAAAAGAACTTAAAGTAGAGGACCTGCTCCAGGAAGGGTGGTATCACCATAGATAACTACATTTTAATCTAAACCAGTGTGTGAGACAGGGAAGACACTAACAAGGCCCATTTGATCAAAGACCTCTCCATTTCAAATAGCCCAACAAACATCTATTTATCAAATGTTAACTCTTTTTTTAAAAAATATGTTTTTATTGATTTTTTACAGAAAGAAAGGGAGAGGGATAGAGAGTTAGAAACATCGATGAGAGGAAAACATTGGTCAACTGCCTCCTGCACACCCCCTACTGGGGATGTGCCTGCAACCAAGGTACATGCCCTTGACCAGAATCGAACCTGGGACCCTTCAGTCCATAGGCCGACACTCTATTCACTGAGCCAAACCAGTTAGGGCATGTTAACTCTTTTTATCTCCTTATAAATAGCCTCATGCCCCTTGAAGTTCTAGACCCCACTTTCCCTTCCCTCACCCAGAATGACACATATACCTCATTTTGCTTTACTATCTTTGGAATGTTCATGTTTATGTAAATTTCCCATGCTTGCATATTAGAACTTGATTCTCTCCTGTTGCTCTGTCTTATGTCATTTTAATTATTTGACTAGTCAGGAGAACTAATAGGGAAAGGGGAAGTTTCTCCATCCCCACAAAGTCATCTCAGACCATGTGCACCAGTGCAACATCCTAGGAGTGGCAGAGCAACAAGACAGAAGGAGTCTGGGTCTCTGACACTTTGTAGTTGCCATAGCAGCCCTTTACTATGCCCAAATTGTTCCTGAGAAAGAAATGCATTTCTAGTTTATTTATGTCATTATAATTTGGAGTTTCTGTTAGAGCAGCTGATTCTATATCCTAGGGGTCAGTAAACTGTGGCTTGCTGGCCAAATCTGGCCCATGACCTGTCATTTGCAAATACAGTTTAATTGGAACACAGCTATACCAACTCATTTTTTTGTATTGTCTATGGATAATGGCAGGTTGTAATAGAGATCATATGGCATACAAAGACAAAAATATTTACTATCTAAGCCTTTACAGCAAAAGTTTGCCAACTCCTGCTGTATTCAATGAATTTATGTTTATATAAAAATATTAATGATGGTTACCTCAAGATATTTTACTGTCTCCTTATGTTTCATTTGATCACTCAATCTTTCTAAAAAAAAATCTCTGCACAAAATGGGTGAATTTACTCTAGACTCCACCCTATATGAACCTACAAAACCCATATTTTTATTGTCACTCTCTTCCCTACCAGAAACATTTGAGCTACTCGCCAGCTCTTACAAAATGCTGGGTCTGGTATTGTGTGTGGTTGGATAATTTTGATTGCTTGTAGCCAAAATTTAACTTAATGAGGATAATTTATTGGCTGTTCTTCTCCATCTCTTGGCTCCGTTTATCTCTAATAATCTGTTTCTTAAATGGGCTCTTTGTGCCCTGAAAATATGGTTGCTGGAAGGCTTGAGCCTGCTTCCTCCTGGCTACTAATCCATAAATGTGTACACATATCAAATTTTAGAGACAATTTTGATTGGCCTGCTTGAGTCAAAGTTTATGCTTGAACCAATCACTGTGTTTAGGACAAGGGAGTGATTTGATCAGCCAAGTGATGAAGCTCAAGGTCAACATGGAATGAATTTCTTTTAGGAAAGATTGGTTTTATTACCGAAAAAGGAAAAAAAGGGGGAGGGGTCACGGGAGATTAAAACATAATAACAACAAAAAAATGCACACAATAGGTGCTCATTTCAGACAACTCTGGGTTCTTATGTGTAGTGTTGGTTGCTTCTGGATGCTACATTTATTTGAAAGCTAATGTGCATCTCTAGTGTCTGATTTGGATGCCAATTAATTATTGTTTAAATTATCATACCAGGCTCAGCATATCACAAAGCCTGTGCAAACTGAATAATCACCTCCTTCCTTCCCTTTTTTTTTTCCATTTTGGCCAAGACTATAGTTTATAGAGTTTAAATGTCTGATTGAAATCTGAAATGTAAGCAACAACCAATAGCAGGATGTAAAAAGACAGAATCACACAGTGGTAGACAAAGGGTGGTATAAGGAGTTAGCAATGTGGTTTTGAGGCTCTGCTCTTCTGCTTCTTGGGTGGTCATGACAACTTATTTAGCTTTTTTCCCTGTGGGACTCAGTTTACTCTTCTCTAAAATGGGGATGATGAACTTGCTCACTCCTAACTGTTTTGAGAATTAAATCTTTCCTGCCAGTTGGTTTCATTTTGGGCTTTCAATGATTTGGGTGCAAACTTGTCTCTGCAATTTGGCTTTCAAGTTACTGACAACCCACAGAGGAGCATTTGGCAAGAGAAAAATTGTTGATGAAGTAAAATTCAGAGGTGAAAAAGCAGGGCAGCCAACTGGCTTCAGATCCATGACATGCCTAGATTAAATCTTTGCTTGTGCCCACGGAGCTTGATCCTCCAGGTAAGTGCTTAGAATCTATCATTTTCTGTAGGTTTTGAAAGGGCTCCCAGGAGGAAGTCAATCATTACGTTAAATTACTACTTCAATTACTACTCACTTGTGAAGATGGTAGATGGTTTCTTTTCTTCTTCTTCTTTTTTAATTCATGTTCATTCATCTCAGTCTAATCACGTAGGGCTCCAGGGAGAATAATAGCTGGGACATCTCAGGACTTCTAAATTACATTCTTGCTTCCAAACCCTTGCCAGGCTTCAATCTGTTTATGCTTCAACTGTCTCATCTATAAAGTTGAGATGATGCTCTTGAGTAATCTATGACTTGGCATATGCCAATCAGGACACAAAGAGATGTGCCAGAATTTTCGAGCAAGATGGTATCAAGCAATAAGGTGCCAAGGTCAGGATGAAGGCAAACAGGCCCCAGAAATCTAAGCTATCTGCTGTTTGGACAGTATGAAAGGCCATGAGCATTTACGCATTTCACTAATGCGCTAGGGGGCAAGACAGAGAGAACTAAATCTGTAGCTGAGAAGAAAATGGGCACAGAGAGAGCTATTTCAGGTCTGGGTGTACTATGGGAGGCTCTTGTAGACTGTTTTGAACAAACATTTACTCAGTTGTCTTAGGGGGGTTTGCTTAGCTAATAAGAAAACACAGAAAGTCAACATCAGCTGAAGAGGCTGCCCAGTGAAGCTCTGGAAGGTTGCTCAGGACATCACACCATCCCAGGTCCCAGCAGCAATTCAAGTGTTTCATCTCTCAGGTGACTCAGCTTTCCCCTGTTGCTTCTCCTTAACTGAGTCTGAGCTGGTGCTTCTCTTGCTGGCTTCTTGTTCCCTCTTCTTTCTGCTCAAGCTCATACTTTTTGCTCACTCATGGCTTCTGCCCCAGGGTGTCTGCTTACTGGTATCTCTATTGGCTTCTTAGGTTCTCTCAAAGGCTGGTTCTTCCAACTACTCTCTTTCTATGTGGCTCAAACTTAAACTCTCCCAGGAGGAGTACCTGCCTGTAAAACGGATGCCTTATGGCTCAGGCACAAAGCCCTATTCAATGATTTGTAGCCAGGGTGGTTGGGTCTTATAATCCAAAACATCGTATCTTATATATAAGCTATGAAGAAAAGGGTCTATATCACTCTCATGGATTTTAAGGCTTCATACCATGTTCAGTACTTGAATATATTAATTCCATCTCTGCTTTGTACCACAAAAGAGTTAAGGCGGTTATACTGATAATGCCACTGTAATGTAAAAGGTAATCTATACCATATGCAAGGTGCTAAAATGCTCTGTGGCAATTCAGAGAGAAAGTTGATTTAAAACTGGCGAGTCAGAAAGGCTTCGTGGGTGAGGTGAAAATAAAATGAAGCATTAGAGAACGGATAGAATTTTGATAGGAGAGAATGAGGGGGATAGTGCATTCTATTCTAGGCAGGGAGAAGCGGGTAAAGAAAAGCAGCGACATGGAAAGTTTGGGGGTAATTGGTAACTCATGCAGTTTGAGTAGGTCGGAGGCTTTTATAGGGAGGGAGGGAGGGGGGATAAATCTGAACATTTGAATGCCAAGCTAAAGAGTCTGAACTTTATTTATTGGGTTGACATTGGAGGAGTGAGTAAAGATTTCCAGTCTGGGCAGTGAAGGGGTTGGAACTGTTTTCAGGAGATGTCTTACGACAGCTTGGGTACATAATAGGTTGGAGGGAGAAACAATGGGAGACAAGGAGGTTATTATTGTCACTCTAGGGTGTGTCGGAGAAAATGAGATGAGATAATGCATGTGAAATGCCTCTCAGAGGTAGCAAATAAGAGCTTGTGGTTATTGGGAGTTCACTATGTGCAGCCTGTGCTAGGGCAGTTCTTACAATATTTTATTTAACCCAACAATGACATTCTAAGGTAGGTGTTATTAGTCTTATTTTACATATCCTGAAACCGAGACTCAGGTCAATGCAGTAACCTGTGAAAGGCCACATGTTAGTGAGTTCTAGAGCTAGACTTTGTACTCAGGTCTGGAAGGCTCCAGAAGTCATGCTTTCTGACTGCTCTGCACTGCTTTCCAAAGCCATTAAGGATGGGACAAGAAAAAGAGCAGTCAAACAGAGTGTCAAGTTTTCAGGAGTGGGTGATGGGAACTATGGCAGTGCTGTGGACGGAAGTCAGATAATGTGAAAGGAAATTTGGGGAGAGGAGTAAGGTTATGAGCTTATTTTGACCTTCCCTTAAGGCAAACTACATGAATCAACTTAAGGAGTGGTGGAAATTAAAAGACATAGAGAGATCAGGAGACTCAGCATTAAGAAGTGGACCAATCAATTACTTTTTCCTTGAGTTTGGACCGGCATGAATGTTCATTCCCTGTACCTTGGCCACATTGCCCTACAACTTTGACTGATCTCTCACACCTGCCTGCCGGTGTTAACAATGCCGACCTGTGGGCCCAGTTCACCCACTCTCCTAGAGGATAGCCCTGCCTACAGCCCTAGGGAGGAGGAGGCAGCCATGTCTCCACACGGTTCCCACCCCTGTGGTCACAGCTGGCGGGGAGTGACCAAATCATGGATTGACCAATAATCTGTGTCCTCCCTGGTGGGTGATGAATGCAGAAGGATGAACTTCTTTCAAAAGAGGTTCTTCACACAAATAGATACCTGGTGGACACCGTGTCTCTAATTCTAACTATTGACTAAACAGTCAATGTTTATTTAATGTATTTTAATTCTCACCTGAGGATATGTTCTTATTGATTTCAGTGAGAGAGGAAGGGAAAGGGGAAGAGAGAGAGTGAGTGAGAGAGAGAAACATTGATGTGAGAGAGAAACATCAACTGGCTGCTCTCTACACCTTGAGTAGGGAATAAAACCACAATCCAGGTATATGCCCTGACTGGGAATCAAACCCATGACCTTTCAATGTACAGGACGATGCTCCAACCAACTGAGATACACTGGCCAGGGCTAAGTGTTTTAAGGGCAGGGCTGAGCCCTCCTTAGTCCTGCTTATCACTCTGTCCTCCAGGTCCAGGATAGTGCCTAGCACAATGTAGGCAATTAGTACACATATATGAATGAATGTATATTGAAATCTTAGCTGTGGACATAGCTTTGGCTTAAATAAGGATATAGAATTGTGTATAGTTGTTGTTTATACTTTTACTATGCTGCTAAATAATTTAGCTTATTATATTATCAGCAGTTATGTCTATCTTCCCTAATAATTACTATAAATGCTAATAATACTAGGCACTTGTCTGAGTGTTTCATGTGTATTGAATTGCTATGTCTTCACAGCAATATCAAGCATACTCTTCTTATAACTATGAAGTAGGTCTGAATCATCTCTGTTATTTAACACTCGTCACCTAGTGGGTAATCAGTACATGTGTGAACATTGAGTTGAATTGTCTATTCCCAACCTGGCCGACATGTGCTATAATATTTCATATTATATTTTACATAATATGCAATGCAGAGGGGTCTAATCTTGTTAGGTATAGTGGGATAATACTGGGAAGATTGTCAGAATTTGGGGTCTCAGGGGGAGGTATAGTAAGATATCTGGGACCAGAAACAACAGAGCAAGATTGCTGGGCTACAGGAAACTGCATACACTGTTCTGTGATCATGGAAGATGTTTGAGAGGCTGGGGAGTGGGGTAGTCACATGGGCAGGAGTGCTGAGGGGGAATGTCATGGATGGTTCTCTCCACCTTGTATAGCAGGGAAGGGGAATGTCCGGCCCACAGGCTACATAAGGCCCAGGAAACTATTTCGTCTGGCCCTGTCAAGGCATTAGGGGTGGGTTAATTAAATGTTTGACCAAAGATAGCAGGCTAATTTTTAAGTTGATAAATTTGTATGGCCGTGAATGATGTTATAAATATCCAAATGGCCTTTGGCAGTAAAAAAAAGGTTCCCCACCCCTGTTGCAGAGCAATGTGAATCGTCCTCCTCTTCAAGAAATCAACTTTTCTGTCTCCATTGGCATTTAGTGGTTGTTGCAAATTCAATAGTTAATCTTGACTGTTTAACTTTTTCTCTGAAAAATGGTTGTGGCTTTCAATACGTGGAAGTTGGCATTCTCAAAATCAAAGGCATGATCATCACTGGGTATATATGCCTGGGTCTGGGCTTAGACACAGGCATGTCGTAGTGCATTCCCCTGGCTCCTCCTGGGACAGAACTCACGTTCAGAGACGAGAACCCAAGGCCACACGTGGTCCACAGCTGGTGTCTTAGAGTCCGAATCTAGCAGCCTGCCTCCCAGGGTCTGTCTCCCAGATTTCCTTCTGGTTCAGCCACGGGGACACCTGCACGTCTTACTCAAGAGCAGTTTATCCAGAATTTGTGTGACACCTGGAAGCCCAAGTCGTATCAGCATCGGGACCCCTGTTGCAGAGCGCCACCCCAGGAGGGACAGCGGGCTCCCCTAAGCGACACAGAAAGTGAAGCCCTTTCGTGCCACTTTGGGCAGCTTTGGAAGCATGTGACTTCAGAGGCAGCAGCCACAGGGGTGCCAGCATCGATAAAAGCAGGAGGTCAGGAATACAGCGGCCCTGAGGAGCCCGGTGTGGCCTGATCCTCTCTTTGACATCTGTTTGGTGTACCTTCAGGTGCATGAGAAGCTTCTGCCGTAGTTTCTTCTAGGAACCCAGGCCTATGGAGGGGAAAATGGGGTGCATCCAGGGTAGCTGAGAGGACAGTCATACCAGATACTCCAAAGGACTCCCAGAAACTATTGGGGGTGGGGGCTTTGAAGATACAGAATGCTAAGAGTCCTGCAATAACAGGCTGGAAAAAAGAGTACAGAAACATGTGACCAATTTCCCTCAACCGGTGCTCCCTGCGAGACTTGGCTTACACACAGAGTAAGGTCAGGTGAGGTCTTCTTTTCCCAGCTTTCCCAGCACACCTGGCATTCCATACAGTGAGGTCAAGTTGCAGGTAGCAGTGATGGACCCATCTCCTGAGGTCATTCCTGCCCATTTATTGGTTGGACAACCCGTTGACTCAGTGGAGGCTGTGGATGTGGCCACAGGGCTTGAATGGTCTGTTTTAGCCCATTCAATATGAGTGGCTGTGTGTTTCCAGTGCACAGACCAGAAATGTTGGATTGTGGTATTATTGCATGAGACCTTGATGAAAATTTGAATTTTGAGCGCAATGCTCATTTCGGTATGGTTTTATTTTGAAAACTTCCATTCATCATGCCTGTTTCTTTTACATAGGGTGTTAAAAAGGGACTCTCTCTGTCCTAGAGGTTTTCGGAAGCCTAAAAAACGGAGGACAGTATAACCGTTACCCAGTAAAGCCTCATTGGGAGCAAGGGTCAGACCCCTGTGCAAAACATGCTAAGAAATTAAGTTTGTTCTGCCAGCTTTTGCCCAAGAGCCATGCCTGGGCTGTAGAAGAGAAGAAAGAGGTGAGGAGGTCAGTGGAGAAAAAGAATCCCATGGGGTGCCTCGTGGGGGTTCTGAGCATTTCTCTTCCTACTACATGGGGCTGGGGAGAGTAGGGTGTTCCTTTCATCTTACGCCAGGTGAGGAGGGCTTTTGGAGTGCTACCTGTAGTTCCAGGTGGAGGAAGAAAGAGAAATTGATCACATTCCCTTAGCTACTGCAAGCCTGTGTTGAGGAATGGGCAAAGTGTTAGCCAGGTGAAAGCTTGTGGTTCCTCCCCACCCCCAGCTTAATTGAGATATAATTGACATATAACATTATGTAAGTTTAAGGTGTACGATGTTTTGCTTGGATGCACTTAGAAATTGCAAAATGATTGTCTCCATATGGTAAGCTCCCACTTCCATTCCGTCACGTAGTTATCATTTCTCTTTTGTGGGGAGAATATTTAAGATCAATTCTCTTAGCAACATTCACGTATCTGGCACATACAGTACTATTAGCTATAATCACCATGCTGTACATTAGATCCCCAAACTTGTTAATCTTTAATTGGTAGCTTACACACTTTGACCAATATTTCTCCATTTCCCTACCCACAATCCCCGTTTGCTGCTACTCTACTCTCTATATCTCTGAGTTTGGCTTCTTTAGGTTCCACAGATGAGTGAGACCATGCATTATTTACCTTTCTCTACCTGACTTATTTCACTTAGCATCATTTCCCCAAGGCCCACCCAAATTGTAAAAGCCTGTCATTTTGATTATTTAATTATTCCATTAGATTGCTCTCTTTAATGGTTGAAAATAACTTGATGGCTTTTTAGTGTCTAAGAGTGATGGGAAAAGTATCTGCAATTTCACCTCAGAGGAGAGGAGAGGCCCAACGAGGATGTAGAATGGGCAAGGGGAGAAAGAATGACATGGATCCTGTCTGTCCTCCGGCCAGCCTGGTTTATTCAGGCAGCTGGTTCAAAATATGATTATTATGAAAGTACTAGAGGCCTGGTGCATGGATTTGTGCACTGGTGGGGTCCCTCTGCCTGCCTGTGTCCTATTGCAATCCAGGACCCCTCGGGGGATGTAGTAGTGGCAGATGGCCGGGGAGAAGCCTGAGCCCACACCACTCCCAATCATCCAAGCCCACTGCGCCTGCCGCTGCCACTGCTCAGTAGTGCTGCTGTGGAGGCGGGAGAGTCTTGTGCCACTGCAGCTGCACTTGCCAGCGACGAGCCCGGCGTCTGGCCCCGTCAGTCAGCTGAGCAGTGCTTCCGCTATGGGAGCACACTGATCACCAGAGGGCAGCTCCTGCATTGAGTATCTGCCCCTGGTGGTCAGTGCGTGTCATAATGACTGGTCGTTCGGTCACTTAGGCTTTTATATATGTAGATATTTATTGTTGCTTCAGTTTTATTCTTATTCAATTTTATTTTTTCATAAAATCAATGGAGAGTTCAGGAGGATCAATAGAAAAAAGATGAAGGCAAGAGAGACATCCACAGCTTATTATTGCTGGTGTTTTTAACCCCTAAAGGTTGGTTGCTGAAGATCAAGAACGAGAGAGATCAGCCTGGCAGTGGAGGCAACTTCCTGGACAAGGCGAAGATGTCATAGTGCCCCTGTGCTCCCCTCTCTATAGTAAATGCCATTGTCTCTTAAGCTCAGAAGAGCCCCTAAGGGGGGTATAATCCCTCTACTTCATGGATCAGGAAATTGAGCCTTGGACAAGTTAAGCAGCTTGGGCCGTGCCCTAAGCTCTTAAACAGCTGAGTGGGAGCTCTGCCCCTCCATCTTATTCTCCTGCCCAGCTGATTCATGCTGGGTCTTAGATGTGTCCTTCCGCTCTGGTTATTTTAAGAGAGCACCTCTCTCACCATGACACTTGCTGGCTTTTATTGAGCCCTGAAGATATTTCAGTCACTGTTCTATGCACTTTGTTTAATACTCCTATCAGCTCTACAAGATAAATGCTACTGTGATCCTCATTTTACAAATGCAGAGAGCCAGGCAAACTTGCCTGAAAGCCACAGAGCTGGTAAGTAGTGGAGTGAGGACCTCTATTCAGGCAGCCTAGTGCTTCAGGCAGGCCCTTAGCCAGCATGCTCTACCGCCATGAAAGGCACCAGGGCTGAAAGGAAAGAGGATGTGCCCACTGGCCTTCCAGCCTTACAGCAATGAGAGCAGGAACAGTCATCTGCTGCCTCCTCCATGGCCTGCTCCCTGCTGCTTTCCTCTCTTGTCAATGGGAGGGGCTCCAGGTGAATCACCCCTTCCATCTGAGCCTGGATGTTATCGCTCATCTCTCCTCTGGGACTTTGCTCCATATAAACCTCTCTACTATGCCTCCTGCCATGATTTAAGAGACAAGCTGTCTCAATAGGTCATTTTGGCTGGAGAAAGGGCCATTTGGGGAGGCCAGACTGGATGAGGAGGCAGACAAAAATGTAAAGTGCTCCACAGAAGAAATAAATAAGCATTTGCTGGAGGGAAGAGGAGGGTCTTGACTACACGAGGATGAAGCAGGGCTCCAAGTGGAAGCAACAGCCAAAGAGAATTGTTTGAAGGTCAAATTGGTCAAGGAACTTTTAAGAAAGGGACTCTCTTTCAACAGTTGTAGTTTTCTGTAATAAGCTGTGATGTAATGTCCCAACCCTTCAGTAAAGTCAGCTACATACCGTCTAAAACTGGTGGCACTTTGGGAAGGGAAGGGTTTGAAGTGGTGGCCTGAGGGCAATACCTCAGGGAATAAATACCTGCAGCTCTTCTTGAGGTTGGACCACAAAGCAGAGGTGAAGACAGGGGAAGCGAGGGTCTGTGATGATTAGAAGCATGAGTCAACACTCCTTTCCAAGGCACTTGGTGTGTTGGGAGGAAAACTGGATTTACTAGGATGTGTAGGGTGGGTGTTTGAGCCAATTTCTATCTGATTCTTAAGGACCAATTGACCACAACAATCTGAAGAACTGGGGCTTACCTAGAGTTGCATCTCTCGCCTTGTTCCACAATCTCAACTTCTCTCGCTACAGGCCCTTTAATTCCTTTTCAGTCTTTATCTTCATCTCAGTCACTCCCATTTAAATGCAGGATTTATTTTCTTTTCTGTTCTGACTTTGGCTCCATTTTCTGGCTTCTGATTTTCTCTCTTCTTCACAACTCATCAATTCAGAAATGGCTTCCTGGGTAAAAACCTCCCTTGGCCAAGCAACTCCTGGAAACACCCCTTCTGTTTTCTACTCCACCCTCACCCCTCATTCAGCTTATCCTAAGGGGCCCATATGCAAAAACTAGGAGTAGGTTGGGATTTCTGAAGATGTATCTTCTGGAGGTGGTGTATCAGTTAGGGTTCAGCTGGTCATTTTAAAACAGAAAGGCATTGCGCTAGCCGGTTTGGCTCAGTGGATAGAGCATTGGCCTGTGGACCAAAGGGTCCTAGGTTTGATTCAGGTCAAGGGCACACACCTTGGTTGCAGGCTCCTCCCCAGACTGGGCCCGGACCCTGGTCAGGGCTCATGCAGGAGATAACCAATCAATGTGTTTCTCTCACATCGATGTTTCTCTGTCTTTCCCTCTCTCTTCCATGCTCCCCAAAAATCAATGAAAAAAATATCCTCTGGAGAGGCTTAAAAAAATAAAAAACCAGAAAGGCATTTATTAAAGAGTATTCAGTGGCTTACAGAATTATTAGGAAGGTTGAGTTTATAAGAACAACTCTCAAAGCCATGCTCCAGAACAGGGACACCAAAGTAGCTACTCAGTCTTCTGTAATCAGGAAGCTGCTTACCAGATGTGGAAACTGCTGCTACAGCTGCTGGCTCCAGAACCACCCACCGCTGCCACAGTCGGGAAGTCAGTACAATCAGGGTGCACGGTCAGTCAGAACACCAACATTATCAAGAATATGCCATAATTGGTGAGCCCCTGATGCTTGCCAGCTCTGGGACCCATACTTGCCGGATGGATGACTTGCACCTTGCCACTAGCAGCTGGTTACTGAGACCGTACTATATCCGCCACGGTGGAGTTTGCCTGCAGAAATAGCAGCAGCCTCCATCCCACTCTCTACCTCAAATCTTGCACTAGTGATTCTAACCAGTGGAATCCAAGTGATATCCAGAACTCTAGCTGCAGGAAGGCTGGGAAGAACTGTTTAGTTTTCTGACCTCCTCTCCAGACAGGCACACCAGCAAGGAGTTGGAAGAGATGGTGTGCTTTGATCAATTGTGTTTACCACAGAGGGTTACCCTGGCTCTTTGGAACATCTTTCTCCGAATAGATTTATTACCCACTTCTTTGGAATGAGTGAGCATAGCCTTATTTGGCTCAGGGAAGGATGACTCATTATCAGACTAGTATTTATCATAGGTTGCATATTCGCCTCTTCCAACTTATTGATTCACAGTAACTTAGTAATGGCTATGAGTAGATAAACAACCCCCTTCCCTCCAGGGCTCTAAGCCTTGGATAGGCTTGTTTGGCGCGAGCCCTACCAGGTAGATCTCTTTTCTGGGGCAGTACCGAAAGCAGAAAGAATAAAACACTTCAGATTTCCCCCTCCTAGGGAAATAAAAGAAGCAGCAAGTCCAGTAGTACTTTATTTTCAGTGCCGTATTTTAATTATTTCCATCTCTCGTGCAGCTTGAAGCAGCATGCCCTATCTTTTCTCTAGTTCTTTTTTCTTTCTCCATCTTTGAGTGTTCTCCAGTTATGTCCAGCTGGTTCCAGTTGTTAGTATACTCTTCCCAAGATAGTCCAGTTCTACTGGAAACAGGAAATACTGGAAACCTCACTAGAAAATCAGGTCCATTTCTGGCCTAGTTTTGCCAGAGTTTTGATAAGCATCCAAACTTTTGCTTGTTTATTCAAATTGAGCTTCTGAATCTTTTGAGATTTGCTCTTTGCAATTGGTAAGCCAACAGCCTGCAGGAGAAAAAAAAAATCACACATTTTCTGGCCAATCCTTGCAAAAATGCCTAACTTTTCTCTCTGCCAGGTTCACTAAGTTGCACATGTTCCAAAGCTAAGGCTGATTGGTTGAAACTGGGAAGACAATTTTTAACAACTAAACAATCCAACAGTGAAAATTATGTGAGTCATTTCAATAGCAAATTAAATGTTATATTTTCTTATTTAAGGTGATGGAGAAATACGTGCATTATTTAAGATTATATGGATTGAGTCTCAAACATTTACTTTGACTTATATTAATAGGTGGGGATCGATCGTGGAATCATAGAACTTATATTTAGAAGGGAACATCCCGTTACCCTCATTCCCGATAGGTAATCTTCAGTTATCTTGGGTCAGTGGGTATTACTATAAATATGTTTTAGTTTTTCACCCAATATTAGAATCTCCTTTGTTAAAATAAGTGCAATTTATTTAGAGGAAGGCAATAACTAATATTAAGAAAGAAAACAATGTTAAAATGTCCCTTCATAAGGACTTGGTGTTGATTCAAATTGTAGAGCTAGTGCCATAAACTTGGGCAAGTTATTTAAAGTTTTTGAACTTGTTCACTGACATATTTGTAGTTCAACGTTTTCTGTTTTCACCAACCTGTTGGTTAAAAGAGATCAACTTTAGGTAACGAAGCATATTCTACTCATTCTTATTTCATCTAGGCAATGAGATACTCAAATTTTCTAAGAGTCTTGTGGAGTCTCGCATTAACTCTACGATGAATCCACTGAGCTATCATGTTAACTACCACGTGGAGTAGTAGTCAAATTTTCAGTTTTCCCCCTCCTGATGGACATCATTATATCTTCTGGCTACCATTGGGCAGTAATGACTCCTGTGGGGACTCCCTTTCTAATGCCATATTTATCCTGGTGTAGCCATCAATATGCTGCATGCCCTGAGCCACCAATGCTTTAAGGTAGTTTGTAGCCAAGTGGGGATGAGGCTGCCTCACTCCATCCATGTATTATATAGGTTGTTTTTGTTTGCAGGTTAATGGAAACTCAACCCAATCTGGATCAAACAAGTGGAATGTAGTAGCAGTCCAAAGGTAAGGAGACTTACATTCCAGTGAGGATTAGGTTAAGCTAAGGGAAACAGAGATCCAAACTAAAAGTGGCTTATATGAGCTTTGTTTCTCTCATACACATGCAAGGCCAGAGATAGGAAGACCAGAGCTTCTATCACAACTGTGCTCAACAAAAATGTGGACAAGCTTCCAGCTCCTTCCAGGCTCTTCCTGCTCCCTGCTCTGTTGTTTCCGAAAAGGGTAGGGACTATTGTCATAGTCCAAGATGGTGGCCAGAGCTCCAGTCATTGTCTACATGCTCCCACAGGAGGAAGGAGGAAAGGATGAAGAAAATGTCACGAACCAGTAGTCTTCTAGGAAGGTTCCTAGAAGCTGCCACATGGCATTTCTGCTGATATTCCATCAGCCAGAGCTTAGTCACATGGACATGCCAAATTGCAAAAAGAAGTCTTTATTCTGGATGGCCCTGTGCCCAGCTATAAGAAGGGCTCTAATACATGGACGATGGGGTGAATAAAATCAGGAGGGATAGTTGCTGCCAGAGCACGTCTCAGGGTGATGAACTCCAGAGCCTTCAACTCTGTTTTCTCATGATTCTCTTGGCTTTGTTCTACTCTGTGTTTTGGCTTCATTTGAATTTGGTCAACAAAACAGCTGAAGCCCGTCGAGAACATACCCACCATGGCATGTCCAGAGAGAGGAGGTTGCTTCTGGAAATTCTCCTAAAGGAATGTGAGAGAATTTTCCCACAAGACCCTAGCAAAGCTTGATTGCACCTGCCCCCTCTTCTCCCTCCCCCTGCCCCCCACAATTGAGACAATCAATGGCAAGTGCAGAGGGATGACATCAACACCACGAAAGCCCACCATCAGGGTGGGTGTGGCGCCAGTTTCCCCAGAGTAAGTTTTCTCTTTTATGAGGAAGAGTGAAGAACTGAACAAAGTTGGGATTATGTTAGGAAAGAAAAAAGGAGGAGAATAGGTGTGAATAGATGGGCAGAAGACTTTCTAGTCTTGGCCAATGATGGGGGCACTAAAGCTTGCTGTTTATGGTCTATGGACATACACAGTTTTTAGAGAAATGGCTCTTACTTTATTTTATTTTTGCTTATTTGTTTGTTTTTATCTTCTTAGGACCCAGACACAAATTCTTATGAGTGGCCTCAAAGATGTCATATTTTATTGACCCTCTCAATATGATCAAAATCATTGTGCTCAACTTCCCTTAGCGGGTTCTCCCTCAAAAAGCTCTTCACCCTTTCATACAAATGGTCATCTACTGGGCACAGCATGATAGACATAGATTAATTCCACATTGAAACCTACACAGTATATAAAGTGGGAATAGTAGTCACTCACCTCAAAATGTTATTATGAAAATTAAATATATGGCCTTTGAGTGTAGGTTCTCCTTTCTTCACATCAGCAAATCCCCAGAGCACAGTGTGAGATGCCTGGTAGTAAATAATACATAGCTGTTCAATGTTTTTGGCACTAGATTAAGCAGGACAGCACATGTAGAGTTACTGAGTGTACAGTGGGAATCTTATAAATGTGAGTTCTCTTGCTGGAGAGGCTCTTAATCTCATCAGTCACTTTTACTCCAGAGGAATTCCAACAACTGAGAACTATTAATTGAGCCCCTGGTTTATATCAAACATCAAGACTGAATTCATTTTTTAATGACCCCAAACTCTCATCCCATGAGTCATCTTCCTTTCATTGACATTCAGTGCAGAGAAGTTTTGTTGAGGTTGCAAACAAAAATAATTGAGTCCAGTCTAGCACTATGGAATCGAGGCGAACCTGTGTAAATTGGTTTGACACTTGCAATAGTTATTGAATGAAACATTATTTTAATGAAGAAGGAGGTGATTGTTGGTAAATACAATTTAACTATAATGAAATTGTAAAAAATTATGTTTTATTATTGATCTTATAAGGACTGTAAGAAAAGAAATGTGGGAATTATAGGCCATTTTCTTTTTATTAGACACTTAATTATAGTCTTTTCAGACAAGGCATCGATATTTCTTGGATTGTGTGAACTTTGTCTAATCAGATTACCTTAGAATGTTTGCAGTATTGTGTGTGTGTGTTTCTAGTTTTTTGTTTTGTTTTGTTAATCCTCACATGAGGATATTTTTCCAGAAACATCAATGTAAGAGAGACACATCGATTAGTTGCCTCCCGCATGCAGCCCTACAATAGCCGGGGATCAAGCCTGCAACCGAGGTACATGCCCTTGACCAGAATCCAGCCCAAAACACCCTTCAGTCCGAGGGCCGATGCTCTATCCACTGCGCCAAATTGGCTAGGGCTTTTTTTTTTTTTTTCTGTTTTGAATGGCAGTTATCCTATTGGTACTTTATACATTAGTCTTCAGATGTATTCTAAAGGTTAAAGGCTCTCTGCTATAAGTTTATATATTTGCTCAATATGGCATTGACATGTGTGAAATTAAATCATGCTAAATAACTCACTAAGAACAATGTGAAAAAGCTCTTTCATCAGAAAGAATTGATTTTCTTTTTTGTTCTCCAAGAAGATACCATAAATTAGTCATTCTATACCTAGGGTGAGAATTAAGGGTTGTTTCTCCAGGGGCTGGTTGGGAGATGGGCTCTTCTCTCTCCTCCAGCCTTATTCAATGACATCTTCTCTCCAAGCTCAGTCCCCAGGCTCAGTCTTGGGGGAGAACACCCCCCTTAGATTTCACCAGAAATGATATGAAACTCACAGGCCAGAATTTTCCTATTGGGAAAATTGTTAATGTTTACATGTAGAAATAACCTCTGCATTCTTTTAACTTGTAATTTTGAATCTCCCATTTGCTCATCCACAGGTATTCTTGGAGCATCGTTTTATAGTGATGAATAGGACAGAGGAGCCCTCTGTTCTCATAAGGTTCACATGTTCAGGAAAGAGACTGACCAAAACCTGGTAAGTAAGAAATTAAATAACCATGAGACAGTTATGTAACAAGATTGCTCTAAGAAACTGAAACGAGGTGCAGAGGCAGAGAGGGAATGAGCCCTACATTCAATGGCCCGCAGGAAGGCTTCTTAGGGAGGTGTTGGCTCTGGGATCTGGTTGAAGGTGTTTTACCACTTTCTGCCTTGAATCATAGTTACTGATTTTAATCTACCATTTTATATTCTAAACTTCTTACGGGCATTATCTTTATCTAATTCGTCTTTGTATCCTGCAGAGCTTACCCCTTGGGCCTTCTACTCAAGAGGTATTCAAGCAACAGTTGCTAAATCAGTGATGATTATCGCACATACACCTACAAAGCTCTCAGAGCTAAGGATTATTAACATACACAGAGAGCTCAAGTCACATGATTTAGGTAGAACGTGGGGTATTGGGATTCAGACCAACTCCAGCATACTGGTCGTTCTGGCACTCCAGAGGTAGTTTTTGTTGTTGTTTTGTGTGTGTGTGTGTGTGTGTGTGTGTGTGTGTGTGTGTGTTTATTAAATTTTAGGTATGGGACTTCAAATTTTTGAAATCATGGAAATACCACCTTCAGGATCAGGAAGTTGACAATTCTGCAGTCTGACTGTCAGGAAATGATGTTTTAGGTGGGATGCAGAGCAGGAGTGTAGATTTTTTTTATCTGGGTAATAATGATCAGTTTTTTGTGCGTTTTAAAAACATATATTTTAAGTGATTTCAGAGAGGAAGGAAGAGTGAGAAGGAGATAGAAACATCAATGATGAGAGAGAATTATCGATCGGCTGCTTCCTGCACACCCCACACTGGGGATTAACCCTGCAACCTGGGCATGTGCCCTGACTGTGAATTGAACAATGACCCAATGACCTCCTGATTCATAGGTTGATGCTCAACCATGATGCCACACCAGCTGGGCTAATGATCCCTTTTTAGAGCCTCAGAGTGGAAAAGGGTTTGGCTGTTTGAAATTTAATTCTAATTATTTATGTTCTAGAAAAGCCCAACACTTTCAACGAAGTAGGGGAATGGTATCATGGAAATGCAGAACATAAATGAAATAAATTCTTTGGTTATTACTTGATTGCTCTTTTGTGATTTTTATTGGACTTTTTGGCATTTTCATCTAAGTTGGAAATCTGTGTTTGTTTTTGAAGGTATCCATCCCAGGGAAGAAGATGGAAACAGGGAGTATTTGGGGAACTATTAATCAGAAAAGCAGTGTTTCATTAAAGAAGGAAAATACACAAAGTTTAATTATGGATACAGAATGTGTTAAGTTCATGAATTCATGGGAACTTGCACCAAACAGCAAGTCACTGTGGGAGAGCAGAGTAGAGAAGAATGGGGAGGCTGTTAAATGTTTATATTCTTTTGCTTGTAAGAGTGTGATGAGCCAACAACACAGTTGGAGTTCAACCAAAGGGAGCATTCCTGGTGCTTCCTCCTCTGTGTGAATGATATTGTCATGAGAAAAGTCACATGCAAATGAAGGAAGCTATAATTGGGGGGAGGGGGAGAAGTAACATCCCTTTGGGAAAGGTTAGCTGAGGAGTTTGGGAAGATTTGTGCACTGAACAAAGGATGAGATTACAAGGATCTTATAGCCCAAATGCAAATATTTGTATTTGAGACTCTGGACTTGGAAACTTCTTGAGTAATGCAGACCTGGTACATTTCTTTCTGACTTAACCACATGTAGTGTAAATTTGACAAATGTGTGTGAATGCACACTGCCTTACTTTTTCCAGTGGTGGTCCTCCTGTATGGAGAACACCAGTGACTAGTTCTCTCATGGCTTTATTGAGTTGACTTGAACTATCAGCAATCGTGAAGACTTGCCACTGTTATTACTTTTCCTGCTTCTATTTGCTACCAAGAACAGTCTAGCCCACCAAAAGTGTTTGGGATTGGGTAGAAGGTGACCTCCTAGTATCTGTGCAGGTGTGTAGTCCCCTTCCTTGAGTGTGGGATGGATTTACTAACTTCTAACAAATAGAATATGGCAGAAAATAATTGGATGTTTTGAAAATAGTGGGTTATAAAAAAAGACTGTATCTTCTTGGGCACACACTCTCTCTCATTTAGATCTCTCAATCTAGGGGGAGTAAGCTTCCAGGTAGTGAGCAGTCCTGTGGAGAGGCCCAAGTGGCAAGGAGCTGATATCTCTAGCCAACAGCCAGCAAGGACCCGTCATGTTGATGGTGGTGGAAATTAGGCTCTTCCACGGGATCATTAGGAAGGAAATCCAGGGACCCATGCACGGGAGTTTATGTGTGGCAAGATGATTTATTGGGGTGGAAATAGACTCCTGGGTTTCCAATGCCCCATCTCTATCTGTCCTGCCAACTGAGTCTTCAGCAAGGCCAAAACAAAGACCAGTATCCAGAGTTTCTGTTTTACATTAGAACTTAATTCTTTGGAGCCCTTATGGTCTGCAGCCCCAGTTGCTGCTAGACCTACATGGTCACTTGCTCCTGATCAGGAGAGTATGTGATGAACAGGTGAGTGCATTACAGGGTGGGCATGAGAGAGAGAGCTTCTTTGTTAAACTGGGTCTTTAACCAGGAGCTTACTCAAAATAACCGATCAACTTCCCAAGCTTTCATGGGTTTCTGGTGGGTCCAATCCCTAGCCAATGATCCCTTTCCCAGGCTAGAGTGGCAGGCCTCTATGGTCAAGTCCCTCCCCTGTGTCATCGTCACTTATGTTGCTCATGTGTTTACCTCTCCCTGCTGCTCTTCACCCCCTGACCATCCTGTAATGGAGGGCAGACTGCTTTCTACATGAGGGAAGGGAGGGTTGTTAAGCTGCAGCATCCTGAAGCAAACAGGCTCATGCTCCCCACCTGACCATGTTTAACAATGTCAAACAGGCTCATGCTCCCCTTTGCTTCCTTTTCTTTATTAATAACTAGAGGCCCGGTGCACAAATTCATTCACCAGTGGGGTCCCTTTCCTGGCTTATGGGATCGGGCCGAAACTGGTTCTCCAACATCCCCCAAGGGGCCTTAGCATATCATTAGCATATTATGCTTTGATTGGTTGAATGGCTGACCAGTCGACCGGACACTTAGCATATTAGGCTTTTATTACATAGGACTAGCTAACTACAGTAACAGTGTGAGTGAGATTGGAAGTGGCTCCTTTTCTGGTCAAGTCTTCTGATGACTGCAGCCACACTGATACCTTGATTGCAGTTCTGTGGGAGACCCTTAGTTAGAAGCTCCCAGTTAAGCCTTGCCTGAGTTCCTGATCCTCACAAACTGTGAGGTAATATAAATATTTGTTGTTTTTAGTCGTAAGGTGTGGGATAATTTGTTATGCAACAAGAGATAACTAAGAGAGGGAAAAGGGAGGATCAACAGTGATACGTGAAAGAGAAACAACTTGAATGAAGCATTCCAACTCATAGTGAATTTTAAAACAATTCATCATTAAATTTGCTTGGTTGTCATTCTGAAAGCTACGCTAATATTTGTTTAAATTTTTTTTATAAAATATGAAGGACTTAGAGTACATTTTTACATCTATAGCTTTACTAATATTCTCTATTTGAAGAGTCATTCTTCTCATACATTTCTCTAGTTCCTTAGAAATGATTTCCTTTGGTTCTTTAAACATATTTAAAATAGTTGATTTCAGGTAGGTGGAGATGGAAACGGGTATATTGGAGATAAATGGTGATGGAAAAAATAATAACATAAAATAAAGGGGAAAAACTTAAAAAGTAAAAGAGTTGATTTCAAGTCTTGCTCTAGTAAGTATAGTATCTGTGCTTCTGAGAACACAATTTCTACTGACTACTTTTTTCCTGTGTAAAGGACATACTTTCTTCTTGTTTCTTTGCATTTCTTATAATTTTTTTGTTGAAACTAGACATTTCAAATGAGATAATGTAGCAATTTTGGAAATCATATTCTCCCCTATTCCCAATGTTTGTTGTTGTTGCTGTTTGTCATACTGTTTGTTCATTTTGTGACTTCTCTGAATGAATTAATTCTAGGAAGTCTGTAGTCTTTGTCATTATTAAGTTCTCTGTTCCCTCTACCAATATCCATTAGCAAGTCATTAGAAGGTTCTATATCCAAAATGTAGTCAAAATCTCTACCCCCTTCTCCAGAGCCTGCTTCTCTCTTCTAAAATTCTCCTAAGTGGACTTCCTGCTTCCTCTTTTGCCCCTCCACAATCTATTTTCCACATAGCAGCCAGGAGGGTCTGGCTTTTTTTTAATTCATCTTGATACCCTCCTTTAAGGCTCCATACTGTGTATTGCACACAGTAAGAATTAAATCAATATCTCCTTGCATGTGATAAATTAGATTCTGTTACTCCTCTGCCTGAAACTCCCCAGTGGCTTCCCATTTGCACTTAGAATAAAACATACACTTCCCTTCCAAGACATCTGGAGGCCTGGCAGAGATAGCGCCTCTCCACCTCTCTGACCTCATGTCCTCCCACTCTTGCCCTCACTCAGGGGGCTCTAGCTCTCTGGGTTTCCTCCAATTGCTTATACACACCAGGACTTCTTCATCTTGACGTCTCTGGACTTTTTCCTTTCTTGCTTGGACTATTCAGCCTAATAACTTCATGTGACTGCCTCCTCTGTATTATTCACTTCTCCGCTCCCGTGGTATGTCCTCAGAAATGTCTTCCTTGACCACTCTGTCCAAGTCAATTTCAAGTCCTCAAGTCAATCCCACAATCCACTTTCATTATCCTCACAGTATTAGAAATTATCTTATTAGTTTCATTGTTTTCAAGTGGTAGTCTGAACATAAACACGGTGGGAGCAGGGATCTTGGCTGTATTATTTTCCAGGACCTAGAACAATGCTTGACATGTAGAAAGTAGTAAGTGCTCAATCAATATTTGTCAAATAAATGAAGGAATAATAATTCCTTGAATAAAGGAAAATGAATGGATATATATATACAAAGGTAATAAAGAAAAATGTGTGGGCATGATGCATATTAAGAGGGAGGTCTAGCCCTAGCTGGTAAAATAATTACAATAGTAGTAATTATAAAAGCATTATAAAAGCATCAGATGTAACTGGTCCCTAGGAGCAGTCTTTGTTCTCATCTTGTTACCATAAAATAGAACTTGGATCTTTGTCACACCCGCCCCAAAACAAAAAATAAATAAGTAAATTTAAAAAAATGAATTTCAGAAAGCATTGGTAAGCAGTAATCAAGTATGTGTGAGGCCTATTGTAAACCCTTTACATGTATTAACACATTAAATTCTGTTAAGAACTTTATGAGGTACGTGCTATTATTGTCTTTGTTTTACAGATAAGAAAACCGAAGCATGCAGATGCTAGATTAAATCACTCAAAGTTGCACAGCCAGTGGTGTGTGCGTGGGTTTAGGAGTTGTAATAACTATTATAAAAGCATCAGATGTAACTGGTCCCTAGGAGCAGTCTTTGTTCTCATCTTGTTACCATAAAATAGAACTTGGATCTTTGTCACACCCGCCCCAAAACAAAAAATAAATAAGTAAATTTAAAAAAATGAATTTCAGAAAGCATTGGTAAGCAGTAATCAAGTATGTGTGAGGCCTATTGTAAACCCTTTACATGTATTAACACATTAAATTCTGTTAAGAACTTTATGAGGTACGTGCTATTATTGTCTTTGTTTTACAGATAAGAAAACCGAAGCATGCAGATGCTAGATTAAATCACTCAAAGTTGCACAGCCAGTGGTGTGTGCGTGGGTTTAGGAGTTGAAACAAAGCATCTGGCTCTAGAGTCTAAATTCCCAACCAGCACACGAAGGGAAAAGCTGGAGAAGGCACGGGAGAGAACTGGTGGAGGGTGTTACATCATATAGCACCTCAGGTCTTCCTGCAATGTTTCTTCTCAGCTAATAGCTGCTCTGTTGCCCCCACCATCCCCGTGAAATAGACAGGCACCAGCAATTCTAGCCTCTACTGAATTCTCTTCTCTTCCCTCCCCTACTCTTTCTCTTCCT
The DNA here is from genome assembly GCF_000327345.1 of Myotis davidii. Taxonomy (NCBI): domain Eukaryota; kingdom Metazoa; phylum Chordata; class Mammalia; order Chiroptera; family Vespertilionidae; genus Myotis; species Myotis davidii. The sequence goes on from NW_006296221.1 coordinate 1,072,480, forward strand.
TCTTCCTTTTCTTTAAGCAACACAAGCTAGCTCTCTAAAACCTCCCAACTTGTACACTCACTTGTCAATGTAAGAAGTGTCTGAACCTGTAAGAATTTTTATGAGTTTATTTGAGCCAAACTGATAACAATTGCCGGGAAGCAAAATCTTAATGCGTTGAGAAAATATTCCAGTTAATGGCAGTTTTGCACCTTATTTTATGCATTACAATGAAAGGAGGAGGAGTAAGGGGATTAACTGAAATCCATTGGTGATAGATTAAAGGAAGAGAAGTAAGGGGGTTACATGAAATCTATTGGTGATAGATTAGGATGTTAGAGAAGGCAAAGGGGGGCGGAATCTCTGGGATTAGATAAAAAGTAAAACAAATAGACACATACTTTTTATACATCGGTGTGTACAGGATGGTTAACAGTTAACAATTAACACAATAACAATAACAATGAGGGAATTTGAGGTCTCTGTTCCGGTACAGGGGTTGTGCTTTGAGGGGTCTGGGGGAAGGAAATTATTTTGATAATTCCAAAGGTATGTTATCAGATATGCTATTGCAAAAGCAAAAAAATAAAAAAAAATAGGCTCAGTTAAGATAAGGCTTGACCTTTGTTAGGGAAAAATACTGGCCTAGCTACCTAGTTACCATCAATAAAACAACAAACAACAAGTGCTGGTGAGGATGTGGAGAAAAGGGAACTCTAGTACACTACTGGGGCGGGGGGGATGCAGACTGGTACAACCACTATGAAAAACAGTTAAAAAAGAAGGATCTCTTACCCTTTGAGATAGCATGGAGGGATCTGGAGAGTATTATGCTAAGCAAAACAAGCCAGTCAGAGAGAGACAAGTATCACATGATCTCACTTATATGTGGAATCTAATGAATAAAATAGATCCAGAGACAGTGAAGCATGCAACAAACTGACATATTTTGGGGGTCAGGGGGCGGGGAAGAGATTAACCAATGAACTTGTATGCATATATGCATAGCCCATGGATAGACAATAATGCAGGGAATGCCTAGGGGGGCAGGGTAGAGGGAGTAATGGGGGAGAAAAAGGAGGGCAACTGTAATGCAATAAAGAAATTAAATATATTCATATATATATGAAAAATACTGGCCTGACATGACTACCTACCATGACTTGCTTTTAATTAGAGAGTTTTCATTTCAGACCACCCTATGTTGTTACTTTCAGACTCCAAGTTTGTAAGGCTGCCATGTAGGTCTCCTCTGAGCTGGTCAGGTTTAGTGTGTGGCCCCTTTTTTCTTCCACACACTCACCATTCCACTTAGCACAAATGCTCACAGGGCCCCCTCTTTAGAAGCTGGTAGGGAATAAGAAATTATTTTTCTGCCACAAATATATTTTTTGTCCTGCCACACTAATTATATATCCTATACTAATATAAGACAAACATGCAAATTGACCGTACTTTCACTATGCCTTAAGCCACGCCCACCAGTCAATCAGAGCAACTATATGCAAATTAACCCAACCAAGATGGCGGCCTGCAGCCACGGAGATGGAGCGAGCAGGAGGCTTGCTTGCTCCAGTGATGGAGGAAGCCAAGGTTCCCCGCCTGCCGTAGCCGGGCTCTGAGCTCCACTGAAAACAACAAAGTTTCAATTATAGAAGGTAAATAAACCCCAGATACCTGCTTTCAGCCAGCCGTGGCCACGGAGCTGGAGCGAGCAGGAGTGGGTTGCCCCTGGTGATGGAGAAAGCCAAGCTTTCCGCAGGCCTCTGCTAAAGGCAACAAAGTTTCAATTATAGAAGGTAAATAAATCCCAGAATTAAAAAAAAGAAAAGAAAAAAAGGAGAGGCTGGGAGCTTATGTCGCCAGGGTGCTTGGCCAGCCTGAAAACGGCCCTCAGCCCCTCACCCAGACTGGCCAGGCACCCCAGTGGGGACCCCCACACTAAAGGGGGTGTGGCCAGCTTGAAAACAGCCATCAGCCCCTCACCCAGGCTGGCCAAACCTTCATGGGGTGAGGGTCCCCACTGGGGTGGACATCCTCCGAAGGGTCCCACACTGCAAGAGGGCATAGGCTGGGCTGAGGGACCCCCAGAGTGCACAAATTTTTATACACCGAGCCTCTAGTATATATATATTTTTAAGGAGCAGAGTGGAAAGGACAAAGAGCAGAGACATTTGCCTGTAGAATTTCCTGTGCCAAAATAGAGGTAAAATTAGAGAAGTAAATTGGACGTAGGTTTTTAAGTCTTTTTCTTTTTAAATATGTATTTTTAATTATTTCAGAGAGGAAGGGAGAGGGAGATAGAAACATAAATGATGAGAGCGAATCATTGATCAGCTGTCTCCTGCTTGCCCCACACTGGGGATCGAGCCTGCAACCTGGGCATGTGCCCTTTACCAGAATCAAATCTGAGACCCTTCAGTCCACAGGCCGACGCTCTATCCACTGAGCAAAACCAGCCAGGGCCACACTAATAATATTGACATTAAAATAATAGGGTTTGGGGTGGCAGTTGTGAGAGATGCAATAAGATTTTTCTTCCTAGCCTATTTTTTTCTCTAAAAAGAGAAAGCATGGTAATACCCATTAAATACATTTCCTAACTGTACAAAAACCACTTATCCACTGGCTTTATTTCTAAGTGTACCTGAGAACAAAGGCACCCCATAGAGCAAAAATGAAAGTATAAATTAGAAGTAGAAAAGAAAGAAGCTGATGCAGAAATAGTATGCCCTTTACCAGAATCAAATCTGAGACCCTTCAGTCCACAGGCCGACGCTCTATCCACTGAGCAAAACCAGCCAGGGCCACACTAATAATATTGACATTAAAATAATAGGGTTTGGGGTGGCAGTTGTGAGAGATGCAATAAGATTTTTCTTCCTAGCCTATTTTTTTCTCTAAAAAGAGAAAGCATGGTAATACCCATTAAATACATTTCCTAACTGTACAAAAACCACTTATCCACTGGCTTTATTTCTAAGTGTACCTGAGAACAAAGGCACCCCATAGAGCAAAAATGAAAGTATAAATTAGAAGTAGAAAAGAAAGAAGCTGATGCAGAAATAGTATATTCCAATAGATTTTAAATGTTAAAAAAAAAAAATGCTGAACAATGGTGAACCTCAAGAGGGAGAGATACTGAAAGCCTTGTGTGTATTCCTGTCTCTGCATCACCTTAAGGGACAGAGGTCTGTCTCCCCAACCCATGTAAGCTGAAGAATACCTGTCCTTTTAGGGAGCAAACTACTTGGTAAACCCCTGATTCTTCCCTATGTGCTTGGCAGCCTGTTGTATCCCTGGGTTTGCCCACAGGCCTCTCTGCCCCAGGTATAACCAAGGCGAAGATCTTAGTTCATCAACCCTGGGGCCCAGAATCATCTGCTTTGGGTGACCCTGGCTCTGAGGGCTCGGAAAGGACCTGACCCTTGGTTGAATATCTTATACCCAAGCTCCAACTCAATAGGATATGGGCTAGAAATTAGATACTGTGTGTGCTTTAGGGAAAGGCATTACGCTGCATGTATTTTGCTTAAGTTTGATGATTTAGCCATATTCACACTCCAGACTTTCAGGAAACAACAAGAACAATAAATTATAATGACATGTAAAAGTTTTTGAGAATGAACTCTCTTTATAGAATGTTACCCCTTATTGAATGTGGAAGGAGCTGAGATCTGGAAGGGAATTGACTTGCTGTAGTTATCTGTTGGCATCCAGTTAGAACTCCCAATTCAGTGCTCTCTACACCACATAGTGCCACCCTTCATACCAGTTCAGTTCCGCTCAGCTTTTGAGCAGAGCTATGTGGACACACATAGCAGCAGAGGTCACACACCAGTCAGAAGATGTCCTCTAAAAAAAAAATCGAGGCAACCTAGAGCTTGATTGGAAAGCATAAATGTGTTCATATAACACCTCTCTGACCCGTGACCTCATTTACCAAATGTCCCATTACTCTGACTTCCTTTCGAGACACTTGGCTGCCAGAGATGTCTGTACCTGTTGTTCCCCTCCTGTGACTGTCTATGACTAAGTAAAATTTCCCGACTAGAAATCTTTCACCCCCTGAAATCGGGCTTCTGTTTCCACCACTTTGCTGAAGCTGCTTTTGCAAAGGTCATCAGTGACTTCACATTACAAAGCTGATGGCTTTTCTTTCTAGAACTCTCTGCTGCTTTTGGCACGGTTGGCCCTTTTCCTCCACCTTTGAGGAGTCCTCCATTGTTTTCTGCAGTGTTGCTTCTTCTTGATCTCCTTCTATCTCTTTGAACCTGTCTCCTTGGGGGGCCCTTCTAACCACCTCACTTGCTTGTTTTCCCCAGAGTTGTTCTTGTTTTCTTATTTTATGGGCTTTTTTGGAGATATCTCATCCAATCTCAATGTGTTGATCTTTATCTGTTTTGGTTACAGGTTGCTACAACAAGCCACCTGAAACTCAGTGGTTTAAAACAACAGTAAATTATGATCTCCACAATTCTGTGGGTTAAGTAGATGATTCTTCTGCTTTTTGCAGAATTGACTGGAGTGCTGACAGGGATCGTAGCTTCACAGTGGCCTCGCATGGCTGGCAATTGGTGTTGGCCACCGACTGGGAGCTCAAGGGCTGACAGTTCAGGGCCTTCTTATTCTTTTGCATATTCCTTGCCTCATGGATGTGGAGCTTCCTCACAGATGGGGACTGTGTTCCACAAGAAGGAGGTGGAGATTCAAAAGTCCCAGGTGTTCTACTGTATCATATTGGCCAACGCAGTCACAAGGCCAGCCCAAGGGAAATAGACTCTACCTCTTGATAGGGAAGTATGACAGATTCTCTCGTTGACCAAACTCTACTCAAGCTGTTAGCCTTGTAAGCAGCTAGTTAATATTAACAAAAGAAAGAAAGCAAAGGGAAGTCAGATTTGTAAGCAGGGTCACCTGAGAAGCTTCACCAAGAAGCTCCAGCTTCACACAGCATTGTCCCTCCAAGTAGATTAACATCCCTTCCTTCCCCCATCTGGTACTGGATTGTTGAGGGGAGAGGGAGCTAGGTACATGTGCAGTAGAAGTCGGGTGACACAGGGGAGGTGCTTGACTGTCAGTCTAGCCTAGGAAACAATGGGTTGTCTAGGAGGTAGACCCCATCAGAAGCACTAGAAATCTTAACATTGCAGATGGATCACGAGAATTCTCTTGTTTTCATATTACACAGTGTTTTACGAAGTATCATACTTCAAAAAGATATTAGCTTGTAAGAATATGTAATAAATAACTTCAAAATGCCATGAGTATTTAATTTTAAGGTGTGCCTTTAACATTTATGTAAAAAATTTTTTGTACTCATTCAATAGAAACTTACCTGGCCACTGGGTAAAGCTAGCAATAAAACTACGGGTCTGCAGTGTGTTAAAGGTTAACTGATTAGTTTGAAGAAGCTCCTGGTTAAAATCCCCAGCGTTCCCTCTCTCTTGCTTGCTCTTGCCTCTTGTTCTTATTTGCTCTGTAGCCCACACTCAACCATGTGCTCTCCTGTTCTCTCTCCACAGCCATGTGGCCTTAACAGCCTCATGTCCATGGCCACATGGGCTCCACACACAGGATACTGGACTGGGCTGCCCTTTAATAAGGAACAGTAATTCTGAGCAGTGGTCTTAATTCTGGCCCTGCTGGAGACAAGTTTGGACTTCTTCCATGGTGAGATAAACGGAGATGGGAAGGTGGAGGGGAACTCCCTTAATTTTATATCATCAAAGCTTTCCATGAAACCCCATCCTCCTGTCGGGGGCTCAGGAAATTCTTTTCCTCTTGGCACCCCAAGAACTCCACTTCCACTGATAACAGAGCTTCTCTGATCTCTTTTTCATCTAGGCCCAACTTTGGGACCTCCGTGTACTTCTGCATTGTCCAATTTTAGCAAGAATCCTGCTAAGTTGGTTTAGCCAGAATCCCCCATCCTCCGAGTCTGATCACTCTTAATATCTAATCAGATTCCTCATCTTTCACCATCCCCCAGGTGATGTCTGATCACCCTGGCTTGTCTTCAGCAAGGATCCTGCTAGGTAAGTTTAGCCAGTATCCTCCCTAACTCCTGATGTTTCTTTTGATTAATTCCCCCCACACACTGCTTCTTGGTTATAAATTCCTACTCTTTCTTTCTTTTGATAATTACTCCCCCAATCCATAACTCATGGTCCTTATTCTCAAATCTGTAGTAGCAATTTCCTCACTGCTTCCAGCCTTTGTATCTTTTCAAAGCTCTCCCTGCTTCTGCCTACTGCCAGAGTCCAAAGCCAATGTCATATGTATTTGGTTTTTGTTCTAGAAGTGCTCCACATTCCGGCACTGATTTCTGTTTCCCTTGCTATGTATTAAACCATTTTAAACTAGTGATTAAAACACAACACCAACTATTCATGATCATGAGTCTGGGGTTTCATAGCTTGGGTTTCCTCATAGCATGGCAGCTGCATACCATCCGATGTTCCAAGAGGAATCTTCTGAGAGGAATTAACTAAAAAATGCCTGTCCTCTCAAGGAATAAACTCAGAAGTCCCAGAATGTCTCAGAAGTCTCTTCCATAGCATTTTATGGATCTGAGCACTTACAAGTCTAATCAGAATCAAGAGGAGGGGGAAACAAACTCCTTCTGTGGATGGGAGACTGGCATGTGCATTCAGGGAGGGAAGAAATGAATGGTTGTTGTCTTTGAAATTAGCTACCACAGCCTCTAACCAACAAGCACTGAATTTACAATGTCCAATGTTGTCATAGCTGCCTTGGTTTCAAACCCATCTACTTCCCGTTGGATGTTTCCACGTGGATTTCAAATCCCTATGCCATAAACTAAACCTTTCACCTTCCTTCCTAGTTATGTTTCCCACCCTATGCTCTATGTTTAATTACATGATAACCATTCAGGCAAGAAACCTGAATTCTTCCTGGCTCCTCTAATTCTATTGCCACCCCTGCTCACCATGTACACATAGCTGAGCAATTTTAACTCTTAGCTAGTTCTCAAACATGCCCCCTCTTCTCCATATCTGATATGTTTCCAGTTCAGGCTCTTAGCATAATCTCTTGCCTGGCTCTTTGCAGTGGTCTCCTACATGGTCTTTGTGTCTCCATTTTAACTCCAGTGGTGAAGTTGAGGTATGATTGGAGACCAATTTAGCCACTTGTTGAAATAAGTAAGACAAGAGAAAAAAAGGAGAGGAGGAGGAGGAAGAGGAAAGGAACTAAGAAATTTTTTTAAAATAAAAGAAAGATAAAGAAGAACGAAAAGAAATCTAGTCAGACATATATTAAAATTCCTTAGGATGATGGTGTCATGGTTTAATTTGTGTATTTAATTAAGTACATACTATAGTTGGATTACTAGACTAACTTTTAGTAAAAAGAACATTGTAACTTCTAGGCATACCCCTTAGCCCACTTTTCAAACAGTTCCCGATATAAATTTTCCCTATAAAGTTCTAGAAAAGACAGATAAAGTTGCCTTCCTCCCAGCCTAAAAAAAAAATTATCTTGCTAAAGTGATCTTTCTAATATCATAGTACTCCTTTGCTTAAGTCTCCCTCCTGCCCCTTCTCCCGGAGGCCACCAAACTCCTTAATTTGGTCCACAAAGCCGTACCTGGTTGGACTCTCATGTTCATTCAACAAATGCATATGGCAAGGCTTTAACATGTTAGGTTCCCAGCTGTATCTCACCCCACCCTCTTCCTCATGCTTCATACTATCCTACCTCCAAACTATGTGTTCCTCCTTGTACACACACTTTTTTATTCCTTCTGCCTTGGTCATTTCCTTCTTTTTTTTCTTTTCTTTTTTAACTTGATGGCGCAACTTTTCATTCTTTTGTCAATTTCCACAATTCTCTGCTTAAGCCACAAGTCGTCCTTAACCTTTGAAAGGTGGGATTTTCCACCCCCACTCCCTCTGGCCTGAGGACAGGTGCAGAAGTAGATGAGAACCCAAGATATGCTTCTGTTTGCCCTCTTGTAATGCTGGCGAATGTCTCCGGCTAATTGCAAAGGTTCTTTCCCAACACCAGCCAAGCAGATGCAATATCTATTAGTCGTTACTAATTCTTCACATACCCAGAGGATTCCCAAAGGTAAATAGTCGAATTTGAATGCCTGATTGCCAACCATGACTCAAAGAAAAAATGTAGCAATAAAAAGAGCACGTGAGTTCCTGGCCATAAGAACAGCTCTCTGTCTGAGGAAGAGAATTTCCCCTAAAAGCTAGAATCAGCCAACAACCAGAAGTAGTGAGCTTATTTCCGAGCTGTCCCTCTGGTTTTCCGTGTAAAAATAAAATGAGGTTAATCGTATTTGCAGATTAACTTCCTCCAACATGGCTGCTCCAGTTGTCAGTGGACATTTTCAATTTACAGCCTTATTCTGAGAATTTATTCCTTTTTAAACATTCCTTGCATTTCCCTGGAGCTTACCGCACAGGCAGTTCTGACTTCTGACTTCGACCTTATTTTTGAAAGGGTCAAGTGATTGTTTTGTTACAAAGGGGTACACTGCTTATCTCCAGAGAAGAAAGGGCTCTCCAATGGTCTTTTGTCCAAAATTCCTCCTTATGCTTAAGCATGGGGTCCTAAAACATGTGGCCTTTGCCCTGTTGGCTTAACTGATCACTGAGACCCTCTTTCTAATATTTCCTGTAGGGGCCCAAATGGAGACCATCTCCTGGAGTTCCTGATGTGAGGACAGCATTTTTCGTCTAAAAAATGTCCTTCACTCCTTTCTTGGCTATTTGAAAAATAAATATTAGAACAAGTTCCTAAAGATAGAAATCATAGTTTAAAGGATCTACTTGGTCTCTAGAAAGTTTGACCAATTTATATGCCCATTGCTAGTAACTGAGTGCCTATTTCTCCAACATCTTGTCAGGCTATTGTCTCTCTCTCTCTCTCTCTCTCTCTCTCTCTCTCTCTTTCTCTCCCTCTCCCTCTCTCTCTCCTCTTTGTTTATGTGTGTGTACATATATTTTTTATTTGTCTTTTAAATCTATGTTTGCCATAGAAATATGTTTATGTGGTCATATATATATCATGGACTTGGCCATTAGGAGTGCTTTGGCAGACCTTCTCTGCTCCCAAACGTAATTGCACACAAATAATCTCTTCCAGAACTTTCATAAATTTTTATTATATATGTAAATCTTTAGACTGTTTGAAAATTATGTTGGCATATTGTGCAAAATAAGATTATTTTTCAATTTTTAAAAAATCATGTGTTGAATAATAAAATGTTTTCTATTGATTTGAAAAATATATGTCTATTTATACAATGCCAACAAAAGTAATTTTGTTATGTAAAAAAATACAATACAATAAAATAAAAACACCCCCAAATGACAACCTACCATAAAATAGAAGTAAATACAAACAGTAACACCCCTTTCCTTGTCACATAGAAGGAGTTAGTATCATAAACATTCAGTCAGGAACCACCTGAATTACTTTGATACAGTGCCACTCAATGGAGGCATTCCAGAAAGAAGTTGAGTTTTCTGGGCCCCTGCCTTCTAAGGGACAGTAGTACCCCTCCCCCAAGCCCTCCCAAGCATTGAGACAGTCCATTAGAATTCCACAAACTTCCAAATACCATCCCCCATCCAAGGGGACAGTAGCACATTCCCCACCACACCCAGATAAAAATTCTGCGCTAAGAAAAGCAAATAGAAGAAAGGCCTTTTATTAAATTTCCACATGTCCTAAAATCTTCCCTACATGTTCTCCAGGTAGGCATTTATGGTAGGCACCAATTACGGTGGTCACTGGCTTACAGAAATCATCTGCCTGGGGATCACTTGATCTTGCCCCTACCTGAGTAATCCATTTCATTCCAATGCAATACAATGCAATACAATATAATGCAATTCAATCTAATGCAGTGCAATGCAGTGCAATCCAATCCAATCCAATCTATTCCAATCCAATCCATTCCATTCCAATTCTAATTCCAATCTGATCCATTCTAACCCAATCCATTCCAATCCAGTCCATTCCATCTAATTCCAAACTGGGTCAATCAGCTTCTTTCTTCTCAGAATTGTCACTCATAACTTAAAGTTGTCCCATGGATGGCAGTTCCCACTACTGAGGACACTGGATTACCCCAATCTTTGTCTTTCCCATGGTGTAGTAACTTTCCATTTTACTGGGTTAATCTCTCTAATACCCTTTCCTGCAATTAGATCATTTCTTATGCTAACCACAATTGGTTTTCGCTAGCAGCCAAAAACTCTTAACTAATATATCATATTAATCCCCACTTTCCCCATTTTGATGGGTGGTCAAGTGATAGTTGAGGGAGGCTCAAACTATCAACTTATAGGGAAACCACCAATGGGTTCACATATTGCCACTTAGAGGGCCAAGACTTGACTCCTCCCTCAGTAGCCACCTATGTTTCCCAGGGATGAGAATGGCCGGACTGTGGTCCTTCTTCATCTCTGGAAAAGTCCATCCTGACTTTCAGCCAGAAAAAAAAAGCCTATGTTCATAAATTGGCAAAATACACCTCTTGCTACAAAAGGCAAGATTGCTTCTCGGGGGGCCTTTTGGATAACTTTCCCTAAAGCTCCCTGTAACTTTTTGTCTTTTTGTCATCTCTGAAACCCCTAGACATTGTCCAGACCTCAAACATACAACGATTAGCTTTTTCTTTTCCTTTTTTGGGTTTTGTTTTTAATTCATTAGCCCTTCTGATATATTAGTAGATTATCAAAAGCAGTTTCAGTATGTCATAAAATCTGTTTGGTATTAAGTTGATACATGATGTGTTTTTCTCCATCCAGCTCGATAGTTTTCTTCAAATCTGGACCAGATGAGCACCTTGGGACTTGCATGAGCTCATGTGTGCGTCTGCATGGAATGCAGTCCACTGGGTCCTGCTGATGTGTGGAGCACGTGCTTGGCTCCAGTGGAAACATCCGTAGGCACTGATGCCTCAATTAGGAAAAAGATAAAGAAACCAGGTCAGATATGGCATTTACAAAACTTTAATGTTCTCCTGATGCTCTCTAAGTCAATTTTTTGGTTCTGTTTGATGGCTAGTTTAAGCAAAATGGTGGTATGCATGAAACTGTGTCTACTCAGGACCTATTTGGGAATAGCACCCCATCCCTGCCCTTGCTGACCATACCTTCTCATTGTTCAGGCTCACTAAAGTCCCATTGTGTGCTCCTGCTCATTCATTAAATGGAGCACCTACTATGTGCTAGGTATAGGCAAAAGGAGAGAATAAGAAAGTCCTCACTTTTAAGATACAAAGAAGGGGACAGAAATATGAATAGAGTACAGTGGTTCTCAACCTGTGGGTCGCAACCCCTTTGGGGGTCGGACAACCCTTTCACAGGGGCTGCATAAGACCATCAGAAAACACAAATATAATTATATATTGTTTTTGTGATTAATCACTATGCTTTAATTATGTTCAATTTGTAACAATGAAATCGGGGGTCACCACAACATGAGGAACTGTATTAAAGGGTCATGGCATTAGGAAGGTTAAGAACCACTGGAATAGAAAATTGTCCTATAGCAGGATAAATGTGTGAACAAGTGTTATTAGAGCAGGTATAGGGTCCAAGTTAAGATGAGGTCATACTGAATTAATGTGGGCCCCAAGCCAATGGCAGGTATCCATCAGAGGGACATTTGGTCACAGAGGTACACAGGGAGAGCACCATGTTATGATAGAGGCAGAGACTGGAGCCATGTGTCTACACGCCAAACAAGACTGAGGGAGAGTATGTGGGTCAGGGAAGGCTTCCTAGAGGAAGAACCCAAGAGCAATACCTTGAACTAGGGCTGCTGCTGTCCCATCAGGTGCCTTTGTGTGAAGAAGAGAAAGGCACTCTGCTGACAACGGGCAGTTTTGTGCAGAGCACACAGCTTGGCAGGCCCCATGTGAGCTGGATTCAGTCCTTACTCACCCTTTTAGCGTGGTACCCTTGTGACATCAGCAACCCCCAGCCTTCCATGAGAACCTGGGGACAACCCATGTGTATTACTTTACTGGGGCTGCTGTAAAAAATTACCACTAACTTCACACAATAGAAAGTTATTCTCTCCACGTTCTGGAAGCCAGAAATCCAAAAATATAGGTGTTGACAGAGCTGTACTCCTTCTGGAAGCTCTCAGGGACAATCCTTCCTTGCCTCTTGCAGCTTCCGGTGGCTCCAGGCGTTCCTTGGCTTGAGGCTGCATCAATCCAATCTCTGCCTCTGTCTTCACATAGCTTCCCTTCAGCCTGTCTCTGTGTCAAATTCTTTTTGCTTTCCTCTATAAGGACACCTGTCATGGGACGTGGGCCCTCCCAGGTTATCCAGGATGATGTCATCTTGAGATTCTTGTTAATGATAGCTGCAAGGACACCATCTCCAAATAAGGTCACATCCTCAGGTTCTGGGAATTAGGACATGCACATGGCTTTCTGGGGTTCACTATTCAACTCACTATGTGAGGAAGGGAAGAGAGTTTTCAGCCAGAAACAGAGTATGTAAAGGCAGGGAGGTGTTTGAGAGCGTGTTAGGTTCTGAAAATGGCAGGGATGACAGGTCATGGCATTCTGGGGGTTGGGCGAGAGCTGAGGCATCCTTGGAAAGCAAAAACCTCGTGCACCTCTGCCAGCCAGCAGGCTTGGGCTGTGCCCTGAAGGCAATGAGCAGGCTTTGTATGATCTAAATTGTAAACTTATGTCACTTGGGCTGAAGGTTAGAGGATGGAATTGGAGGAGGGCAAGTCTGGAGGTGAAGAAACCCCTCCCACAGGGTGATGCTGCTGCTCAGCTGAGGAATTCGGTGGCCTGGCTTTTGAAGAAGAGGAAGTGATCTCATGATTCTGAGGAGAGGGGACCGAAACACAGTGATCGGTGACTGATGTGAGCTGGGTTGGGAAGGGAGGGGGGAGAAGTGGAGAATCTGGACTGATCCCAAGGTTTCTTCTGTCAACATTCCAGCTCCAGCACTAGGCCTACTCCACTGTTCACATTCACATGGCACTGGTCACATAAGCAGGGCTCTTTAGAAATAAGCCATTTGCACTTTAGAACTTGAAAATGAGTTTTCAAAAAATAGAACTTCAACTTAAAATAACATCCCCCTTGTACTGGGTTGAAAAGTGTTCTCCCCAAATTCATGTCTAGCCAGAACTTGTGTATTTGACCTTATTTGGAAAAGGGTCTTCGCAGATGCAATCAAGTTAAGATGAAGTCATACTGAATTAATGTGGGCCCCAAGCCAATGGCAGGTGTCCATCACAGGGACATTTGGACACAGAGGTACACAGGGAGAACACCATGCTATGATGGAGGCAGAGATTGTGTCTGAGCGCCAAAGCGGGCCAAGGATTGCCAGCAACGAGCAGAAGCCAGGAGGAGGTAAAGAAGGATTCTTCTCTAGAGCCTCTTAATTTTAGACTTCTGGCCTCCAGAACTGTGAGAGAATACGTTCCTGCTGTTTTAAGTCACCCAGTTTGTGGTAATTTGTTACAACAGGCCTAGCAAACTAACACATCCCTCATGGTGGATTTGCAGACGGTCATGGGGAGTGACACTCTGAGAGCTTGGGTGCAGTACAGAGAAAAGGGCATGGACAGTGGCATCCGGACACATGGCCCAAGCCTGTCATTGTGCCATGAGTCTCAGTAGTGACCTTTACTTAAGAGGGCTCTTGTGAGGATTAGATGAGAAAACAAGTGTAGATATCTATGAAACATGGCTTAGGATGGTCAATAGAAAGTGTGGTAATGGTGGTGGGAGAGAAACAGTAAATTATGAATGTGATTTGTGTATATTGCATACTATAGAATTAAAATAGACTATATATACATTTTATTTGTGTATTATATATGTACATATATACACATATACATTGCACTATACACACTCGTGTATAAATGCACATACATTCACTATACTGTACTGTCCATAACGTAGTGTTAAGTAAGAAAAATAGTTGAGCATAATCTACTCCCAATTAAAAAAAACAACAACACAAAACTGAACGTGTGTGTGTGTGTGTGTGTGTGTGTGTGTGTACATGTTTTGCTGAGCATGGAGAAAGGGGAGGAAAGATACACAGCCAACCAGTGAAGTTTTTATATGAAGGGAAGATGATAATTTTAAAAAGAGTACATCCATAGCAGATGTGTATACTTCCACCTGAACAACCACACATACACACAAAGGTAGTTCTGTTCATTATCTTTATTATTCCACTGCTTTTTCATGCCTCTTTGCTTCCCAGTCTAGTCTTATATCTATAAAAAAATTTTTTTAAATATTAAATTAGTTTTAGGTGTATACCCAATGTTTAGACATATAACTTACTAAGTGATCGACCTGATAAATCTTGTGCCCATCTGACATCATACATAGTTATTAGACTACTAGAGGCCCGGTGCATGAATTCGTGTACCAGCGGGGTCCTTCGGCTTGGCCTGTGGGATCAGGCCAAAACTGGCTCTCTGACATCCCCCAAGGGGTCCTGGATTGTGAGAGGGCTCAGGCCAGGCTGGGGGACCCCAGTGGTGCACAATTGGGGCCAGGGAGAGATGCGGGAGGTTTGCCAGGTGGGCAGGGACCATAGGAGGGCCGCAGGGTGTGTCCGGCCCATGTTGCTCAGTCCTGATCAGCTGGAACTCAGGAGCCAGGCAACCTCACCTGCTGCTGAGGACGCAAGAGACTCTCCCACCACCACCACTGTGCTGGCAGCCATCAGCCTGGCTTGTGGCTGAGCAGAGCTCCCCCTGTGGGAGTGCACTGACCACCAGGGAGGCAGCTACTGCATTGAGCGTCTGCCCCCTGGTGGTCAGTGTGTGTCATAGTGACCAGTCATTCCCAGTCATTCTGCTATTAGGGTCAATTTGCATATTACCCTTTTATTATATAGGAAGATTATTGACTATATTCCCTATGCTGACTTTACATCCCCATGACTATTCTGTAACGACCAATTTATACTTCTTAATCCCTTCACCTTTTTCAGCCATGCCCCCAATCCTCCTCCCATCTGGCAACATTCAAAATGTTTTCTCTATCTATGAGTCTATTTTTGTTTGCTTGGTCAAAAAAAAATCTATTTTTTTATAGATTTAACTGTTGATCACTCTGTATTTATTGCATTTTGTTGTTCATATTTTTATCTTTTTTTTCCTCCTCTTAGAAAAGACTTTTTAATACTTCATGTAATATTGGTTTACTGGCAATGAACTACTTTAGCTTTTTCTTGTTTGTGAAGCTCTTTATCTGTCCTTTAATTCTAAATGGTAGCTTTGCTGGATATAGTATTCTTGGTTGTAGATCCTTGCTTTTCATCACTTTGAGTATGTCTTGCCAATCCCTTCAGGTGTGCAAATTTTCTGTTGAGAAACTAGTAGACAGTCATACGGGAGCTCCTTGTAGGTAACTGTTTTTCTTTTGCTGCTTTTAAGATTATCTGTCTTTAAGCCTTTGCATTTGAACTATGATGTGTCTCCGTATGGGCCTCTTTGGGATCATCTTTTTTGGGACTCTCCGTACTTCCTGGACTTGTATGTCTATTTCCTTCACTAGTTAGGGAAGCTTTCTGTCATTAGTGTCTCAAATAGAGTTACAATTTCTTGCTCTCTCTCTTCTCCTTTGGGCCCCCTTCCCACAATGTGAATATTGGTATGTGTGAAGTTGTCCCAGAGGCTCCTTACACTACCTTCAAATTTTAAGATTATTTTTTCTGTTGTTGTTGTTATTCCTCATCCAAGTATATTTTTCCATTGATTTTTAGAGAGAGTGGAAGGGAGGGGAGAGAGACAGAGAGAGAAACATCGGTGTGAGAGAGACACATCAATTGGTTGCCTCCCATGCATACCCCATCCGGGGCCAGGGATTGAGCCTGCAACTGAAGTACGTGCCATTGATTGGAATCAAACTCAGGACCCTTCAGACCTCAGGCCAATGCTTTATCCACTGAGCCAAACCAGCTAGGGCTAGATTCTTTTTTCTTTCTGCTGTTCTGTTTGAATGTTTTCTACTTCCTTATCTTCCAAGTCTCTGATTTGATCCTCTGCTTCATCTACTCTACTGTTGATTCCCTGTAGTATATTCTTCATTTCATACAGTCTTATACTTTGATAGTTATAGATAACAGCTTCTTTTATTTAAAAGGAGCCTTTTAAATAGGGAAGGCAGATGTGGGTCAGTGGGTGGGAAGAGATCAACCAAAGAACTTGTATGCGTATGTGCTTAAACCATGGACACAGACAATAGGGTGGTGAAGGACTGGGGCAGGGCATGGGGGTGGGCTAAAAGGGGTCAATGAGGGACATATTTAATACTTTCAATAATAAAGATTTAATTTTTTAAAGTAAATAAAAGAAAAATTTAGTCAGTTCAGAGTTCAGCTCATTAGTGTGTTTTTTCTTTCTCTTCTCAGAAGCTCTCTCTGCCTTGGCTTCTTCCAGGTGGGTTGGAATAGAAGGTGATCTGCTTCCTGGTTCTTCCCCAGCCCCTGTTGGGGCAGAGCTCAATAATCTTGATTTGTGATGCTGGACGGCTTCCACTGCAGAAGTCCATGGGCCTCTGCCTTCACTTCTCACTGAGATTCCCGCACTTAGAGACCTCCTGGTCCCCATATCCCTAGGTCTCCCTTGCTCTGTCACTACTTCCATGAACCCTTCAGGAAGTGGTACAGAAACTCCAGTACAATAGGCATGGGAACTGGAGTGCTTCCTCCATCTGTGCACTCTTAGACCCTTCCATCAGCCTGCTTTAAACCACCATCTGGGCAGCAAGCACCTTGTCGCATGGACACTATGATAAACATGAGACTTCTCTAAGGGATTTCCAGTTGTCTGAGCTGCACCCTGAGTGAGGAGTAAGCTCCTGGCACTTGAAGTTCCCAATGGGTTTCCTCCCTACCACAAAGGTGGGAGGCGAGGGGGTGGGGAGGTGTCCCATAGAGCCTCCAATCTGTCCTCTTGACTCTCCTCTCCCCTCCCCTCTTCCCTTTGACCTGCCCTGGGACTGGGAGGGCTCTCTTTTTCCTTTCTGTCCTTTTATCCTGCGTTTTCCTTTTACCCTTCTATTCTGCTTCATGGTATTTGCCCTCCCCTTTCCGGAGACAAAAAATGAAGGAGGGCTGCAGGGAGAGAAATGAGACTATTGAAAGGGGAAAATGCACTGATGAGGTTTTCCAAAACTTTATTCTTCCTCATGCTCATCTTTGAATTCTTTTATCAGTTACTGTACTGGGGTGAATGGTGGCCCCCCAAAACATATGTGTGCACCCTAGTTCCTGATACCTTTGAATGCGACCTTATGTGGAAAAGAGTTATTGCAAATGTAATTAAGTGAAGGATTTTGAGGTGAGATCATCCTGGATTGTGCAGATGGCCCCTAAATCCAATGACAAGTTTCTTACATGAGACACACAGAAGGCCCTGTAAAGGTAGAGACAGCAGTTGGGGTGATGCAGGCACAAGCCAAGGACCAAGGACCACCAAGGATTTTCTTGGAACCATCTGACGCCAGAAAAGGTAAAGAAGAATTCTTCCCTGGAGCCTCCAGAGGGAGTGTGACCCAGCCAACACCTTGCTTTTGGACTTTTGACCTCCAGAACAGGGAGAGAATAATTTTCTCCTGTTTGAAGCCACCAAGGTTGTGGTCATTTGTTATGGCGGCCCTAGGAAACTAATACAGATGGATAACGAGCATTAAATACTTTTGACATTAAAATAAGAAAAAAAAAGGCAAATGCACATTGCCTATAAGGACTTGGCTTATGAGAACTCTCTAATAGCAGCTGCTCCTGTTCCAATAGGAGCCGGCAGCCTTTTCCTGTGCCTCCAGGGACCAAGCTTTCTTGACCTTCTTAGCGCGTTCGCTAATCCCCCCACCTGTTCTCTGCTAATATAGCTGTTCTCTCTGTCACGCCAGCGTACACCCGGGATGCTGACAGAGTTCAGAATCGCTGTCTCTTGATACTGATCATGCAATAAAAATGGCAAGCTGATTAGTCAGCCGGAGAGGAAAAGCCTTTTTTCCATTATAAGTGTGATCTAATGCTATAATCACCTCCCCTGCTGCCGGCAGCCAAGTGCTTGTGGTCAGGAAGAGGCCCTGGACAGGTGAACCCCGTTAAGAGGCATCCTGCTGCGTGGTTTCAGCTGTCCTGCAGCGCAGCTCAAGTCTCATCCCCTGAAGCACAGCAAGTACATTGAACTCAGAGCGTATTACAACCTTCCAGGGTCATCCTTGTTTAAAAATAAAATAACCCGTGCTTTCAGCCCTTGAGACTTAAGGAAACCCGGGCTTTTCCACGACTACAGACATAGTCTTGGTGGTCAGTTTTCATTGTCCATCTGGACAGTGTCTCTGACCCCAAAAGGAACTCCGTGCCTTCCTTCATTCCCAAGGCAATGCTGACAGGAAGCATGCTGGCTTGACTGAAAAGTTGAGGGCGTTCCAGTGCACAGAAGGGAAATTTGAGCTTGGTGCTAGCCATGACCGCACCCAGGACCCTGCCCCATACTCCATCCCATCCAGTACCTACTGGTCTTTCTTGACCTTCATGGCTCTGCTCCCTCCTCACCTGCACAGGGTTTTGCTCTGTGTCATTACTCCCCAATGCCAAACCCCACAGCCGTCTCCCTCTCTGCCCCACCAGAGGAGGCCCCAAACCCATTCACATCAGAACAACGCCCCACCCTTTTACTTTGCTGTCCACAGAACTTGAAGGCCTCCTGGTCTAGGCTTTGCTGCTCCAGAATGGAATTTCCTTTTGTACCAATGGAAGCCCAATTAAGTGCTTTTTCCCTAGCCCTGCCCCCCACAGACCAATTTGGATTTCCATTTTCGGCAGTACGAAGAATTGGCAGAAGCTTTGAAACGACAATTCTTCCTTAAGGGCTCAGAAGAGCTTGGATCCAATTCGCAGGCAGAATCAAAGTCCACATACTGCATTTCCCTGCCTTACCTCCATGCAAGTTCCCTCCAGCCCACAGGGAGCATGGTCTTTTAAAGCAGAAGACACATTTCTCCCTCCATTTACCAGGCATTGCATGACCTTGGGCAAAAAGATGAACATGTCTGACCCTCAGTCTCTCTATCTGTAAAACAGGGTTCATAATACCTTTTCTTTTTAAATCCTCATCTGAAGAGATGCTGAGAGAGAGAGGAGAGGGAGAGAGAGAGAGAGAGAGAGAGAGAGAGAGAGAGAGAGAGAGAGAGAAGAGACACATTGATTGGTTGCCGTCTATACATGCCCTAACTAGATATTGAACCTACAACCCAGGTATGTGCCCTGACTGGGAATCGAACTGGCAACCTTTTGGTGCCCAGGATGACACTCTACCAACTGAGCCACTCTGGCCAGGCCAGTTATTGTGAGAATATTTAAAGAAGGAACTTAAGAAAACTCTCTAGCATGGCATCTGGCATACAAAAAATATTTGAGAAATCCTCGGCTCTGCATCTTTTCCTTGTTATATGGTTAAGCAATGTTGTTCTTTGTTGCCTTATACAAGCATTGTAATGTAGTTCAATGAAAGTTCACAAACTAGTTAACAAAGATACCCCGAGCCCACCAAGACGCTAAAATGCTCTGCTTTGCCCTAGCTGGTTTGGCTCAGGGGCTAGAGCGTCGGCCTGCAGACTGAACGGTCCCAGGTTCAGTTTCAGTCAAGGGCACATGCCAGGTTGCAGGCCGGGGTTGCATGCAGGAGGCAGCAGATCAATGATTCTCTCTCATCATTGATGTTTCTATCTCTCTCTCTCCCTCCCTCTCCCTTCCTCTCTGACATCAATAAAAAATATATTTTAAAAAAAGAAAAACAAAGGTGTGCAAAAACAAACAACTCAAATTAAAACACACACACACACACAACAACAACAAAATGCTCTGCTTTGTGAACATCCTTTAGCTCTGTCTTTGCACATGTCTGTACTTATTTAAGATTAATTCCCAGATGTGGAACTGGTGGTCAAAGGGTGTGTAAATTTTTGGACTTTTGCTACGCCCTGCCAGAAATCCCTCCAGAGAATTTGTATCAGTTTACATTCCCCCACAGCACAGTGTCAAAATGCCTTTTTCATAAAATCTTGAGTTTTTCTTAAGATTGATTAATTTGATGGGTGGAAAGCACTATCTCATAGTGGTTGACAAATTGCTTTTCAGATGTAAAAAACAAGAGTTTAACAAAACCAACTCACATATTTTAAAGATGAAGATCCCAAGATTTATAGAGATGAAGTGTCTTGGCCAATTCATCTAATTAGTGAGACAGCCCAAATTCATATCCCAAGTATCCTAACTCTGGAATTCTTTCCATTATACCATGCTGGAGAGGGCGAGATAGCCTGGAGGTGAAACCACTCAGGGCCTATTTAATAACAAGGCTCAATTAGACCAGAGGCAATGTGTGGTTGAGGGAACAGTCAACCATGAGAGCTTTAATTAGTATCTGGCTAAGTCATCATCAGATAATGAGTACCAACACTCTCCATGTTAGCACCACCTACTGGTGACAATTTAAACTTCCACAGGATATCTCTGACATTGAAGGTAGGATGGGGAAAACCACTAGGAGCTGACTGGGTTAAATTGTCTTATTCTAGGAAGAAGGAAATAGAAAAAAAATCAGTATGGAGTCACTGAGTACTGAACCATTGGGACTCACACTGCTGCAGTCTCCTGAACTGCTGAATGAAGTTCCAGTTTCCTGTAGTGGCCAAGTCAGTTTCCTGTTCGTTCCGATTGTTTACATAGAACATAACTTTTTTCATTTTTCAATAACCTACTTTCTAGTTTAAGCCCATATTCTGCTAGTGGCAGGAAACTTAATATATAGGGACTTACAGAGAAAAATCATTCGCTTTGGTGTTTACTCAGTCATTTTGTGTTTTAGTCACTTAATTCAGCATGTCATTCCCTTCCCTTCTTCCTGGAGTTGCAGCTAAGATTCCTGGAAGCTTAGGATTGTTTAAATGTAGAAAATGAGGCTGCACGGGAGTGAGGAAGGGAGGTGTGGTCTGGTCCACAGGCATCTGTAGTCTGATGCAGATCTAGTCTTGGCTGTTGGCATCTTTTCATCCTGGCACCCAATGGCTATACTTGGTATTCTGCTCAGGTCTCAGTTGCTAGGGAGTCTTCCATCTCAAATGTATCCTCCTTGTCCCAACTTCAAGGTCTGCTCAGGTCCTCGGTTCCTCCTTTAGTCATTGTGGGCCCATTTGGGGGAGGGTGGAGAGCAAGGGACATATCCAGGTGTTCTCCTTCACATTTCTGGTTGTGGGAAAACCACAGGGCTTTCTCTGCCTGCCTCCTTTTCCCTGTCTTTCCCACTATAGCTTAGCATAGAAAATAGGTGTTGGCAAACTATGCCCTGGTAAGGCCAGACAGTAAATATTTTTGGCAATTCCTCTACTCTGCTATTGTAATACAAGAGCAGCCACAGACAATTTGTGAACCAATGGGCATGGCTCTGTTCCAATAAGCTTTCATTTATAAAAATGGTAGCACTCTGAATTTGGCCCTGGGGCAGTAGCTTCTGACTGCTGATAATCCTCTGTGAGGACCCCCTAACTTCTGGAATCTCTCAGAGAACAAGGCACAAATTCTTTCAGGTCATGGTACCCCTTAAATCTATCTTGGGAATTTATTACCCTGAACACCACCAAAGGTCACAAGTTGGGGGAAAAGGACCCCTCATGGATGTGTGACCTACCCCTGTTCTCTTAGCTCCTCTTTCGTTACCCAGAGCAACCATCCTCTCCTCTCTTTCCATTCTCTTGGGAGTTAGCCTTTAGATTGGATCACAACTAGCTCTTGCAAACCACAAACCTTCACTCTGGAGACTCTAAACTCTGTAATGAGTCAAGAATCCTATCAGCTGAAGGTCAAGAATATGATATTTTGTTCTCCATTTTCTTTATAATCCTTTTCTTCTCTGTGAGCAGTCAGTGCTTCAGGTGACTGGGGATATTGGTAAATGACGTCTCCTCAACTCTTTCTAAGTTCTAGGACTTGAATAACATCAACTCATACTCAAAGGGCAGCCAAAAATAAATGTTTTGACTAGAGTCTGCTCATCTGGGTTTATCTTATGAGGAACTGAGAATAATGTTGACCTGAGATTCTTGAAAAAAAAAGAAAAAAAAAGCCCTCCTTACATGAATAGAAATAGGTGCTTTCAGGGCCAAACAATTTAGAGCAGAGTTTTTCAAATTGCAGGTTGCATCCCATTAGGATGGGTTGGCCAACTTTTTCAGTAAAGGGACAAATAGTAAGTATTTTATACTTTGTGGGTCATACTCCACACGCAACCCAATACTCCCAACTACTCAACTCTGCCATTATAGCGTGAAAGTGATCATAGGAAACGCATAAACAAATGAGCATATGGTTCCAATAAGAGTTTATTTATGGACACTGAAATTTTAATTTCATATAATTTTCACGTGTCATAAATACCATACTCCTTTGATTCCGCCCCCGCCCCCCGCCCCAACAATTTAGAAATGTGAAAACCATTCGTAACTCACACGCCATACAAAAACAGGTGGCTGGTTGTATTTGGCCCTTGGGCTGTAGTTTGTTGACCTTTGCATGAGGGGTCAGGAAATCAATTAAGTGAGGCTGAATCAGGAATTTCAAAAAAAAAAATAGAATAAGGCAGAATGATTAAGATAGAAAGTGTTAGAGGGCATTGTACACAGAAAAGGTTTTGTGAAATATTTATTTCCTTTAGTTCACTTATGTATGTGTGCATTGAATTGTCATGCAACATGTATTTCTTACTCTGGAATGTGTCTTTAAAAAAGTTTGAAAATCATGCATTTCTATAAATATTCCTTTCTGTTTGACATTTTTATCTCTGAAGAGTTATTCCTCTATTTATTCCACACATCTCAAGATTTGATGTTCGTATTAGCAGATAAAAATACAGGACAGCAAGTAAAATTTAAATTTTAATTTAAAAAAATAAGGTTTTAGTATACATATATCCCATGCAATATTTAAAATATATTTATAGTGAAAATATATTTTTTTGAATCTGAAATTCAAATTTAACTGGGAATCCTGTATTTTTTTTTTCTAAATCTGACAACCTTTTTTGGTATATTAGAAATTATTAGATCATTATTACTGTAATGATCTTAAACTTAAGAAAGGGCAATCCTGTTCAGTTGGCAACTTAAGGAAAAAATTTTACACTTAAAAAATTCCTCTCTTCTGCCAGGCTCTATGCATGAGTACTAACCCTCAGTTCAGTGCTCTAAGAAAGAGACAGCTTTGTTTTTTACGTTCTATCAATGCGGAAACCGAAATGCAGTTAACTAAGGACAGAGCTTGGATAAAAGGATGGCTCTCCTGACTCCCATGCCTTGTTATCTCACCAGGTGGTTCTCAGAGGTGACCTATATGGAAACGTCCCCACAACTTCTTGTCTCAGTAGTGCCCTGAGGAAGGCGAATGAGGACAGTGCGAGGTCCAGCCAGGGTACAGACAGTAAGGGGTACCTTGTCTTTGGAGAACTTAAGTACCAGGTAAGGCAGATTAAAGTCTGTTTTTACTATTACAACACAATGCCAGTGATAAACTACCTGCCCTACTTCCCACCCTCCTCAATATGCCGCTCCTGGAGACATGGTTGGTGCTTAGTAAATTTACTTTCCTCTTTCTTCCTTCTTTTCCCTTTCCTTCTCTCTATTCTGGGGCTGGCAAATTAGTTTCAAAGCACTTGCCAACTCTAATTGGTGAAGGAAGCCTGGACTGTTGGGTTGAGAAGGATTCTGAAGCGGAGTCTTTGCTCAGAGCAAGAGCTCTCAGCTGGATCAGTGACGTCTGCCTTGGGAAGGGGAGTGAGGAGGGGCAGCACTGATCCCATGTGTTTGCCATTCTCGAGGTAAACGCGGCAATCTCCAGGCAGCAAAGAACCACGCTGAGCAGCTACTAACTGTCAATCCAAAGCTTCCCACCACTTGCTATGAGGGAAGAAGGAGAAAATGTCTGCCCATGGTAGCACCTCCCCATCCCCACAAAACATACAGCTCCTGAGTAACCTGGAGCTGCATGCTGCATGGACAGTGGAGGCATAAGCAGGGAAGTAGGAAAGGCACATGTTTGTTTGGGGCTGATAGCCATTAATATCTCCCTTCCCACATCCTCTCACCACCTTAAGCTTTTGCATGTGCCTCGTGCATAGTGTGTCCAGAGGCCTCTGTTCACACATGCCTTAGTGACATCAAGAAATGCCTTTTATCAATTCAGATGTGTCTATGGCTGAACACAGGGCTCAAAAGTAGGCTGAAGGCAAGGCTTTCCATTCCTCTGTGTCCCCAAAGCCATTTCCTCTTGGACACAGCCTCCATCTTCCTTAAATTCCCAAACTGAGTAACTACTTGGAAGGCTTTCATGGGTTTTTCATGTTAAAATGACTTTTCCAGCTGTAATTTTTCTTCAATCTGGAATTTTGCTCTTTCTGCTTCAACTCATTGTAAATCCAAGTGTAAAATCAGACATTATAAATAGCATTTGTGTACAGCAGGCGTTTGGGTGTGCCATGCTTTAACTTTGAAATAGTCTCTCATTTAGATGGCTCCATAATTTCTCTGTACCTCAGTTTACCTCTCTGCCCCAGAAATTAAAGGGAATAGGAGGAAGGCCCTGGGCAGGTTTTCAGATGGAAGGAGTTGGTAAGTTTCAGAAAGCCTTCAAGGTCAAAGAGAAGGAAGGTTCAAAGGCACATAAAGGCATTTGGATATTTAAGAGTGTTGGCAATACCTTCTTGGATATTTAATACTGTTGGCAGTACCTCCTTGGATATTTAATAGCATTGGCAACACCTTATTTTGTTGAGTCAGTACCTTGTGGGCCTAGAAGTGGCTTCTAAAACTATCTGGTCACTTTCCCCTGGGGGAGTGGAGATATGAAGGGGCAATCATTTCTCATATGGCTCAGACCAATTTTGTATTTTGTACAGAGGTCAAGATATTAGTCACGATATAAAGAATATAATCGTTTTTATGATTTTGGCATATGTACATCTAAAAATTCATTTTGATTTTTCTTCACATAGCAGTGAGACAAAGAACTCCAAAGAAATAGGTCTACACTGGTGCTTTGTTTTGTATTATTTCAGCCAAATGATTTAGTGAGCCATTCATTGTGCTTTTCTCTATAGATTCGGTGTTTCCCATTGTGTCCTTAAACCCAAGTTCTGGGCTACTTAGTTGGGTCTTTTTACCAGACTCTCTGCAGCCACATTAATTCCTCCCTTGGAAACTTAGTTCCAAATTAGACCCTCCCCCCGCAGCTTGTCTCTTCTCCTACACCTATCCCCCCATCCAACTCAGCCTTCCACATACCATGGAGAGCAGGTCCATCAAGCCAACCTTGATTATTTACCCAATAGTCTGTGATTTCTCTGAACTCCTGTTGGAATGATTATCAATACTCACACTTGATCTCAGATGACCTCTTAAAGTTGTTCAAATTTTTTGTTGAGGAAAAAGAACATATCTTATGCTTTTCCTTTATTTTCTAGAATGCCTAGCCCCTGTTTGGCATACCTCAAGCAACACTGGAGTGATAAGTGGTTGAGAAGTCGTAACTGGGCCTACAGTTTACACATCTAAGAACAGGGAGCTTCTCTTCATCTTTGTGCTGTTTGACCACAGTTGGCCCCTAGTTTTACCCAATTACAGGAAAAATAGTGTTTGAACTAGGAAGCTAGTTCTGTGAATCCACATTTCCTTTGTTGGGCAATGATCTAGCTGCATGTGGCATGACTTTTGCTGACACATAGCGTACTCACTCTTTTTTTTCTTTTCCCCAAAGTCAGAAAGAGACTATTTCCATTCAAGTCACAAGTCATGAAGAGTGGCAGTAGTTTCTCTGTGACCCAGCGAGTCATTTCACCACCTTCAACTGCAGTTTTCCCTTCTACAACTTTCCGGCTCCAACGTTCAGCGAGTCTGTGGTTTTGTGGCTGCTCAACTCTTCTCACATCTCACTGGACAGATTTGTTTATATGACATAGAGAAGGACTCCATAGGTTCCTTCTTCATTCTCTGCTCTCGATCTGATATTGATGGATGGAGCTAGTGATGTTAATAGTCATAGGCCTGGCTGGGCCTTTTTCCTACAGAGACTGTAGCTCCTTATATCTCACTAGTTAGACCAGACCCAGGCCCACCTTAGGGATGGTAGCTTTAACTTGTCCACCCAGGGACATCTAGATGTTCTGATTTGGGGAAAATTGTTCTGCTACTCTTTCTCCCTACCACTGTGTGTATATCCTCGGTAGCACAAACTCTTCTGCCTGTGATTTTGCAACATGGGCCAAGTCAATTATTCTGTTAGAGTCTTTGGAAAATTCAAGACATGTGCTAGAGACGAATAAAGTGACTACTAAAGGCTTTATTAGATGCCTTTCTCTTTCTTTTATGTGGTTGATGGTAAAAACAAGATCGTATACCATTGTTGGCTGTAATGTTATGAGTTGTTGCCCTTTGGTGACTTATGTTTCTGCCGTATCATTTTAGGTGTCACATCTTCAGGACAGATGTCCTGAGTGAGACATGAGTCGATTTTCATTCATCAAAAGTTGGCCCTCATGCTAGAGGGGAAGTAGAGGAAACTTCTCTGTTATTAGACTTTTAAATGAATGTTTATATCTGTATAAAGCAGTCTGCTTTTTTGCCAAAATTGAGGAGAAATCTAAAGTTAGCTCTAAGAAATATCTATTATCCAATCTCAGCTATGTTTAATAAGCTATTTAAGACAGAGACATAAGTTTGTGGAATTTTTAAAAGTCATTTGATGGGATGCACTTTGCTCTTCTCAAGGATTTGTGGCATTTTCCCTAAGAAGGCCTTGTTCCATGAGACGTGACAGTGGGATTATTCCTCTGTGCTAAGTAAAATTGGCGTGTGATTTATGTGCTTATATTTCCATCCACACTCAAGGAAGCAAGTCTCCTTTGAAACTTAACAACATGATGATGCCAAAAAATCAGACTTTCAGAAGAAAGTAACTTGTTTGGATTAAAGCTGAAACCATGTGGGGCCCAGCAAATCTTATAATATTCTCCCCATTAAAAGTTCTTCTCCAAATAAATGTGCACATACAGAACAGAGAGAAAAAAAAAAAAGTCATCCATTTGGATTCAGCAGCATGTCAGCCTAATTATATTAGACAATGGTGAGCTCAATAATTCCACTTTTGATCCCTTGCTGTGTGAAGTTCATTATTATCTGTTTTGAATTATTGCTCATTTCAAGAGCCCTACAATGAAAAGGCATGTAAAGACTTTGAAAGAACACTCGGTGCCTTCCCCGAAAGCTTTGTGAAGCATTTCTTTGGAAACATTTCTGCTGAGGCTGTGCATTGGTTGTGAGTGGGCGAGGGGATGGGTGTCTGTGCTTCCCCTTTTCAAAGTTGTTTACCTTAAACACATCTCCATGGAAACAAGGCCTGCTTCTAAGCTGACTTTAGGGATGTCCAGAAGAGGAATGAAAAGAAAAATAGAGGTAGCTAAGATTTTTGTATAATCCAAAAAGGGTCAGGCAAGGCAAGGAAAACTAAGATTCATCGAGCCCCTGTTCAGGACAGGTGATTTTAAATAAATTTCCTCATCTAACCCTGAGAGCTAAACGGTTTTACAGGTGAGGGCTTGAACTTCTGAACAGTTACTCAAATTGTGAGTAACAGACCCAGATTTGAACCCAAGCCTGTCTGATTCTGTTGCCCACGCTCTTTCTGTAAAACCACACTGCCAGCCGTCGCAACGTTTCCTCCCGCCTCCCTCAGCATTTTCCAGAACTACATAAAAATGGGCCGCCCTTGATGTTACCTTCTTTTGGGTAAATAAAGTGCTTGTGAGGAAAGAGATAGTAGGAAGAAATAAAAATAAATGGCTTGGATAATCCAAGTATGAAAACAGTAACAACAGCATCATCATGGATAGTTGCCCAAAATACTTCCAGAACACTAGGCTGGTCCAGAAAAGCCTCATTTCACTAACAATTCCTCAAGTGGAAAGGCCTCCACTTACCATGTTGTTGGCTAAAATCCACTTTGAAGAGCAGATAAGGCAATGGACTGGGAAGAATGTAGCAGGTGTGGGTTTGAGTCTTGACCCCTGCTTGTGGGATTCTGGGCAAGACCCTGAGTAACTTCCCTGAGCCTCAGATGTAAACATGGTATCTTTTTTAAAAAAATATTTTTTTAAACATATTTTATTGATTTTTTACAGAGAGGAAGGGAGATAGAGAGTCAGAAACATCGATGAGAGAGAAACATCAATTAGCTGCCTCCTGCACATCTCCCACTGGGGATGTGCCCACAACCCAGGTACATGCCCTTGACCGGAATCGAACCCGGGACCTCTCAGTCCGCAGGCCGACGCTCTATCCACTGAGCCAAACCGGTTTCGGCAACATGGTATCTTAATGGGCCAAGATATGGGCCCCATGTGTTTCAGCCAGTGGCAGTAGGCAACACCCTTCACATTTCCACTTATACCTCTGATCTCTATCTCAATATATACAAAATTCAGTTTGTCAGGAGGGTCCACAAGGGCTAGGAAAGAACTCACACGAAGGGAAATTGTCTTGTGTGAAGAGATGAGCTCAGCAACCAGACCTGAGTTTTGGAGAAGAGGTGTGGCCCCAGTACTGTGTTGTGGCTAATTAGAATTCAGTTTCACCCAGCAATTTAAAATATTTGACATATACTATAGTACCAGAGCATAAGTGGCTGATGGTGGGACCCTCTGAATCTCACTGAACGTAACATAAAAAAGCATTCTTCTGTCTACTTCAGGGGTGACAAGCTTTCTGGCATTGGGGTACCAGTGTTTTCAGCTCTAATGGTTCCCAAGCAGTGGAGACAGAAATGGGGCCACCTGCTTAGAGTGAGGACCTGAAGCCATAAATCCTAGCTCCGTGGGCTGTAGAGGTAAGTAGACAACTCGGTGGGATCCATGGGCACATCTAAGCAGCCCTGAGTTTCCCCGGGAATATATGGGGAGGACAACCCATGAAATATTGCACGTCCTATGGTCACAAGAAGTAGGACTTTGGAGCCATTGGAATTTAAGTGGAGAGGATGGTGATACTGGACTACACTCACTGGAGAAGTTACCTTTTCAGGATTTGGGATGATAAAGTGCAGTGCCTGTCACATAGTAGGTTGTCAATAAATGTTAATTATCTTGATCTGTCCAGACCGTAGGCAGGAATTGGTCAAGTTGGCAAGTCCAGGACACTGGGCAGATTCCTGCAATGCTGCCCCAGATCTCAAAGGGCAATAAGATGAAGAGATCAGCCATCAGGGTACAGTCTGAGAGAAACATTAGACACAGGGAGAGGAGAGAAGGTGTAAATCCATAAATTAGCTGGTAGGATTTGGATGAGAGAGGCTAAGCCATGCACCTCCAACTCAAGAACTGGAAGAGGCGAAAAGGTCCAGCGGGGTGGGGAGACTTAACCGAAGTTCCTGGCTCAGTCAGAGCCAGGTGGGGACTGGAGCCTAATGGCTCTCTTCTTTTAACTCTTAAATTCTGATATAATTTTGTACTCAGAGGAAAGTTAGAAAAGTACTACAAAGAATCCCCACATACCTTTCACTCAGATTTCCCAAATTTTACCACTTTGTTTAATCCTCTATCTCTATTTCTGTCTCTGTCTCCATTTTTATCTCCGTCCCCATCTATGCCTATATCTATATCCTCATCCATAGTGTATTTTCTTCTGAACTGTTTACCACACCATGCCCTTTTACATAGTTCAGTGTGTATTTCCTAAAAATAACATTCATTAACCCCAGTATGATGATCAAATTCAAGAATTTAACATTCATACAATAATATTATCTTCTGGACAGACCTTATCCAGATTTCACTGATTGTCTGAATAATCTTCTTTAAAGAAAAAGAAAAATCCCAGAGCCTACATCATACTCAGTTGTCACATCCCTTCGGTCTCCTTGAATCTGCAACAGTTCCTTAGTCTTCGTCTTTTGTGATATTGACATTTTTTAAAAATACAGGTCAGCTATTTTATAGACTGTTTTTCAAGTGGGGTTCGCCTGATGTTTCCTCATATTTCTGGCAGGAATAACACAGATGTGGTGTTGTGTTCTTCAGGGCATCATACCAGGAGGCACGAGGTCAATTTTTCTCATGACTCGGAAGGTTCACTTTGATCATGTAGTTGAGGGGGTGCCTGCTAGGTTTCTCCACTGACGGGTTACTATGTTTGCTTTGTCATTAACAAGATTGTGATACTTTGAGACTATATAGATATTCTGTTATTTCTCAAACTTGCCCACTCCTCTTACCACCCAGGGATGTTTCACCCAAATCAATTATCATTATGAGGATTTGCCAAATGGTAGAATCCAGCCTCTTGACTTCTATGTCGGTTCAATGACCCATGAATGTGCATGCCCTTCACATATCCTACATACCCTCCCCCCCCATGCCTTAGCTTAGGTGCTTCCTCTTTCCTGAAATGCCCTCCTATCCCTCGTCCCTCAATATTTGCCAACAATTTCGTTGAAGACCCAACTCAAGATTCATCTCCATGGACTTTGCCCATAAGTCACTGCCACCTTCAGTGATCATTCTTTTGCTTTCCTCTGCACCCCCTCCTGCCTTTCCAGCGGTTCTCAACCTTCCTAATGCCGCGACCCTTTAATACAGTTCCTCATGTTGTGGTGACCCCCAATTTCATTGTTACAAATTGAACATAATTAAAGCATAGTGATTAATCACAAAAACAATATATAATTATATATGTGTTTTCCGATGGTCTTACACAGCCCCTGTGAAAGGGTCTTTCGACCCTCAAAGGGGTCGAGACCCACAGGTTGAGAACCGCTGCTTTAGACATTCCTTAGTTTCTAGGTATTGCTTGAAGTCTTGGCTTTTCCTTACAACGTGACTAGGGCAACATCACCTTTTACAACATGTTTTTCAAATGATCTGTGGTGAAGGGCCAGTTTTTGAAAATTTCCAAAATATTGAGGAAGAATTTGTGGTCCAATTGTATGTGACTGATCACCCAAGTGCAATAGCATCCAGACTGGTCCCTACTGCCCAGTTCAGAGAGACAGGCCCATTGACCACATGCTTGGATGTCATGGCATCATCAGATTGCCTTAAAAGTTTCTAGACTTAAAGTAGCCAGTAACATTTTGTACTTAACACAGGCCAGTAATATTTTGAATAGCATGTTTTAGGGCATCCCTTCCCCTCTCTGCGCCCACCTCCACTCCCAGGCCTAAGAGAAGAGAGTTGTGTAATGGTGATGAGGAGAGAAATAAAACACTTTTCCCCAGATTGCTGAGAAGGTCAGTGATGTGTTCCTGGCACATGGTCGATGGACTGCCAGGATCAACAAACTTCAAAGTGGTGGAGTCATTTGGGGAAAAGGGGGTCAGTAAGAGCATGGCTTAGTCATAGCGCCTGGTCCATGCTGAGTTTAAAACCAAAGAAACTTATGTTTTTTTATTTAGTTGTGAATCTTTCAGTTGCAAGTGGCCAGTACTCAACTAGTTACAACATGACAATAGCAATGTGGTGGTCAATAGTGTCATGCCTTCTGGGAACATGGCAGGGTTGCCCCTCCCTCCCTTTGAAGCTAGGTGTGGCCATGTGACTTAGTTTGGCCAATGAAATACGAACTGCTCTGTGAGCTCAGATCCCTGAAGAATTGGGATAGTCACAGTACTTGCTGATCCACAGTTGTTTTAAGCCCCTGAGACTTTGGGGGCTGTTTGTTACTTCAGCATACTAACTGTTATAATTGATTTTTAAAGATAGCAACTAATATGCTAACTATATGCCTAGAATTGTTCTAAATACTTCTCATGTGTAAATTTGTTTAATCTTCATATCAACCCTATGAGACAAATACTATTATTATCCCATTTTATAGATGAGAATATTGAGGCCCAGAGAGGTTATGTGTCTTGCCACTTAGTAAGTGGCAGATCCCAGATTCAAACCCAAGCAGCCTGGTTCTTAATCACTAACTGTATCTCACACACAAAAAGATAATTTGATGCCTCCTATCATGTTAAAGTCCAAGTGTAACCTGCTGTAGGCCCAGTTTCCTCCAAGGTGCTCAAAAGGCCAACGGGAATTACTCTCTGTCTTCCAACTTTATCCTTAGATGATCCTCCAATGAAGAGACCTCCTCACTTCCAGGCTGACAGTCTAGCACTAAGCAACTACAGAAGAAAGAAATTTTCCTCCCCCAGAGTTCTAGCAACAGGTCTTTAGGGACCCTTTCTCTTTCCACATTCAGTCCACACTGTTTAGTGTGACTGCACCTGAGAAGGGGCAGATGGGTGCTGGGCAGGCAGTGGCAACATGTCCCTGCATGTGTGGAATGAGTGAGGCGTGAAGCATTGGGAACTTCTGTGAAGCTGCCCAAGTGCCAAGAACTCTAGAGTCTGCATTTGCTGGAGTTGTAAAAATAAACAACCCCCGAGATGAATACCAGATATACTGTCAGACACTGCCAGGGAATTAAAAGTGGCAAAATTCCAGATTGGAAATCCTTGGGACTTGCGTGCGTATTGGAAGGATCGCTGAGTTTTGTTTCCTTTTCTTCCTTTTACTTCCTTGCTGGAGTTCCTCTTACTCTCTGTTCCTCAGCATGTGCTGCGTGCTCACACACAGCGTTTTATGCACAGAAATGTTTCCCCTGGACACACACACACACACACACACACACACACACACACTTCAGCCTGGTCATATAGAAAGCCCTGGTGCAGGGTCCGGGAGACCTGCCTCTCATTCAGCTTCGTTCCCTGTGACCTTGGAAATGCCACCACCTTGCTCTGGGTCTCAGTTTCCCCACCTGAAAAAATGTGGCCTTTGGCAAGATGATTCCAGACACTCTTCTTGTTTCACACTGTTTTGGGTTCCAGGTCCGCCCCCGCCCCCCTCCAGCGTTCTCCCTTAGCCCCACACCCTGGGAACAGAGCCCTGGACCCTTCCCTGGGCTCAGCAGAGCCCCAGCCCCACTGTGCACCCCCTCCCAGGGACTCCCCAGCCCTCAGCTCACTCAGGACAGCTCCTCCACTCCATACCGCCAGCACACCCACAACTTCTTGGGCCTGTCCTTGAAAAAGGCAACATCCTCCAACCATCTATTCATGCCTCAAGCCTCATGCCTCAAATGGGATCTCGAAAGGCACAAATTCAGGGAAAAAAATATAAGTGGGCAAATAAAATAAACCACACACAGTGCACCGTGGCACGCGGCCGAAGCAGTACCCAAGCTGGCACTGACCTCACTTTGCACAGCTCTTTGTCATCATGGCAGCCCAGGGAGGTGGGTCAGTGGGTAAGGGACATAGCTGCAGTCTGACAGGCCTAGGCTCCCCTCCAGGCTTGGTCTGCCTCTTCGCTGTATGACCTTGGGCCAGGTACTAACTCTCTTAATGAGCCTCAGTCCCTTATAGTAAAACTAGAGGCCCGGTGCATGAAATTCATGCATGGGTAGGGTCCCTAGGCCTGGCTGGTGATCAGGGTTGATCTTTGGGGCTACCAGCAGGGCAATTGAGGGCCCCCCACCCCTGCTGGCACCTGCCTTGGCCAGCGTAGGGCCTGCGGGCTGGGGACAGCTCCTGCATTGAGAGTCTGCCCTTTGGTGGTCAGTGTGCGTCATAGCAACCGGTCATTCTGCCATTTGGTCGATTTGTATATTAGGCTCTTATTATATAGGATGGTGGTGGTAATCCCAGATGCTATTTTCCCATTGGGGCTGTGAGGGTTAAGTAATATCATTATTTTCTGCTACAAAAATCTGTATGGAATATTATAGAGATGCTAAAAAAAAATAAGAGAATGTTAAGGCATGCCTTGTTTGGTATCTTTTGTTTTTTATAAAATAGAGGGAAAGTAAGAATTTAGTGTACCTACGTGTAAGTATCAATCGACAGCACACACGTACATGGGAAACTAATCGAAATGGTGACCCATGGGAGGATGGAAACCGTGATGGGGCCAGGGTGGATTCCAGTACACCTCTTAATCTATTTTTCAGAATTTTGCCCCAAGCAAATATATAACCTACTCCAAAAGCTGAATTTTAAAATGCTAGATGTAAAATAAAAGACACCCCTACTTATTTGCTGAGTGCTGTGAGGTCTGGAGCAGGGGGGAGAAGGAATCCTGAACGGGTTTCATTTTTCACTCCGAGAGAAAGGCCACCAAACTGAGCAAAGGTCACTCCAACCACACCATGGAAAGTTACCAAGCAAACACCTAAAATCTGGGGTGGGGAACCCAATCTCTGGTCAGAGATTCCGACGAGGGAGGGGGAGCAAGTACACGAGCTTCTGAGTCATTGTTTTCATCCTCATCATCACCAGCAAGAGTATCAAACGGAACATGAGTCTGATGCTTCTCAGTTGACACAGGGGTTTCACAGACATCAATGAGCGTTCCAGCCATGCATTGAAGTTAGCCCTCAAGTGGCTATTATTCCTCTTATTACCCCCTCCTCTGGTTTGTACAGGCCCTGGCATGGCCCCTCCCGCACGCCCTGGGCCTTACCACCTGGCTGGCTTCTTAGTGTCAGCACCCGAGTCTCTTCCTTGGGACTCTGTGTGGCCACTGGTCCAGCTCAGCCTGCGCTGGACACAGGCCCGAGTGTCGAGGAGTCATGTCTGTGGGAGCAGCCTGCCCTGTGTCTGATGGGACCTGGGAGCCCATTTCCTCGGGTAGGACATCTATAGCCTGCACGAGGTCCCAGCTGGAATAAACCCTCAGCGGCTGCCTGGGAAGCAGCCCACCTCCTGCGTGGTCAGCGTTCGGGCTCTGGAAGAGGGGCCACACGCAAATGAAAGAGATGAGACAAGAAATAATAATTTGGAAATTGGGGGGCAGGCAGGAGCCCACCCCAAGAGGAAGGACTCGGTTTGTGCTCAGGCCTCGCCATCTTTTTATTCCATTTGGGATCCACCAGAGCCCTTAGGCAGGCAAGTTCCAGTAACAGACTATCTTATCGGTAAGGATTTACACAGCTATCTGGTGGGGAAGTTGCTTCAGCTACCATTGTCGTGACTACACAGTGGGTGCATAGCCCTGATCTTTGCCAGGGCTCAAGGGTCACCGCATTCTGGGCTTCCTGTCCACACCTCTCTGCTAGTGAAGACAACAGGCGTTTTCCCACAGCTGCCTGTAGTGCCTACTCCTTAGATCATGGCTGGCTCTCATCTCCCTCCCCTCCTGGCGTGTCCTGCCATCCCCACGCTGATGATTGATGTGCTCGCACATCTTTGTCTCAGGTTCATGCCTGGAGAAGCCAGCCCAAGTCAAGGCACATCCCTGGTGAGGGCCTGGCCTGGAGGTGGCTGGGGAGCCCGTGCTCCTCCCCGCTGCTCTGCCTCCCTGGGAGCTCTCAGGAGCCAGAGCAAGAGGGCAAACATTCTCTGCAAACTCAGGCCCCAGAGAGCGGCCAACTACAGCACCAGAGCCCTGAGCATCCGGTGTTCACAGCAAAGAGGAAGGCGATGCCAGCTAATGAGCACAAGGATTTAAACCTGTTGTTTGGAACATGTTTTAATTGCTGTGATTTTTTTTTCTTTAATCATCCGTTTCATGTTTGCAAAATAACGGTAACTATTGACCAGGACTTTTCCACAAATGTGCCGCTTCGATTTTTTTTAATGACTTGCTTTCCTGTCTAAGAATTCAATGGTCACTTAAAATTGTCGATCGTTTTCTTAGGAAAATCTGATCGCCCCTGGAAGGAAGCTGTGTTTCAAGGACTGCAAGGGGGCTGCCAGGGCAGGCTGTGAGAGCAGCTCGTATTGGGGGGAGACCCTGCAGGATGAGTGGGAGGCCGGCGGGCAGGAGGTCGGAGAGGGTTTCCCAGGCTCCGGAACTGGCCTGTGCGTGTGCGAGGAGGTTGGGAACTTGCTTCCTGAGAGCCGGGCTCTGGCTCCACTGGACGGAGTAGGGGAAATGCGTGTGAGTGGACATGCTGTCCCTCCCAGAGGCAGGAAAGAGAGAAAAGGGAAAAAAGTGACGAATGGGGAAAGTTGCCTGGTTTCCACCAGACCAAGACCGGGCCCTGAAGGCGAGCCTGCCCTGCCACCCGCACTGCGCAGGCCTTGGTGCCACACCCTGAGTCACCGGGAGTGCCTGTGGCTTTGGCTGCCAACAGCTCCAGGACACTAGAAGCCCTTGTTCAAGACGCAGACAGAGCCTACCGAGGCAGGGAGCCCCAGGGAAACCCTGTCACCGGGCAGGGAGCTCATCCAGGAAACAGAAAAGACAGTCAGGAGTGTGTGTGGTTCTCACAGCCGGCTTGTGTGCTAACCATTTTTAAGCCATGGAGATGTGAGATTAAAAAGGTTTGAGCCCACTGCTGTATTCCAGCTCCTGTCACTTGTGTTATACCTGGTGAGGCATTATCTCCAGAAACATGGGTGCCTGCAGGCCAGTCTGGTCCATGCATACAGGTTTCATGCCTATAGAAGGCCCCTTAGGCACCACGGTGATGGTAGGAGCTCAGTCAACGGGGGTTGAACAGAATGACATAGGAGCATTCTGAGTTTCTGCTCTTCCCAAAGGTCAGGAAAGGTAAACGGTGGCTTTTTACTTCAGTCACTGCAGAGGAGTTGGATCGGCTGGTGAGCCACAGTGAGTGAGTCTCAGGGTGACACCTGCATCTCTTACTGATACCTCAACCCAACGGCAGTGCTTGGCAGTGGGCCCACGGCAGCAGGACTCATCTTGTGCAACTGATATCTGATCCCCTAGAGCCTGAAGGCTCTACTCTCGGTGATCAATGTTTTCTTAACGTCGTCACCTGCACATCGACAAGGGGAGCTGCCTTTCTGTCTTTCCCTGTGACGTGGGCGTTCCTGGCACTCTAGGAGTGGCCAGGATTAGTCTAAAACAGTGGTTCTCAACCTTCCTAATGCCGTGACCCTTTAATACAGTTCCTCATGTTGTGGTGACCCCCAACCATAAAATTATTTTCGTTGCTACTTCATAACTGTAATTTTGCTACTGTTATGAATCATAATGTAAATATCTGCTGTGCAGGATGTATTTAGGTGACCCCTGTGAAAGGGTCGTTCGACCCCCAAAGGGGTCGCGACCCACAGGTTGAGAACCGCTGGTCTAGAACTTTGACTAAGAGGGAATGAAAATATTGGAGCATAACCTTTGGGTGGGAGATGTGCTTAGGGAGCAATAGGAACAAGAATGCAATGGGCGAGTCATCCCTCTCCCCACCCCTGCCCCCTTGCACCCCCTCTCTCCTGCCTGCCTTCATCCTTCCTCTGCCAAGTCTGGTCTTCTGTCCTTTAAGTCTCAAGGCCAATGTAGCATTGCAGGAGCACAGCCTACTGCCGGGTTCAAACCCCAGCGCTCACTCTTGCCGGCTGAGCAGTTGTGGGTTTGTTTCCCTGGGTGATGATAATGAGACTATCTATCTCCTAGGTCTGTGTAAGGATTCGTTACATTTATAACAATAAACAGCATAGAAAACTGCCTAGCACAGTGAGGGCCAACTATATAATAGTTAGTTAATGTTATTCCCTGGTTTAGTTAGTTCAGGTGGAAGACAATGAGATAAAATGCATTTTGAGATGATCAAATGCTGCCCTTGAAAGGGTACCCGGAGCTCCTGGGGTCTCCAGAGAGAAGGAAGCTCACCTGGGAAACCAGATGGCCGGTGCGGGCTTGGCCTGGGGGCTGGTAACTGCCGGTTCTCACTCACTCACTGGCATGCGGCTTCGCTGTATGGCTTGGGGCAACCCCGTTACTCTCTCTTGGCTATAATTCTTATATCAGGTAAAAAAAGAGGGAGCCAGAGAGGAAAAACCATAACAACTGAAAATCCAATGATGCTGAATTATTTCACAGAGCAACTTGGTTCCCAGGGAAGACTGGGGGGTGGAAACAATGCTGGTGATACGGCTGGATGGAGACGCTCATCTCTTCTCTTTAAAACTCTGGAGGGCCTTGGGTGAGCTTGTTGCTAGATGACACAGACATGAACTCGCTCAGGTTATGGTTCCAATGAACGTAAGTTCGTGTAAATTAAAAATAGAAAGTGTCTCATGGAAACCGTGGTTGATCAACATCTTCCTTATCGCTTCTCTAAGAACAAGGGGAAGGAGACAACTTATCTGAGGCTCAGAACCCTCAGAACGTGTTTTCCGTACAGCTCCGAGAACACTGCTTGTGAAACCTACATTGGGCTGCAGAGTGGAGCAAAGGGTTATTTCTCGTTTGTGAAGATATTTTAAAAATTAACTTACATTTGGATATATACAAATACATACATACACATATATAACTTTATTGTAAAGGCTTAATTTTTTTCAGAGCAGTTTTAGGTTCACAGCACAGTTGAGAGGAAGGTACAGAGATTTCTCATGTACTCCCTGCCCCACAGATAAATAGCCTCCCTTTTCATCAACATCCCCCTGCAGAGTGGGACACTGTTACCACTGATGAACCTACATTGGCATCATAATCACCCAAAGTCCACAGTTCACATCACAGTTCATTCTTGGTGTTGGACATTCTATGGGTTTATTCAATTGTGTAATAACATGTATCCATCATTATAATACACAGAGTATTTTTACTGCCCTAAAAATCCTCTGCACTCTGCCTATTCATCCCTCCCCTCCTACCCCATGAAACCACTGATCGTCTTCATAGCTGTGCCTTTACAGAGTGTTGTATAGTTGGAATCACAGTTGTGACCTTTTTCGATTGGCTGCTTTCACTCAAATATGCATTTGAAGTTTCCTCCATATCTTTTCATGGTTTGGTAGCTTATTTCTTTTTAGTGCTAAGTAATATTTCATTGCTTAGATGTACCACAGTTGGTCCATTTACCTACTGAAGGACATCTTGGCTGCTTCCAGGTTTTGGCAATATTGAATAAAACTGCTATAAATGTCTGTATGCAGATTTTTGTGTGCACATATGTTTTCAATTCCTTTAGTTAAATACCAAGGAGCATAATTGCTGGACCATATGGTGAGGATATATTTAGTTTTCTGAAAAATCAAACTGTCTTCCGAAGGAGCTGCACCATTTTGTATTCCCAATGACACGAATGCCAGGATTTCATATTGTCACTGTACCAGAGTTTGGCCATTCTAATAGGTGGTATCACGTTGTTGTTTTCATTTGAATTTCCCTGATAATATATGAAGTGCACCATCTTTTAATAGGCTTATTTGCCATCTGCATATCTTCTTTAGTGAGATGTTTATTAAGGTCTTTGGCTCATTTTTTAATTGGGTTGTTTGTTTTGCTACTGTTGAATTTTTAAGAATTCTTTGTATATTTTAGACAACAATTCTTTGTATATTTTAGATGTGTCCTTTGCAAATATTTTCTCCCAATCTGTGACTTGTCTTCTCATTCTCTTAACAATGTCTTTGAAAGAGCAGAAGTTTTTAACTTGAATAAAGTTCACCTTATCAATGATATCTTTCATGGATTGTACCTTTAGTGTTGTATCTAAAAAGCCATCACCATACATTTGGTTAACTATTTTTAAAAGTATTTTATTAAAGAAAACCAAACGTATGAAATTGGAGCTACCTTGGACAACCTGAAGTGTGGGGGATGATTGTTGATGTCACTGGCATCTGTCTGTTGCTTCCCCAGAAGCACTGATTTCACGTGTGGGCCCCGTGGTTCCATGCTGAAGCCACCCTGCTGTAGGGAACATGCAATCCAGACAGAACCAACCTGTCTGCCTGAGCCCTGGCCAGAGTGATTGGTTCAGTGTTGGGCAAATGACCAAGTCAGTCAAAGTAAAGATTGGGGCTCTAATTTAGAAATTTGAGACAAAGTTATTCTCTCTCTTCCTCGGAGTCAGTATGGTTGGTTGATGGATGTAAGGAATGGAGTTGGTGCCACCAACCATATTTGCTGCCTTGTTTGCATCGTGAAAACAAGGCACCTACAGAAGAGATCAGGGCAGAGGACATGTTAGAAAACAGGATGGGGCCCTAATAAGATTCAGACCCTCTGGAACACATTGTGCCCGAGAACTGTTCTCAATCTGGACCTTTGGGTCACATGATCCAATAAATTTACCCCATCGGTGGGGTCTAGTCATTAAAAGTGAAACCACAGTAGATATTTCAAAACACAAGGACTTAAAAGAGTTTGTTACACAAGTAAGAAATCAAAAAGAGGATGCTGAGGTAATCCAGGGATTAATAACTCCCAAGGCAAACAGAGAAAAGGGGAGAGGGTGGTTACCAGAGCTTAGGACTTTGGAGGGGGGTCTCGAGAGACTGGTGCTGGGTTCCTGAGAAATTATGTGGCTTTTGCACAGACCCCGAATGCACTCAGACCACTGAGGAGGGGGCAAACTTTGATGGGTGCTCATAGCCCCATAGAGGTTGCTCTGATGACCCAGAGCACCAGGCCCAGTGGAAGAGGAAGCATGTGCAGCTGGTCCTGCACCTTCCAAGGGGCCACTGAGGATAGATGGTAGGCTCCAGTCCCTAAGGGGCGCAGGGAGGGTTGCCAGAAGAAGAAGGAAAGCAGAGCTTACCATTGACTCCTGTTGGAGAGGCACTACCAGGAATGATGTCTGTTTTCTCCTGCTTCCCAATCTCCCTCTAGTGCCTCCT
The DNA here is from genome assembly GCF_000327345.1 of Myotis davidii. NCBI lineage: Eukaryota > Metazoa > Chordata > Mammalia > Chiroptera > Vespertilionidae > Myotis > Myotis davidii. The sequence continues at coordinate 1,113,096 of NW_006296221.1, forward strand.
TTGGGCAGAACCTCACAGAAAGCCAGCTGGCAGGAGAGTCTGTAAAGTGTGGCTTCCATCCCAGCATCACGGAGCAATGGGGTGAGCTGAGAGGTAAAAGATGAGAAGTGAAGAGCCGGCAGATGGTATAGCCAATTTCAATTGGGCTTTCTGTTACTTACATCCGACCAATAGGCCTGATTAGCATAATCATCATAATTATAGCCTCATCCCCCCTTTTTTCCCCTTGGGCTATAATCTGGAAACCGTTTTAGTCATCTTAAATTCTATTGTTTACTTTTCAATCCTCTGTTGATTGCTGGGGTGTTCTTCTCTTTTCTCTGATGAGAAGACCACTCATGAGGAGGCCAGACACCAGGTTCACTCCAAGCTGACCACTTCCCGTTTGGAGAAGCTCCTAGTGGGTGAAATGTTGGGATCCACAGCAACAAGGAAATCGGAGGCTTCTTTTTGGTGGGAATTGGACTGGGATGTTTTTGGCCACAAGAAACAGAGAGCCTGCCTCAACTGGCTTAAGCAGTAAGAAAATGTGTTCTCTCACACAGCTGGAACTCCGGGGGTAGGCAGCTTCTAGGAAGGTTAACTCATCCACTCAGTTTTATTACCAAGGACACAGGCGATAATAATTGCCTCTGTTTTCTCTCTGCCTTGGTCTTTGGCTAACATTCGACCTGGTTACAATGGCTGCCTCAATTCCAACCATAGGACCCTGATACAATGTCTAGTAGAGGAAGAGCACTATCCTTTCTGTGTGTCTCTTTTTCTGATCAGGGGTGCCTACTGGAGTTCCCGTCACTGGCTAGCACAGGGTCACATGCCCCCACCTAAGCCCATTACTGGCAAGGGCACTGGGGAACACCATGATCAGCTCTAGGAACTAGGATTCACTCCTGAGCTGGGGATATGGTATCCATTCAGTCAGGATTCAATGGTTCTGAGAGGCAAATCCATTCGAAAGTGGTTCTCCATATAAATATGCAATTGGATTTGCTTCAGGGTTTGGCCTGCTGTTGTGAGAGCTGATTGCACTATCTCTACGGGCTGGTTGTCTTTGCATTTGATGCTGCGGCTTCAAAGTCCACAGGGAAGGAGGTAGGGAAGGGAAAACGGGTGTAAAGTGAGAGAGAGCGAGGACAAGCTGGACCCCACAAGGACAGACTGGAACCCAGTTTTCACAGTCCCAACCCCCATGTCCTGCAGGAGACGCTGGCGCCCTCTGTCCCTGAGACCTGAGATCTCCGAGGCACTGGAGAAGCCAGAGACAGAGCCAGGTAAAGATGAACAGGTGCAGGCTTGGCCACCTCTTCTTGATGATGAGGGGAGCCTGGTGGCCCGCCCCAACCTGCTGCGCTTGGCATCTCCTCTCCAAATGCAAACATGCGGGAGGGGGATTCTGGGAATCAAGCTTCAGGCTAGCCCAGCTGACACAGCACAAAGCCACCATAGTAACCATCCCTGAGGAAGGACTAGAACAAAGTAGGGGTGCCGTAAGCGAGGAAGAATGGGGGAACAGATCTGGGGGAGCCAGCCCAAAGTGTCTGTCCTCCCTGAGAAGTTTTCCAGCTGCCTCGAGCTGGGATTGCATAGTGTGTGTGTGTGTGTGTGTGTGTGCGCGCGCGCACAAAGTGCACACAAAAGTGGAAGGCACCACTCTCTCTCTCTCTCTCTCTCTTTCTTCCAGCTTCTCAGGGGCCAAGCCCTGGCAGAAAACACTGAAGAAAACGGAGTCATGCCCTCAGCATCTAGCGGAATGCCTGCCCTACTTCTGAGTCACCACCGCAAGGTTTGTTCACTTCCCCTGCCTGGAACCCCCTCTCCACTTCCTGTTCTCATTCAGCTAGCACGCATTGAGCACCTACTGTGTGCTGAGTGCAGGGAAGGCAAGATGAGGAGGAAAAGAACCTTGAGTTCCCACTCTAGGGGGAAACTCCTTCCTTCACCCGAGATCCCCCTCCGTCCAGAAACCTTCCCAGAAGCCTCCCCAAGCTCTCCAGCAAAATCCCACAGCCCCTGCACGTGTCCCCGCACGGCTGTGAGTGATTATCTGCAAGTATGTGTGTATCTGGACATGTCATTCTTGTTTTTAATGAATGCTTTATTTTTGTTGGTCCCATCTTCCCCCTGGAGTGCACAAGAACTTTGAAGGTCGGGTTTCAGTTTCCTTTGCTGCTCAAAAAGTACGTGCCATGTGCGGGGCGGCTGTGCTCAAAACTGGGAACGCCAGCCAGGGTTTCCAAAGGCAGACCGCAGCGCTCCCACGCAGCCTGGAAGATGCGAATGGGTTCCTCACAACCACTCTGTGTGGTCCTTGATGGCCCTGTTGCCATCAGCCCTATTCCTATCCCATTGTCCTAAGAGAAGGAGGCTCAGAGTGGTTATGTGACTTACTTAAGGGCTCAAAGGTGGCAAGTTTCAGAAGCAGAGCTGCGCCCATGCGCCTGCCTCCCAGTCCACACTCTGATGTGGCTCCACAGACCTCATGGTGTGGTGTTGGTGTGGATGCAGTGACCATCCACTGGGGGCTTATTCTCTGGTGGGCCAGTAGGTGTTACTACCATCCCCACTTTTAGTGGGGAAACTGAGGCTCAGGGGTTTGTGTAACTTGTAAGTGGCAGAGCTGGAGCTTACATCTAGGTCTCTCTGATACCAAAATGCTATTCAGCGCAATGCCATCCCGCCATGGCTGTGATTGAAAGTGATGAGTCAATTGCTACTTTTCCACACCTGCAGGACCGGGCCCTGGAGTTGCACCAGGGTTTTATTCCCAGCTCTGTGGCCTCGGGCAAAACACTTCAGCTCTCGGCGCCCGTTCCTTCCTCTGTACAGTAAAGATTAAACAAACAAACCAAAAACCAGTACCAATCTCATAGGCTTGTCTGAGGATGAAGTGAAAGAAAAAAAAAATCTACATGGCGCACGCATTCCACAATGTCTGGCATGAGGCGAGTGAACAATGTTAGCTTTTATTCCGAAAACAGCGATCGTGTTTATCATTGGCCTCATGCAATCAGTCTGGCCAACAGCTTCCCTAGCAAAGCCATCTCTGTTCCCACTGAAAGGCCTACATTCCGGGGTGCCTAGGATTCCCCCAGAAGCTTGTGCGAGAACCACCCCTGCAGCTGCCCAGGAAAGCCCGTGCATGCAGCCGGGCTGCGAAACCCAGGCCTCATTGATGTCCTGTCTTTGCCAGCCCCACTCAGCTGCTCTGCACATGTTCCATAAATGGGAGTCATTAGCGGGGAGCCCCATAAACACTCGCTGCTCACCCTGCTGTGCCGCATGTGCTGGCTGTGTGGCAACCGCTCCATCAAGCCCATCAGCCCAGACACAAAGCAGCTCTCGGCTGCATACAACCGGCATGCCCTCAAGAGAGCCTCCCGGGCCAGGAGGGCGGCTTCTCCTGGCTGCCTGGACAAACTCCACTTTCACTCACCTCCCCGGAAGGGACCAGTTAGTTTGGATGCATAACCACAGGAATTGGGCTCAGACCTTCTCCACTAGGACATTTGAAAGGGACAATCTTCTTTGCATTTAGTGAAACTTCTTTATCAGGGTCCCCACCCCCCAGGTTAATCGAGGGAGCAGATTCGCTGCAAAGGGGCTGATTGGTCTTGGGTTTGCAAAGCTGAAATGACTTCGTTGCACATACAAACACATCATGCATTCGGTGGCTGCCGAGGGCGCTCACAGACCTTGGTGCTGTGGCGAAACCCAGTCTTGCTCCCTCTCAGTGGCTTCTGGTGGAGCCTGAGATGAAAAAAAAAGCCACACTGTGCACAAAGCTTGTACTAAACTGGGGTGAGGGAAGGGACAAGAGCAGCTGGAGGAAGCTGGGTGTTTCAATGAGAGGGTGCAGTGATGGCAGCAGAAGCTCCAGAGAGCAAGCATGTCTGCCTCTCTGAGCCTCTGTTTCTCCTTTTGCAAAATGGAAATAAACATAGGAGATCAGATGTGGGTGGAAGCCAGGTCACTGGGTGGGGTTACACTTGAGGGTGGCACGAAGAAACAGTCACTGTCCTGCCCTCCCTGGGGTGCCCAGGAGGGTGTTTCGGGGGGACGGGGGTGGGAGGGAGAGAAGCCCAAGCATGGAGTGCAGTGAGGGGCCTTTGGGGAACCACAGCTTAGCAGGAAACCAAGCCCACACTTGATGCCACCCAAGCCAACTCCCTATTTCTCCCGGCCCTCTGCCAAGGAGAGTGGGAAGGAGAGGGGGAATCCAAAGTTCAGAGGGGCAGAAAGGGGAAGAGAAAGAGAGAGGGTGAGAAGAAGAAGGAACAGAGAGGAGGCCACTGGCCAGCTGGGGAGAGGAAGAGGCGGGCAACCTCAGGCACAGGAGAACCTGCAGGCAGCTTCCTCAGCAGCAGAGCCATCGGCCGGGGTCCAGGCCAGCCCCTGAGGGAGGGGCACAGTGGGGACCGCTGGTTCTCCCAAGGCTCATGGGAGATTTAAGGTTCCTTCTGCCTGTTACTCATATGGTCAGCGCTGGGAACCTGAGCTCCAGCCCCAGGGGAACACCCTAGAACCCCAGGCAGACACCACTCACTGAGGCTGGGCCGCAGTCCCCAGCGGGTGGTCACTGGGTTTGGAAGGCTGGGTGCATGGCAGCCTTCGAAGGACAGTGCCTGTCCCAGGATTTCAGGGACTGGAAGAGGCCCTTCATCCTTCCCCCTTTCTGCCCATCCTGTGCCTTCATCCTCTGGGAACAAAGGCTATCCTTCGATCTCAGTCCTTTGTCAAAATGCAGCCTTCTGCCTCTTCTCCGTCTCTTCCTGGGAGTCCTTTTGGTGGTGAGAGAGGGAGGCGAGGTGAAGGACGTCCAAGAGAGAAGCAGGTGCTGCAGAAAGAGGGATGGTGGTGGGGCCGGAGGGGAGCGAGGAGCCATCATTACTTTGCCAACTTTGGAGCCAAAATGGCTAATGGCAGAGATGTCAGAGATGCAGCCCCAATTGGACTCCAATATTGGGGACAGGCAGCTTCCAGGAACCAGGATTAGATCAGTAACCAGCTAAGCCATTGTTGCTGACCCTTTCTTCAACCCCCCCACCCCCCCATGCTTCCTCTGGCTGCTCCCTGAGCTGCCACCAGGGCCACAGTGAGCACCAGGAACCCCAGTCCCTCTGCTTCTTCCTCCCACAACGCATGTTCAGAAAGCTTCCCAGTCTGACAATGACCCAGACCAGAATGCTGTCTTTCTCTGCAGAGGGCACGCCTTCTATGGCCTCGATCCCTTTAAAGAAGGGTCTGAATTTCTGTGCCCAGAGGACACCCAGCTCTAGCTGCTTTGCAAATTCTCCACTACAGCCAGCACTGCTTCCTATTCCCCATCTCCTGCTCCCCTTAGATTTCAGGCCGCTGAAATGCATCTCCAAGGATTCCTGGCTCTTCCTGAGCCTTTAGGGTTCTTCTCTCTCTCTCTCTCTCTCTTTCTCTCTCTCTCTCTCTCTCCTCTGCCCTCAACCTGCCCTGCGGTAAATGTTAGTAACTTCAGAAACAGATCTAAAGGCCCTGGGGAAGCGCTAGGCTGTCCCTCCCTGAAAATGCAGATGGAACCTCCCTCCCTGTACCCCCAACCTGCAAACCCTGACATTTCAATAGTCTATTTCATTTCCTTCATCCCACCACTCAGCCCTCCCGCTTTAAGTTTTGTTTATTACTCCCTTTAAATTACCTCCCCCCTTAAGAGAGAAGAAGAAAGTTTGATATGGAGAACAAAGAAAGTGAAGGCCTTTTAAAGTACTTTTATGGAGGCTTTTCATGAACTTTACAAACGGAGTAAAAAACAAGTGTGAAAAGATTTTTTTCAAGGAAGAAACACGCTTTTGCAATTTGCTGGAAGTTTTCCCTTGTGTTCCAGAAAAGCAGCCTCCCCATGACTCACCAGGGAGGCACGCAGGCCAGGGAGGAAGGGGCTCCGCAAATGAAAGCAGGCCTTCCCCGTCCAGTCCATGTGCAAACAGCACTTAATAATCAAATTGAAAAAACACACAAATGAAATTAAAACGTTTTCCAAATGGGCTGCAGCCCTGAGGCCAGACTTCATGGGGCCACGGCCTGCAAATGTGTATCTTTGCCATAATTGGGCTCCAGGCAAAGCCAGATTCTGGTGTCAACGGGAGGGTAGGACACAACTAAGTGGAGGCAGGGAGGCTGTGGGGAACAGCCCCCCAGCCTCTGTTACCTCCTCTCCTGGAATATTGCCCATTTCCTGGGACTCAGTTTATCAACCTGCTCAGACTCCTCTCCTGTGACTGAGACCCCTCACTTGACTCATATCTATGCTGATGACTCCCAAATTTCTCTCTCCTTTCCTAGCTTCTCCCTCGAATTGCTCACTCACTCAGTCCCACCAGCATATAGGCTAGCTATTTTTCCCCAAAGTTAAAACAAAAATGGAAAAAGAAAGAAATGCCAAAAGCCAAAATCCTCTCTTGACCCCTCTTCCCCTTTGGCTGCGATCCCATCTCTCTACTCCTGTTTCAGTTGTCTGTACTCATGGCATCCAATGATGCCCTTCCTAATTTCTCTTGTACGCCATTTGGTTGGTCCTTTGCCCACCTTGTTCCACCAAAACTGCCCCCCTCCACCCTGAGGTCAAGGTCCACTGTCCCTTGGTATGGATAACTTCGGATCTAGGCCTCATATTTGACCCACCAGCAGCGGGGGACCAGCACCTCCTTGTAGGGACATTGTCCCCAGTTGGCTTTCTCTGGGTTCTCCTCCTCTGCACTGGCTGGTCCCTCCTTTCTCCTGACCTCTTGCCTCAGAGGTCCCCAGTGTGCACTCCTTGGACCTTCTCTTTATACTCATTCCCTTGGTGATCTCATTCAGTCTGATGGCTTTGGAATCATCTACTATGCTGATGACTCCCAAATTTTTCTCTCCTTTCCTAGCTTCTCCCCTGAATTTCAGACTTGTGTACCCAACTGCCTACTCAGCATCTCCACTTGGATGTCAAATAGATATTTCCTACTTAACATGTTGAAGATTGAGTCAAGTCCAAAGTCTTTGCAATGACCCTACACGTTCTACCCTCCTTGCAACCCACTGACCAATATGAGCCACATGCTGAAAAGTCCAGGCAGGGTCCCCTCTGGGGCCTTTGCACTGACTGTTTCCTCTCCTTGGAAGGCTCTTCCTCGAGACATCCACACAGCTAACTTTAGTTTTTTAAGTTTTTTCTGAACCAGGATCCAGTGCTTTGTTGTGGTTGAGTCTCTTTAGCCTCTTTTAATCTAAGGCTTCCTCACCATTTTCAAAAAATGATATTGATTTGATTTTTTTTTTTAAGAAAACATCCTGATTGTCTTATAGAGTTCCATGCTCTGGAATGGCCTGACCATCTCCTACTTAGGTCATTTAACTTGTTCCTCTATCCCCTGTATTGTCTGTAAATATGGCCACTTTTCAGTCCTTATCATGTGGTTTCTTTTATAGAATTTGACAGCCCTTACTGTTGCCTTAAACTCTCTGCTGGTTCTCTGCCTATGTCACTAGCTGCTCCTTCTCAGGCAGCCTCCTTCAGGGTTGCTTTTCCTCCCTCACTCATGTGACCACATGAAATGTCATTGTTCCCCAAGTTTTCATTCCTGGCCACCATCTCTTCTTTAGTGATATGCAAACTAACTTACTTCTAGTTCTTTATCTACCCTCCTTATGCTAATGCTCCCAAATTTACAGCTCTAACAGTTGAATGGAATGATATTTTGCCTTTCCCTGCTCCTCCTCCTACTCTTCCTCCTCCTTCTTCTTCTCCTCCTCCTTTCTTCTTCTTCTTCTTCTTCTTCTTCTTCTTCTTCTTTCTCCTCCTCCCACTCCTCCTCCTCCTCCTCCTCCTCCTCTTTCTTCTTCCCCTCCTCCTCCTCCTCTTCCTTCCTTTTCTTCCTCTCTCTCATTCTTTTTCTCTCTCTCCCCTTCCCTTCCCTCTCTTTTAAAACCAACAGGCATTGCAGATCAAGTCAAGAACAAGACAGACAGCCATAACCGGTTTGGCTCAGTGGATAGAGCGTCGGCCTGCGGACTGAAGGGTCCCAGGTTTGATTCCAGTCAAGGGCATGTACCTGGGTTGTGGACACATCCCCAGTAGGGGGTGTGCAGGAGGCAGCTGATTGATGTTTCTCTCTCATTAATGTTTCCAACTCCCTATTCCTCTCCCTTCCCCTCTGTAAAAAAAAAAAAAAAAAACCCACACACACACACAAAAAAACACAAAAACAAACAAAAAAAAACCCAAAAAACAAAACAAGACAGACCCCCTGCCCTCACTGAGTTCACTATCTATCAGCAAAGATAGACTGATTGTGAACAAATAGACTGGAGAGTGGGAGGGGCAATGCATGTGAGGTACAGCAAGTCACACTGAGGACTCTGGACTATAGTTAAGAGGACCCAGAAGCCCTTGGTCAGATATGATCAGTTTGCTCTCAACGCTCTAATGCAGTAAATAGACCCGATGGAACAAAAGTAGATGTGCATGCCCAGGTAAGAAACAGGTGAGAGTTGATGGTACCATCCCAGACTCAACATAGCCCACTGGACATTGCCTTGTCCTAAAACCTGCTCTAACTTTTCTTATCTAGGCCTGAAGCCAAGAGCCACTGCCTTAAGTCAGGGCCTCACAATTCCTGCAGTGGTCTCTTAGGTGACCTATCTCCCTTTACTTTATCTTCACTGTGGAGGAGATGGGCATTTCTTCTCCTCTTGCTCCTCTCCTCCAACTTCCCACTCTTCCCTACCCTTCTCCCCGAGCCCTAGACATTCTAGAATGGTTGCTTTCAAGGCTAAGGGGATTGAACCTCATTGTAATGTAACTTAAGAAGACCCTCTCTTTATACAAGTTTAGGGGCTAAAACTCTGCTATTTGTACATATGAAGACACACCTATAATATTTTTAAAGATATTCTATAATCAAAACAGATGTTCACATTAATCTTTTATTCCTTCTCCTCCACCTGTAAGACCACTAGTCCCTTCTGTCCCCATCTGGCAATTGAAGTAAATAGTGACTAACACCTAAGAAGAGGTACTTGGTCGACTGGAATGAGTGGAGAGGGCAGGAGAGAAAACTTGAAGCTCAAGTGGATAGGAAGAAGTAGAGAGAGGTTACTAGGAAGAGCTTCTCAGGTACTCTTTGCTGGCTGAAGTGTGGCTGTGGGGTTGGTCCAAATATTTTAAAGGTTAAATATGATGTGGGGAGGAATTAAGTTACCCAAGAAGCACAATCAAAACTCCTTAACACACTCCAGACTCAGGGTAGGCTGGACTATAGCACTTGAACTTTATTAGGAGTTGAATGACATTTCTTCAAAGGTGTATGCACCCACATGAACATGTGCTTCCCCAGTTAAGGGAGTGAGCACGCCCCAACTGTTCTCCCCCTCCCCTGCCTCAAATGGAAGCAGATACCTGGGTTTCTCCAGTGTGGGACAAAGGCTAAGGAAATGAATGAAAAGGTGAATACATGAATGTCACACACTGTGATGTGTTCCATCTATCATCATCCAAGGCAGGTGAGATGCTTTTTCCATTTTGGAGTCAAGATCGTAGGCAAGGAAGAGGCCAAGAGTGCATACTAGGACATTTGGGAGGGGGAAGGTAGACCTGATGAGGAGGAAACAGAGCCAGGAAAAGGGGATCGAGGAAGATGGCTGGGGAGCTCAGATCCATCTTTCAGGTTTCCCTGTGGCTCTCCTATAACTACTAAATCCTTTTTGCCTGTGGAAGAGTGGTTCTTCAAAGAGCTGAGAAAACGCTTTTTAATACTGAAGTTGAGAGTTCATTCCAGCTCTGAAACTCACTCTGCTCCCCAGGTCCTCTGCCTTGGGCACAAGTGGAAAGGTCTGAGTCCGCCAGGTTGAAGGTATAAAGGAAAGTTCAGCTGGCATGAGCCTTCCCACTGGGGCTATGTTGGTAGATGAGCATTTCAGCATGTTTAACCATGGGGAGTTACCACCTCAGAAACCCCACAGGCACAAGGACCCTGTGGCAGCGAGAAACTAGTTCTAAGGTCAGATCTCTGTGTTGGTCAGATCTCTTTTATTGGCACAAGTGGACAATAAAAGTCAATGATGACTAATGTTCTTTGAGTCCTCAGCAAAGGAGGGCATGGCCACCTTTGCTTGATTAAATCAGGAAAGGAACTTTTGAAATGGGTCTTGATGGATGAATAAGTTCTTCAGAAAAAAAGGGTTAAAGAGGCCTCTGAGCTGATTCCTGTGCCAAAAGAAACATGTAATATAAAGAGACACAGAGAGATAAATAACAGAAAGCAGAGGCTCGAACAGATACTTGTACACCAATGTTCATAGCATCATTATTCACAGTCTCCAAAGGATGGAAACATTACTAGAGGAATGGATAAAATGTCATATGTACATACAATGGAATATTATCCAGTCTTAAACAGGCATGAAATTCTGACACATGTTATGACATGGATGAACCTTGAAGACATTATGCTAAGGGAGGGAAAATCCAGACTCAAAAGGACAAACATTGTATGATTCCACTAATATAAGGGATCTAGAACTGTCAAATTCATAGAAACAGAAAGAAGAATAGTGCTTACCAGGGGCTGGGGGAGGCATGAGGGGAAGTTATTATTTAATGGGTCAACTTGGGATGATGTACCGACAGTTCTGGAGATGGATGGTAGTGATGGTTGCCCAACAGTGATGGGTGGGGTGAGCTTCTCATCCATCCGTTGGTGTCTCCTACATAAATCAGGGGTTATAACACTAGCCAGATGGTTAGTGCTGCTATGAGGAAGTACGAGGAAATGAAGAAAGCAAGCAAGTTCAGCCTTCTGCAAGTGGCTGGGGCGGGCACAGCCATCTCACCACCCTGGTTTCCACTGTTTGCTTGTTGGTTCATTTGTGCATACTTCATGCCGTCTGTCCACTAACGGCCTGTGCCCACTTAATTGTGTGTGACCACACATCTGCTGTGGTGGTGAACAGCCGACAAGCAGTGCACTGAAGGGGTGGGGGAGGGCTTTCGTCAGGGAAATGCTCTCCAAAATTCTGGAACAGGGTATGGGGAGCTAAACATACCCTGTGCTCAGCCAGACGGTGCATGTGAGGTGTGTGCTGATTGGATGGGGCACTGAAGTTTGTGTTTGGAGCAAAAACATATCTAAGGAAAGCATGAGAAGAACAGCCTTTGCGTTTTCTTTTGGAGAAACACTGTTTATGATAGTAACAATCACATGATTTTGCAAAGCTGCGTTTGTTGACTGATTAAGTAAATAAGCGAGTTTACTTAGTATACAGCTGGCCCAAGGCGAAACTGGGGAAGAGATGAAGCTGGTCATGGGTGCTTTAATTCTCTAGATTTAGAAGCCCTTGTCTTGCTTTTTAACAAACTCAACAAATAGTTAATAAGCAACTCGTATGCTGCAGGCCCTGGGTTGGGTGGTAAGAGTGCCAGCAAGGTACATGTACACCAAATCATGATGATGTACACTTGGAATATATTACAATTCTATTTGTCGATTATACCTCACTAAAGCAGGGGGATAAAAACTGTGCATGGCTGATCAAACTCAGTCTTGACCCTCCCGTTGTGCCACGTGGACAGCTGGAGACAGCTGGACTACTGCATGATGGATGGGCAATAGAGATTCCTCACTGTCGTGTTCTACTTTCTCATGTGGCATGGGCAAGACTTTCACCTCTCAGATGCTGGATCCCCAAGTAGTTCATTCAGCAAATATTGTGTGTCAGACATTGTTCTACGCATTGGGTATAGAGCAATGGAAACAAAATTATATGAATCTCTGTCCTCAGGAGGGTCTTATAGTCAAGTGGGGAAAGGCCCACAATACAAAAAAGAATAAGTAAATTATGTGGTAGATCGCATGGAGAAACATAAAGCAAGCAAGAGAAATGGGCATTGAAAGGAATTGGCCTGCACTTTTCACTAGGGTAGGCAGGGAAGGTCTTGATTTTGAACAAATACTAGCAGGAGTTGGAAGGTCAGATATCTCTAGAAAGAGCTATCAAGACAGAGAAATCAGCAAGTTCAAAGGCCCTGTTGTAGAAGCCTGGCATTTAATAGACAGTGAGGAGGCCAGTTTACATGCAGTGGAGTAAGCTAGGAGGAGAGTAGGAGACAGGGTCCAAGTGTGGGTGTCCGATGTGGAGGGCCTTGCAGACTATGGCGAAGACTTTGGCTTTCATTCTGTGTGCAATGGTTTGTGTGATGGTCTAAATGTCTGTGTCCCCTCCAAATTCAAATGTTAATTCCTAACCCTCAAGGAAATAGTATTAGGAGGTGGGGCCTTTGGGAAATGATAAGTTCATTTGAGCAGAGCCCTAATGAATGAGATTAGCTCCCTTATAAAAGAGGACTCAGAGAGCTTCCTTGCCCTTTCCACCATGGGACGCTACAACAAGAAGTCTGTGAACCAGAAGTGGTCCATCACCTGACCATGATGGCACCCTAATCTTCAACTACCGGCCTTCGGAATGGTGAGAAATAAATTTGTGTCATTTACAAGCCACCCAGTCTGCTGGTGGAGTAAGACAGCATGCTGATAGAAATTACATGCTATGACTTAAATGAACGGGAACTCACTCTGGCTGCTACATTGAGAATCAACTGTAGGTGCCAAGCCAGATGAAGTTAGGATGCTGGTGAGGTAATTCAAATGTAACAGGATGGTGGCTTTGACCAGTAGAGGGGACCAGAAGCATTCGATTCTACATATATTTTTAGGTAGTGCCCTTGGATTTGTTGACAGATTGGAAGTTGGGTGGGAAAGAAAGAAGAATCAAAGATGATGCCAAGACCTTTGCTGAGTAACTGGGAAGATCAAATTTTCACCTACTGAGATGGAGAAGACTGTGGGAGAACAAGCTTAGAGGGGAGGGTTAGGAGTTTAATTTTCGAACACATAAGCTTGTGATGTTTATTAGTCATCCAAGTGGTGATGGCAAGTGGGCAGTTGATTATAAGTGTCTGCAGCTCAGAGGGAAAGTCTGGGCTATAGATATAGAATTGAGAGTTCTACAGAGATAGCAGGAGGGAAAAAGAGACAGCAAGGTAGAGAGTCGGGATAAAGGCAAGATAAGCTCTGTGGACTCAACTCTCGAACATGCTAACACTTGGAATTTGAAGAGCCTGAGCAAGAGCACTCAGGGATATAAGAGGAATTCTCTTCGAATTCAAGGGAAGAAAGTTATTCAAGAAAGTGGGCTACAGGGTTGCCATATAAGAATGTTGAATGCTGTTGGTAAGTCAAGTAAGCTGAGGTCTAGAAAGTGACAATTCAATTTAGTATCATCCAGGTCATTGCTCAGAAAAAACTGTGGAATGGTGGAAACAAAAGCTTGAGTGGAGTGGGAAGAAGGGGAGAAGAATGGGAGACCAGGACTGGGAGGCAGATGGCACTTGAGGGAAGTTCTGCTATAAAAGGAAATCTAGAAGGAGACGTATGGAAAGGAAGAGCTTTGTTTAAAGATGGAAACAGCCTTGACGGGTTTGGCTCAGTGGATAGAGTGTCAGCCTGTGGACTGAAAGGTCCCAGGTTCGATTCCGGTCAAGGGCATTTACCTTAGTTGCGGGCACATTCCCAGTGCAGGGTGTGCAGGAGGCAGCTGATTGATGTTTCTCTCTCATCGATGTTTCTAACTCTCTATCCCTCTCTCTTCCTCTCTGTAAAAAATCAATAAAATATGTTAAAAAATGATTTAAAGATGGAAACAATTCCTGCAGGTGTGCACTTCTGAGACAGTCCATGGAGGAGGGACACTGATGAGGCAAGAATTAAGTTTGTGAAGCCCTGATTTTAAGACTATGCAATGTGGTAATGCACAATAATTATGGAGATTAGGAAACAACACAGAATACGTATGATATAATGTTCAGTTGTAAAAAAAAAACCATGAAGAAACCAATTGGAATGATATATATGTATAAATGCAGATGGGTAAAATTATACAATCATTTGAGCAAAGATGTGAAGAAAGCATGCAGCATGATAACAGTTGCTTTGAAAGTAGAAATTATGGGTCATTCTTTTCTCCTTTAATGTCTAATCATTCTGTAATTTGTTTTCTTGGTATTATAAAAGTATTTTCAAGTGAAATGAATTGCCATTTGTAACCTTATACTGTATGAACATGATAATGGGAAGGAGGATTTTGTGGAAATGAAACTGATAACTCATTTTTAAATTAATCCATTTGACTTGTTCACTCATTCAGCAAGTGTTTATTGAGCACCTACTATGCTCAGGCACCAGGATAAAGCAGTGAACAAGGCAGCTTGAGGTTCCAGCCCTCGGGATCAGACTCTGGTTATCAGAGAGCATAGCGGGCAGCCCAGTCAGACCTGAAGGACAGAGATTAGGAGAACCAGGAGGATATTCATTCTCTAAAATAGCATGCCTTATTTTCAGCATCTGTGCAGGAATCCTTAACCCAGAACTGGATGGTCATTACCTTTCACAGGGACTATTGCAACGACTGGTCTCTGCCTTTCTCGCTCCTTCCTACTCTCCAGATCCATACTGCTGCTAAGATCTACAGGGTTGACCTGGCTTGGCTGTGAGTCTTGTGTTGGCATCACCCATATTTCCCAGTTACAATGCAGCTTTGTGTGCATATGGAAAATTTCTTTCCCAAGGTTGTGCCCAGTGCCAAAGTTTGTGCTTTCAACCACAATGCTAAATCACCTCCAGATCCCTGGGCTATATATCATCTCCAGGGCTGTCCTCCAGTATGCTCATCTTACAACAGTAATCCTTGGAAAACAACATGGGAGCATGAAATAGCACACTGGTCATGATTATTTTTAAATGCTCACTCTTGGGACCACACGACAGTAGATGGTACTCTTCGGTACTCTTTGGTACTAGAAACCTTGGAAAGTTCCTCTTGTAGAAACTAGAAGTGGCATCTGTTTTCCTGTTTTGATTCTATGGCTACATCATCATTTTTCCCATAAGTTGGGAATTCTGAGGAACCTCAGGTTATATCGACTTGGATCTATATATAAATACCAAGGAAGAGGATGTTATAAAATTTTATGAGATGCTAAAAATGACACCCACTTGAGTTATTTGAGTCTTACTAATCCAAGTGTCTCCTTATCCAACATCCCCAGGAAATAGCAGGTTTGTCCCCAAAACCCACCAAGAGGATTCTGTCTTCCCTCAGCTTGAGCTCATATGTACTCTGACTCGCATGGTTTGTATCCCACTGAGGTTAGGGTGTTCAATTCCATCTCAGATTTACTTCCTTCTTGCGGGAAGACAGTTAGAGTAATGGCTCCCAATGGAGCTGGGGCTCCCTTCCCATATCCACACCCTGGTGCAGTCCCCTCCCACACTGACTAGGAGCTTGGCCATGAGACTTGTTTTTGCTAATGGGACAGCACATGCAACACAAGCAGAGACTGGAAAAATGATTGTAAGTTGAGCCTTTTCCTCTCTCTTGCTGCTTTTGGAATCCAGCCACTTTGTGAAGAAGCTGAGGCTGGTCTCTGGAGACGCAGGGCCCAGCTAATGGCCAGCATCAATTGCTGGAAAAATGAGCGAGGTCGTCTTAGACTACCCATCCCATTTTGAGCTGCCAAATGACTGTGACCAGATGACCCCAGGTGAGATGAGCAGAAGAATCACCCAGCTGAGCCCAGGCCTAACTGCTGACCCACGGAGCCATGATGAAGTGAACGGTGGTTGCTTTCAGCCACTGAGTTTTGGAATGGTGTGTCATGCAGCAAAGGCTAACTCATACAATTCTCTTTCTATCTTTTGTCCTTTTCTACCAACTTAACAGCACCTTCATCCTGTACCCAACCCTTCTGGAAGACACCTTTGTAGGCATCTCAGCTGACCTTGTACCAAAGGGAAACTCATCGTCCACCCAGAAGCATGGGTTCCATCAGCAAAGACCCAACGGCAGTCCCTCTACTACTTCCGCTCAAGAGTTAAGCCCTGACTTCATTGCATGCAAAGTTTCCTGTAATTTTTTTTCTTGGAAAAAAATGTGGTTTTGCTTCCAAATGATGTTCCAGAGCTCTCTGGCTCACCAAGGAGTTATCCCTCAGCTGGAAACGCAGTGATGCTGCTATTTCAGTGTGGCACCAGGCCCCTGGCTTCTTGATTCTGCCAGGGCTGCCGATGCTTCTTTATGGAAAAGTACATCAACTGCCCGCAATACAGAGACTCATCCCCCAAGGCACATTTCAGAAAGGAAAGACCCTCTGCCTTCTTTTATTCTGCCTCTTTCAACCCAAGCCCTCCCTCCCCCACCAAGTCCTCTTCCTCTGGAGCAATGAACTTCTAACCTGCTTAAGTGGAGGCCCATCTGCTGTCCCTGACCCTCTGGCCTCTCCCCACACTCATCCTAATTGTTCTCTGTTGAAGGCTGAGTGTAAGCCTATGTAACACTCCAAAAATGCACGCCTGGCCGACCAAACATTAACAAGAGAGACAGCTATGAGAAAACAATATGCCTGTTTGCTCAGCCTCCCTTTCTGCCGGCAGACTAATTCTGGAAGCTTTCCCACTCTCTGAGGCAAGAGGTGCTTTGCTAATCCTGCCAAGTGTCAAAATGGATGGTGTTTGAACAGCTTCCTCCCACTAGTGCTATTTTTCAGACTGTCCCCTGGTAGAAACTCCTGTGGATTCTGTGCCGAAAACATCTCTCCTGGGTCCAGTAAAGAGAGTGGTTACAGGAGGAGTCGCTTCTTAGGGAATTAATTGCCTTTTATCAAGCGTGGCTCTTTCCTGAAGGTGAGCTGGGCAAAGGTCGCTGGGAGAAGCGGAGGTTTCCAAGGCCACCTCAGGTACTGGACGTGACTCACTGGCCACAAGGAAAGGGCCTGGCGTGAAACCAACAGGGTCGGGGCCCAGGCCAGCAGTCTAAATGTCAGCTGTGACCACCCCTCAAGAAATGTATTTGGGATCCCAGATTCCTAGGCCTCAGCAATCACAGAAGCTCATGATGACATTGATGGACCTGATACCACTTCTCTCCCTGCACCCCGAGTTCCAGGAGTGCTCTCTGCTGGTCTCACATCTCCAAGGAAGCCTTCCCCACCCCCCTCCCAGCTGGATTACCCCTGGAATCTGTTGTCCATCTCTCCCTCCTTTGTGTCCCCACCATGTCCGGGATGTCTCTGAGTTTCCACAGAGACTTCTGCACATGATTACACTTGCTTGCTTGCAGGTTTGTCGCCTTCCAATAGACTCTGAACTCCTATATAGAGGGCACGTGTTGTGTTTATTCCATATTCCCAGCTACCAACCCAATGCATGCACTTAGTGTTTATTGAGTGGATGAATGATCTGCCTCATTTTCTGTTTAACGCAGAGGAGGTAGCATGTCCAATGTCACCCAGCACGTGAGTGCCTAAGCTTTGGACTCAGGTTGTCCTAATGTAAAGCCTGAGCCACTCTAATATTCCACCTGGACTCCCCAATTAGTGACCCCTGCCTGCCACACACACACACACACACACACACACACACACAAGTCACAGAAGAGCATGGGTAGAATTATAAAGACTCAGAGATGGACATGATCTAAGACATCATAGAAACCAACTCAATTATTTAACAAATAAGGAAACTGAAGCCAAAGCAGTGAAATCATTTGCATGAGTTTATGTGCTTCGGACCGACTTTAATCATGTTCAATTGATTAACCTGTAGCCCCTTGGAGGATACATGGCTGAGCAATATGCCGTTCCTGCCTCAGAGAGTTCAGTGTATCGGGAGAGAAATACAAACGTAGCTATAACACAGGCAGGACGTGAGCATTTCAAAGTGGTTCAGGCCGGCAGAGGGAGAAACCCCTGGACAGAAGAGTCAGGAAAGGCTCTGCACAGGAGGCGACAGTGAGCTGAGCCTAGAAGAGTTAGATGATGGAAAGTTCAGGCACTGGCACAGCATGAGCAATGGCTCAGGGGTGGGAAAGGTGTCCTGAGCAGCAGAGGAACGGTGGCATGAAAATCTGCCCAAGGCCGGGGCTTCACCTGAAGGTGCAGGACGGGAGGAGGGGCTGCAGAGGGGGTGTGCTTGCCGGTGAGAGCAGGTGGGAAACCAAAGTGTCTCCATCTGTTTTCTGGGAGGAGAGATGCTGCTGGCAGCCCCTCAGGGGAAGTGAGCAAAGGGAGAGGACCTGGGGGTTTATAGAACAGTAAGAAAAAAGGAAAAGCTGCAAGAGAGGGGGAGGGGGAATTCCATCTTAAGGCACTAATATGCTTTTCTCTTCTTTTTCCCATTCTCCTGGGCTTTCCTTAGACGCCCCTTTGCCTGACTGCGCAGTGAGGAGCAGGTCGAGGAGGAGGAGGAGGAGGAGGAGGAGGAGGAGAGGGTAGTCTGAGTATACAGATTTCTATTGATTAGGAAAGGAATTCCAAGAGAGACCCAGGTGAGCTTCGGCTTTTGTCATTCAAAATGGAATTATGCAGAGGGTTCCAGTCTGGAAAGCCAGACCTTTATCTGGAGCAGGGATTTTCCAAATTCTTCTTCCTCCTCCCTAAGTACATCAAAACTAGGCCCAAAGCTCAGAGTTCTTCAAGACTAAAGCCAGTCATTTAGGGCTCATGGGAGTCGGAAAGGAGGAAATAGAAGAAAAAGCTCACCCTTTTTCTGTACTTTAGAGAGAGAGAGAGAGAGAGAGAGAGAGAGAGAGAAGGATGTGGACAGATAGCGAAGAGCCAAGTGACCAACAGAATTGCCTACTGTCCCCTTCTCAGGGCCTGCAAGGGGGTGGTGTTAGAGAAGTGAGTGTCACCCTTGGGTCTCTCACCAGCCACCCCCTTCGAACCCAGGGCACAGCCACAGAAAAGGAGCTCCCCGTGGTCAGCCTGGGTTCAGCTTCCCTGGGCTACCCTTGGTCCCATGGGGTGCAGATGCTAAGTGGGGAACCCATAGCCCACCAAGGGGCCCGCTGTTTTGAGAGAAGGTGACCTCCCACTCCTGTCTAAGGGTGGATGCCCAGCTAACAGACTGGAATGCCACTGGAAAGAGCTAGGGCTGTGGCCCAGCTGAGGCTGAGTCACCAAATTGTCACCAGGAGCAATGCCTAGACTGGAAGAACAGGCCACACTTTCAATACTGGAGGCCAAGAGGTCAAGCTTGACCCAGGCAAAACAAGGGCGTCTCCCTACAGACCAGTGACAGCTCACATCTAAGGGCCTTAGTGGGACCAAGAACCCACCAGTGCCACGAGGGGAGAAAGCCCGCTTGCTTCACACACCCGGGCCTCGGGGGTCAAAGAGCAGGGATACCAGAGACACTGTTTTTCTAAAGACCAAACACTATCTGAAGGATTTAAAAGATCAGCTCAAAGTTTAACTGGATTAGACATTTTGTTTATCCTCCCCATCCCACTAACTAGTGGGTGGGGCACAGAGGAGAAAGACCAGATTAGTTCTAAGCAAAATAATGATACTCTATTTTCCCTTCACATCCGACATGTGGTGAGTTATGTTTGTGCAACGGGCTGCTCTGAGCTCTCGGGACATCGGTGGTCAGCTAGATTCCTAGGCCTGGGGAAGCAACCAGGGAGCCCTTGAGGAAGGTCTCCATGGCTGCTCCTACACCGTGGATCCGCCTGGGGCCTTCCAGGCAGAGCTGCAGGCTCCCGTGCTGTAGGCGGTGGAACAGAACAGCACCAGGTGTCTGACCAGTGGGGTCAACCAAATCTGGGTTCAGCAACCTCAGTACTTGGGCTCTAGTAGGAAAGAATTCAGAGGCAAGACCCAAACTGTAAGAGAACATTTGTTTGCTCAATCACAGAGATAGAAGAAGTAATTCCTAGAAGAAATGGGCTTAGGAAAAGAGTTTTGGAGGTAAAGGAAGGGTGCTTGGAGCTTGGGAGTGAGTAATGTAACATGCCTGGGGCAGGGAGAGGGTGGGGAAAGAGAAAAAGAAACGCAGGGGTGTGCTCGCTCTCCAGAAGGAGCTCGCGCTGGGTCCTTCATCCTAAGGGTTTTGAGGGTGGAGATTTTAAGGGAGGCCCCAGGGAAAGATCTTGATAGAATATTCAGCAGCTTTCCAGGTGTGTGTCCTTTCAGGGTTGTGTCTCCACTGATTGGTTGGCAGGCACCGGGGCAGGGGGTCATTATTCAATGCAGCTGGTCCTGACAGTGGCTGGTTTTGTTGCTTATCCGGGCCTGGAGCTGAAATACAACTGAAGCCTGGATGTTATCTCTAAGGAGGAAAGGTCAGAGGGTCCAAACCGCATGACCAGCAAAAGCGAGGGGAGGGAAAGTCACCCTGGGGCGAGGTCCCACCCTACAACATTGCCCTCTGCTAGGCCCCGGGCTCTCTGCCCTGGTGACCTTCTGTACGCGGCCCGTTGTCCTTGCTCTGCTCAGGACTGCCTGCCTGCCTACCACAACCCCCTCATGGGAGGCCTTGTGGAAAGGAGCCTGAGCAAGAGGGGGGGTCTTACTCCTCAAGGGGGGAGCCAGGAGTGGGGCCCCGGGTGAGGAGAGTAGGAGTTATGCAGTGGGAGCTAATGAAGATTAAAGAAGTGGAAGAAATGGGAAAGTAAGATCCTAGAAAGAAACGTAGGAAAATGGGAGGCTCGAAATTGATATCCCTGAAGGGAGAAAGCTGGGCCAGGGTCTTAGCCACGTGCCCGGAGGTGGAAAATGCTCCCCAGCAGGGCTGGGAAAGAGGGCACAGTGGGCAAGGGCTCAAAAATTGTGGGGAAATCTCCAGTCCGAGCATGGACAGAGAGGGGAGGGGAAGGGAGCTGGTGCAGACTTTGAACAATAATGACCCCATGTGCTGAGCACCCCCACCCCCCACCCCCAGCTTCCTGGGGAAATCCAAGGTCTGAGCAGGGGCAGCCATTTCCATGGGGCGATGCTGCCCCCTCCTGGGAGAGGCTCCCAGGCCCTTGTGGCTGTGGGAGCTGCTTGGCCAGGACCTTTGGGCTGAGGCGGGGGTGGGGGGTGGGGGGTGGAGTGGGGCGAGCTTCAGGGAAAAACCCTCTTAGGTGCCTGACTCTGCTGCTCCAACGGGCCCCTCTTCTGCATCTGCGCTCAAAATCCTTCAGTCCACCCTCCCTCTTTAGGCCGCATCGCGGGCTCAGATGGCGGGTGAAGGCTCCAGGGGGGTCTCCAGCGCCCAGAGCCTCAGGTTGAAAAATACGGTCGCCATCAGGATGCTTGTTGAGGTGTGGCACCTGCGTGGCCCAAGGTGGGCACTCAGTACATGGGGTCGTCATTGTTTGCCTTCTCTGTCTCCCTCCCCTCCCTTTCTCTCTGCCCTCCTCTGTCCATAGAAGCTCAGACTGGAGAATCCCCCAGTTTTTCAGCCCATCCCCACTGGGTATGCCGGCTTACCTACACTGTTGTAGACCATGCCCACGCTCTGGGCACGTGGCAAAGCCCACTTCTGGGTCCTGTCACGGACATTGTACTTGCACTCCTCATTTTCCTAAAGCTCTTTTAGCATTTTACTTGCCTTCCTTCTCCTTATTAGCTCCCACCACTACGTAAGTCCCTCCTCACTTTCACACAAACCTTCTCTCCTGCTCCTGCATGCCTCCTACTGGAGATGGAGCCTGCAACCCTGGCATGTGGCCTTGACCAGAATTGAACCTAGCCAAACTGGCTAGGGCTCTCCTGATCCTTAATTCCCCTTCCCCTCTCCACTGACTGCACTGCCTTCCAGCCCCATCAGCACCCTGAGTTACATGACCCCGATGACCTCACTTAACCCTGAGGTCTCCAAGGTCTCCCTCAACCTCATGCCCGCTCCTCCTACCTTATTTGATGGTTTTGCAGCATCCAGTGCTCCTGACCATTCTTTCTGCAAAATCTCTCTCCCTTGAATTTCCTGGGACGCATCCCCTGATTGTCCTATGACCTTGAACCCCATTGTCCTCCATTTCTTTGCTGGCTCCCTTTTGTCCACCAGAACCAGCCACAGGGCTCCCTCTTGGCCTGCTTGCCTTTTCATTCTACGCCCTCACCTGAGGGCTGCAACCCTCCCACCCCCCACCCCTACCCCATTCCCAGCTGCTGTACACCAGTCTGTTCCTGCTCAGACCCCCGCCCAGCTCCGTGTCTGTCCATGCAGAGGGACCCTGGTCATCTCCATGCGGACAGCCAGAGATACTGCCAGCTCCAAGGTCCAAATTGGACTCATTGTCCTCCCCAAATCGGTTCTTCCACAGAAATCTAGGAGACATTTTTAGCTCCTTTCTATCTCTTCTTGCTCACTCCTCCTACCATCCAACTGATCTCAGCATTCTGTCATTCCATCTCATTCTATTTATTGCCTAGAATCCATCTTTCATTGCCATGGACTCTACGGCAATTTTGTGGGTGCTCATTGTGTTTTAAGCTCTGTGCACATGGGCCTCATTTAATTCTCTGAACAACCTTGTGGACCTAGAAAGGAACCAGGGCACCGAGAAGTCATTTGCTCGGAGGCCTGAGGGGAATATGTGGTGAAGCCCAGATGGACCCGGTCGTGCAGCCAGCAGAGCCTTGGTTTCTAGCACTGCTGTGCAGCATTCAGGATCATATTCCTTGCATAGATTATCGCATTGTCTCTCTTACTAGTTTTCATGACGTCAGCCCTCCCCTCCCTTCACTGTAGCTATCAACAAGATGACTGTACTCTGTTGGTTCCTAAAACTAAAATTTAATGCTGAGACTCTACTTAAATTCATGCAGTAGCCTCTGCTATTCTTAAGCTAAAATCAACAGTCTGTAGCTTCCTCCTTCAGCCCAGCCGGTGTGGGTCAGTGGTTGAACGTCAATTCCCGGTCAGAGCGCATATCTGGGTTGCGGGCTTGATGATTTTCTCTCATCATTGACGTTTCTGTCTCTCTCTCATCTTCTCCCTTCCTCTTTGAAATAAACAAACATATTTTTTAAAAACTCAGCCTGTTCAACCCTGAACTCCTCCTCCTCTTTCCTCACAGAGCTTCTCCTCCTCCTCCTCTTCTGTTTCTTCTTCTATTTCAAGAAATGGCAGCACCATCCACCCAGCTGCCCCCACCCACCACTGGGCACATCTTAGATCCTTTCCCTCCCCTTCCCTCTGCCATCAAAGCCACTCTATCATCAAGCGCTGTTTCTTTGGCCTCTAAAGTACCTCAGTCCATCCTTTTCTCTTCCTCTCCACTCCCCTTCCTCTCTCGTTCAGGCTGCCATGCATGGGCTCTGCAGCTGAATTCCATTAGATCTTCCTGCCTCTGTTTTATATCACACCTTACGTTCACTGTCCACACTACCCAATTACCTTCAAAATCAAGTTCACCATGCCTCTTCCCTGCTGAAAACCAGCAACTTGGGCCTAAACTAACTTGGAAATCCTCCCAATATGAACACCTAGAAATTTAAATGCATTGCTGAGTTCATCAGGAAGAAAGGCAATGTCTCATGTTGTGTCTAACACAAAGAGAACACTGAAAATAAGAGTTGTTGGCACATGAGGGGTTGCCATGGCAACATGAGTCAATGCCACGGCAGCTCTGGAAGTGACCACTAGACCTTGAATGGGCCTGAAGGTAAGGGTTTATCAAGAAATGGGATAGAGTTAAACTTTGGCCAATATTTGCTCTCCCAGCTCTGGCCTTAGCTTGGGCCTTTGGAAATCTAAATATTCAAATACCTGCTTCAGTGGCATCATGGTGTCCTTGATCTTGTGCATCATCAATAATCATGTGATTATATCCACCAATTTATTCACCACTTTCACCAATTTTTCCATGTATATCCTTTCTCTTTTCCAGGATCCAATCCAGGAAACTTATTGCACTTAAGATTTATTCCATTTTTAGCTGCATATTCTTGAATCACCTCTTCATGTGATGGTTTTATAATATTATTTTCTATAGACAAAACAGAAAGGTAATACAGTGTTCTCTCTAATGTGGCTAATCAAACTTGTTTTCTATTATTGGTAATTTAAACATTTTTCTTCTAGCTTTACTACTTTTTTTTTTTTTTTTGGTAATGACACATAAATATCTAGGATTGTTTGTCCACTTTGGAAAATCTCTATGAAATTTCTGTCATCTACGAGCTGTAAATATATAGTGTGTTTATCATTGCATTCGCAAATATATCCTGGATGAAAGAAAACTTCCATTTTGACCAGGCATTGAGTAAAAATGAATCCTCCATTTACAGTTTTACATTTCTGAGATTCAAAAAATTTTCCACAGACCAGGAAATTATAGATGGCTCTACAGATCTTAAACTTTGCTTCTCTAACCATCCGCATATTTTTGGTGCTGGGTATCGTGGGATTGTTTTGCATCTCCATCCAACCTCTGATGCTGTGTGCCAAGCAAGGCAGCATGTGGGCTGTAGGCGTGTGTCTGGAAGCCATTCCAGACATCTTTATCCCCAGCAATAACTGAACTATACGTGGAAATGACTGCAAACCACCTAATATATCCTGTGAAACCCAAAGTCAGTGTAGGCCAACTCTTCTTCCTCCTAGTCCAAGTCCCCAAAGGCCCATGTCATTCCCATGCCCCCAACATGAGGAAATGTTGGAAACCGTATAGTGAATTCATTTTTTTAAATGGCATTTTTCTGCATTTCACAATGTTTGTTTTATTCGTCAGCTTTTCTAGAAGTTGTTGAGACCTCTTTTCTCCTTGTCATTATTTACTTTCATTCTTAATTTTTTTTTCATAGTTTGTGCTGGTTTTCCCAAAATTGCGTAAGCTTTGGGCCCCAAGAAAACTGGATCCACCTTTGAGACAGTTCATCACTCGCAGACATTGGTGAAAACTCCTAAAAGATGATTTTCAGGAAGAAGGAAATTGAACTCCGAAGGGAAAGGTGAGATTCATGAGACAAGGACACAAGTAAGTAAATGTAATTAAATAATAGTAATGATAAGTGATTTCTCATTGCTCTGTTGAGCAACACAAACACTGTAATGTGACCAAAAAGGTCCTGAGTGATCTTCGATGACCTCCGGCTTTATCAGGCACCATCCCTACCCACCACCTGCTGGACATCTGTCTCCAGGCATTCCCATGTCCTGTTCCTTCTCACTGGAACACTTTCCCCCTCCCTCCTTAAGGCAGGGACAGCTGACCCTCAGTCTAGATGAGGGGCCCCTCCTGTCTGCTCTGAGGCAGCCCACCGTGTACATATCCTTGTCATCGACCCATCCCCCTCTGGGCTGTGGCCTCCTGAGTGGGCAGCCTGGTTGTTTCCTGCTGTGTCCCAGCACCCAGCACCCAGCACAGAGCCCGAAGCACGTAGGCGATCTGTAACTATTTGCTAAAAATGTGCATAAACAATTGAACCAAAACCTTTTGCTTTTCAGCCCTTGTCATTCCAACCAGTGTTAATAGGTATTCACATCAGTCCTCTTCCCTGCCTTAGTAAACAGAGTGACAACAGTCCAGTCTCTTTCTTCTTCCTTCTTTATCACATGTATGGGGGTGACATTGGTTAATAGGAGCATATAGGTTGCAAGTGTACATTTCTATGATACAGGATCTGCCTATTGCATTGTGTGCTCACCACCCAAAACCAAGTCATCTCCCATCACCATATATCTGGTCCCCTTTACCCTTTAGCACCCTTGCAACTCCTTCTCTCTGGGAACCACCATACTGTTGTCTGTGTCTACGAGTTTCAGCTTCATATCTCACCTGTGAGTGAAATCATGTGGTTCTTAGCTTTTTCTAGCCAATTTATTTTGCTTAGCAGAATACTCGCAAGGTCCACCCACGTTGTCACAGATGGCAGCACTTCCTCTTCTCTTTCTGTTATCTCAAGTACCGTAGACACTGTAGACATCGTGGGTGCCCTCCCATAGCACCTCAACCAACTTCGAAAGTGGCCTCCTGAGAGTTGCCCACCAGTCTAGGGCTTCCTGCCTGAGGACGCCCTCTGGCTGTGGGACTGTGCTTGGAAGTGTCAGGGAATTAACACCCCAGGAGCAAACCTGAGCCGAGCAGGGCAGCTTCCTTGCATATTCCACACTTTCTCAGAAGATCCCCAGCAGCACTGAGCTCCGTGGGCCCAGAGTCACTGCCCCCTCCCTCCTGTGCTTCCTGGGCTCACCTCCCAACTAAACCCCTTGCCCCCATCCTCGTCTCAGGGTCTAAGACACGGGCCATTGTTCCCACCATCGCCTGTCATGCCCAGTGCTGGAGCTCCGGCGAGTGCAGGAGATGGGGCAGAATTTTGTTGGACCCCAGGATCCAGCTCTGGGCGACAAGTGATTTGAAAAAGAAATTCTGGAAATATATGCATTTCGATAACATATCTATCAAATTCCAGAGATATGTGAATTTCAATAGAGTATCTCTGAAAAGTTCAGGATGCTTCACACGCTGAAAGGGGAGAGTCTTAACGCAGAACAGTTCATAGACCCCTTTGGAGGGAGAAGAGCATGGAGCACTGGTATCTTGTCACCCACACTGCCCTGGAGTGGCTCGGGTAGGGAGTGCTCCCCGCCAGGGTGGTGGCCAGTCTCTGTCCTGGAACGTGGGCAGCTGAGCAGGGGAGACTCAGCCTGGGACCCACCTTCCAGGGAGCTGCTCCTGCCGCCCACATAAGTCCTTGGCATTTGAAAGCAACCAGAGCCACTTCGGGCTGTGTCTGTCTGACTCATTAACAGACTCAGAGCTACTGGAAAGAAGCCTCCAAGAGGGGAGACCGGAGTGGCCTTCGCTGTGCCTGGTTTGCATCTCGCTCATCTAGGAGGGGACAGGCTCGGCCCTCCCCCCTCCCCCCCTCCCCCGCAAGGCCCATCCCAATGCCCTGGACTCAGGGTCAGCTGGCCAGGAGCAAACCACCCCCGCGAGAGCCTCTCTCCTCCGGAAGAGGAGCTCAGCCCAGGGCTTGGCAGGCCCGCAGGTTGTAAATATCTCCGCGTCGCACAGGAGGCTTCAGACCCAAACCACGGCCATGAAACAGGAGAGTCTTGAAAGCTCAACAGTTTACAGACAGATCCCGAGAGGAAGGGAGAGTGCGCCTCTGGACCTGCTTGTCTGGAGAGGCAGGCGCATGAAGAGGTTTCCAGAGGGGACTGCAGCGCGCGGATGGGAAAGCCATCAGGGGCCGGGGACAACGGGGCCCTTGTGCGCTTTTCTGTTCCTGGACATTTGTGCGTGTGCGTTTGCGATTCCTGTCCCCCCTGCAACCCCAGGCCGGGGTCTGCTAAGAAAAATAACCTGGTTCGCCACGGCATTCTTCCAGCTCCACTTGAAAGTTTGAAAAACCCTTGAGTAGGAAAACAACCCCAGGGAGCCAAGGCTCTCTGCACTTGGCCAAGCCCTAGACCCAAAATACACACACGAAAGCTCGGCTTTGAAAGGCCTGCAGTATTCCTATCTGAGTCATCTGAAAACAAATAAAAGGAGACCTAAACAAACAAACCTAATTGTGCGGGGAAACGTGGCCAGGTTTCCAGCCTGGCTCCCCCTCTGTTTTCATTAGTCAGAAGCCAATCTCTGAAGCTTCCATGGTATCCAGAACAAGCAAAATATTAAAAACAAATTGCCGAGGTTTCTCCCCGTTCCCGCCTGCCTTCGTGGTGCAGCCAGCACACACGCCAAGTTCCCGGCCTCTCGCTGCCTTGGCTGTCGAGCCTCTTTCCTTCAGCCTTGATGGACGGCTGCCTGCTTACAGGCTGCCCGTGGTGGACCAGCAACCCCGGTGGACAGGGACATCCATGACCATGAGCAATGACTGGACACTCAGACGAAATGAAAATAGAAGTCTCTACGGTCTTGAGATAGAATCGTTTTTCCCAACAGTCAATGCAACTGGTTTGACAATCAGACCCAAATTCATTTGGGATAGCCCTGTCCATTGCTCTTTGCCAGTACCATACCAGTTCCGTTTTTTTTGTTTGTTTGTTTACCTCTTTTACTTATTTCACCATTAAGTAGGCATGTCATTGTAATGGACATGTCTTGGTTTTGCCCAGCCATTGCCTTTCTGGTAATAACATCTCATTTTTCTTTGGAGAATCGATCTTCTCCCCCAAATGTTAGTCCCTATAGTTTGGTTGGGGTTTGCCTCACCCACCCCTGCGTCAGCAGTGTGCGAGAAAAGGCCTGGCCAATCGGAGTCACCAAAACTGGTGTAGGATGAACACGAAATCCAGGTTAGGCCACTGAGACACAAGCCTGGGACTTCTGCAGACTATTGGGTAGGAAGCATACTTATTTCTTCAAGGCAGTTCAACCGGCAGTGAGAACTCTAAAGCTACCAGTTAAACTGGCAGCGAGAACTCTGAGACAAGAAATGATGAGACCATGCCTTGTCTGACGAGAAGAAGAGCAGAACTGAGTGACACCGAGGGATAAGAACTCACACACCAGCACCTGAGCACCTGGATCCAGCCATGACTGAAAATTGCTCTCACTTGGACTTTTCTGGTATGTGAACAACTAACACCCCTATTTTGCTTAAACCATTTTTAGTTGGGCTGTTGTATCTTGCAAGAGAAAGAGTCTAAAACACACACACACATACACACACACACACATACCTCTCAAAATGCCACATGAAATGAAATGTTTGCATCTTCCAAGTGGACTATGACTCTTCTTTTTTTAAAATTTTTGTTTTTATTATTTCTGGGAATGATCTTCTCAAAGGAAAATGTGTGTGTGTATGTGTGTGTGTGAATTTCAGGTTCAGTTCAATGTCATGGGTAAGTCCAGAAAACAATATACTTTAGCCCCGAATCTTATGTGAAAAATTGCCTCTGTCCCTCATGGTGTAGTAAGAAATGAATGAATTCTTTCACCAAATTCACTTTGACACAAAGGACAAAATACTGTAGTGATTACTGAGGAATTTCTTCGCACTTTTTGGCTTGTTCTGATTACCAGTTCCAGGCATCCTATTCGGTCAGGCGAGGGGGACATCTAAGTGCCAAGATTAGTCTAGATCTAAAGCATGTGAAAAACAACAACAATAACAAATCTTTGTCAAATGAAAACCAAGGTAACCAATAAGACACAGAAAGTACCGAGGGAACAATTGAAACTATAGGCCCAATATTTTTTTTCTTGTTATATATGCCATGATTAGGTGAGGTTTTGGCTTCTTGTAACCTCTTGTCCCCGCCTAAGAATAAACTAGGAAATAAACTGATGTTAACTCTTTTACTCCAATTCTCTGGTTAAGGGAACATATCATGGGGTGGGTTGGCACGCAGGGATGGAACAGAGGCCTGAGGAATTGGACTAAGTTGCCAGGACTGGCCAGCAGCCCCTGAGCGACTGATGAATGGATTACTCCGACACAACCTTTGCTGTGAAAGAGAGGCTAAGGGATGGCCTGGCCAAAGGGACCAGGCAGTCTCCATTGCCTGCCTCCTTTACCTTTTATTGCAGCAGCAGTTTGAGATAAAGTTTATCTTTTAGATACAATCAATAAGTTGAGTAATCTTGGGAGGACACATGTGTTTATATTGTCCTCTAGGCAAGGGCATCTAGGGATTAAGCATAAGGATTCCAGTAAACACCCGGGGGTCTGCAATGCACAGACTTGTTTGGAAAGGTCAAGGAATAATTAGGGGTGCCGCCTTCGACACTCCCCTAAGTCTCCCCTAAGTCAGAATTCCTATAAACAGGGCAGGCGGCCTCCCACACACTTCCCTTTTCTCAGAATGTCCTCCTTACAAACTTTCCAACTAAGTCTCATGTGCTCCCCAACACTAAGTCAGCAATTTTCAACCTTTTTCATTTCATGGTACTCGTAAACTAATTACTCAACTTCTGTGGCACACTAAAAAATATATTTATTGGTGATCTGACAAAAAAATAGTTATAGTTTTGATTCAATCATACCATAGGGCTATTGAGTTGGCTGTTGTCATTTTTTATTTGACAATCTAAGGGAAAAGAGATCAATGCCCCTGTCTAAATAGTTGGGTATCACACGTTTTAAAAATTCTTGTGGCACACTGGTTGAAAATTGCTGCGCTAAGTGATCTGAAGGATGAGCAGATTGTTAAATCATTAGTTGTGAAAAGAACTATATATATATACTAGAGGCCCGGTGCACAAAAATTTGTGCACTCGGGGGGAAGGAGGGGTCCCTCAGCCCGACCTGTGCCCTCTCGCAGTCTGGGACCCCTCGGGAGATAACAACCTGCTGGCTTAGACCTGCTTCCAGCTGGCAGAGGG
>NW_006296221.1:1144791-1145150 GCF_000327345.1 Myotis davidii
ATTATTTTATTATTTATTTGCATTCTAACTGTAAGCCTGCTTTTGCTCACACCTGTATATTGTGATTTCAGTAGGCATAAGTACTAAGGAAAAGAGCAGGTAGGTCCTAGTTGCTGCTGCTGAAATACAAATAGGGTTGTATTTTATTTCAAATTATCCTATATAATAAAGTGGTAATATGCAAATTGACCATCACACCCTTGCACAAGATGACCACCACAAGATGGCCAGCAGGGGAGGGAAGTTGGGCGGGACCAGGCCTGCACGGGAGGGCAGTTGGGGGTGATCGGGCCGGTAGGGGGAGCAGTTAGGTGTCAATCAGGCTGGCAGGGGGGTGGTTAGGACAGGGGGGGGCAAAC
>NW_006296221.1:1145189-1163010 GCF_000327345.1 Myotis davidii
GGGAACCAGCAGTCCTGGATTGTGAGAGGGCAGCCGTGCATCCCTCGAGGGGGCCCAGATTGGAGAGAGTGCAGGCTGGGCTGAGGGACACCCCCTCCCACCATGCATGAATTTCATGCACTGGGCCTCTAGTACAGTTATAGTAAGCTAAGTGCCATTACCCACTGAGGCAGATAGTGGTCCCTGGATACATGCTGATG
Source organism: Myotis davidii (assembly GCF_000327345.1). Taxonomy (NCBI): domain Eukaryota; kingdom Metazoa; phylum Chordata; class Mammalia; order Chiroptera; family Vespertilionidae; genus Myotis; species Myotis davidii. The sequence goes on from NW_006296221.1 coordinate 1,145,390, forward strand.
GTCCCGCCTGCTGATGGCTTCTCCCCTTCTCAGTGACCTCTTTGCTTCAGAATCCCCAGTAACTGCATTCCTGACAGGAGATGTTGGGGGACCTCTTGTGAACTTCCAGCCACTGACTCACTTCTGAGTTTGGAGGAAATAGTTGGGAGCTGCTCACACCTTCCGGGCTGGAACTGGGTAGAGTGCAGGCTCATTGCTCACTCGCTGGCCACTGCTTGGCTCCGGGATGGCTTTGGCAAATCTTGCTCCTGGCAGGCTGCACCCTGTCATTGCTGAGCGTGTGTAAGGAAGGGTGTGTGGCAGGAGAATGCATTGTGGGCACAGGGGAAGCCAAGGCCAGGGAGATGGCCCCATTTGATGAGGGAAAGGAGACCCAGTCCATGGTGAACCTGAATGGGTTTGGAATCAGAGTTTCTGGACCCCAAAATCATCCTTGTGAGGCACTGAGAACTGCCAGTTCTGAGGATCATGAGAGAGACATCGGGGTCAATGGTGACCTTCAAAACCAACCACCAGCATTTGGCTCAGCAGCATGAGCTAATGGGCCATCTAGACCAGCAACACCTCCTCCAGGAAGGCCTCTCTGGTTTCCTCCACCAGCTTCTCTGTTGGTGGCTGTTTCTGAGACCCCCTAGTCCAAGAGAAAACACTTCTCTGCTAAATTCTTCCCACCGCTACATTTTCCCTGGAGTGTTTTTGTTGAGGCTTGGGGCAACAGAAGCACAAACCAGAGAGGGCTTTATAACTACTGCTCAAGCTCAGCATCCCACCTCCCTGGCAGAACTCCAGGTGACATGGGACCATGGGACCGCTGTTCCCAAAGTGGTGCCAGTGATCATGAACCTCCCTCAGAATGAAAGTTCCCGTCATATTACAGATCCAACTGCCCTTTGGCCCCAAAGAGGAGAGGCAAGTTTTCTGCTGTCTAGACTAAGACTCTATTCTTTTCCTGATTGAAAGTAATTCTAATGGGAGCATCTATTGCTTGTAGGAGAAACCCCATTGATTAATTGATCCATTGACCCGTTAATCCATTCATCTGTGGGCCAACTGATCTATTGCCTGCAAGGGAAACCTTATCCCATCCAGTGGGCTGTGGTCTTGTCTCCCTGCCTCATACCAGACACAGCCCGTGCATTTCTAAAGCCTGGGTTTTTCTGTCCTAAATGACACCAAATAGTAGCCACCCCATCCTGGCCTGGGCCATGTCTGGGTCATAGTTTTTCCTTTGGCATTAGGAGCAGGAAAGATCAGGCTCTTTGCCCCCTGCCATAGCTGGCCTCCCAATCCTGTGACCAAAGGTAGGACAAGGGACACACAGCTCTCCCAAACAAACAATAATTTCCGTTGTGATGCTGCATAAATATAGATTAAGGAAGGAAAGGGCTTTCTAACTCAGCAAGGATGCAGAGCTGGGAGCATAATAATGTGAGTGCATATGTTATTGCATCATAAGTAGAACACAGCTTCGCAGTCTGCCTGTCATTAATTCATGCTGGTGGGGCTCCCTGCCCCTCCTCCCAGGGGTGGGTAAGTACTGGCATCAGGCTAAGAGGTCCCCCCACGTGGTCCTTCTCAAAAGGAACGGAAAATGTGCCCCACCAACAAAGTGTTTCCTCTAGTAACAACCTCCTACAACCTGGCAGATTTCCCAGCTTCAATCATTTAACAGCCACTAGTACTTGTTACAAATGTGTAACACGTACGTACTCTGTGCCAGACCCGGAGCTGGGTGCTTCGCATCCAAGACCTTGTTGAATTCTCACAGCAATTCCGGCAAGTGGCTCCTATGGTTCCCATTTGGCAGATGAGGAAACGGAGGGTCACAGAGGTGAGATATATTGTCCGAAGTCCCACCGTGCATGGCTGAGGCAGGATTCATACCCTGTCTGATTCCAACCCCACTCTCTCCACCGTCTCGCTGGATAACCTCCAGAGCAGGACCGCGTCCCCACGTGATGTGGAGAGCCTCACACCTTGGAACGCCCGGGCCCACGCACATTTACAGCATCCTGTACTTTGTTCTCTTAGACGCACTCGCTCCAGCTTGTCAGATGCGTGTCTTGATTTGGGTTTTGGCAATCTGCTCACCCGAACTCTATGTTTTCCAGTCTTGCCTCACCAAAAGCCTACCTCATCATGCTTTTATAAATAAGAGCCTAGCATCTTACCCCAAACCTGAGGTCAGAGCTCCAGAAGATAAGCTAGGGCGTCTGTATTTCTAAAACAAATTCTCCAAGTGAGGCCTATGGTCAACTAAGCGTAAGAAACTGTCTCCCAGTATCTGCCAGAAGCCGATCAGGGCGGCTTGCCAGCAGGAGGGACTGTGGGAGGTCGGCTGGCCACAGGAGATTGGCTGTGGGAGCGCATTAAACACCAGGGGGCAGCTCCTGCATTGAGCATCTGCCCTCTGTTGGTCAGTGCACATCATAGCGACCGGTTGACTGGTCATTTGGTCAACTGGTCGTAACGGTCACTTAAGCATATATATTGCTATTCAGAACAGGGGTCAATCATTGATTAGAAGAATCTAGAACTTCTTAAGTTATATAAATGTCTAAACACTGTGCTATACACCTGAAATTAATATATTGGCTATTAACTGTAATGGAAATGTTTTTATAAACAAATACTTAAAAAGAAATCAAGGAGGGCTGCATGGAAGAGATGGGACTTTAAGTGGGCTTTGTAGAATTGGAGGTGGGAGGAGGGAGAAAGAAGGTCATTCCAGACAGAAAAGGCATCAGGAACAAGAGCCTGGAGAGGAGAATGAGCTTGGTATTTTTATGAAGCAAAGAGTGGGTCAGCCCACCGGTCTGGGAGTATGGAGAGAGAATGTGCAGGAAGGAAGTTAGCCTAAGCAGGGAAGTTGCTAGCAAAAGACTGGTTTGGGTATGGGTGACACTCGGGAGCCATTGTGGGCTCTGGAGTAAGTGTTCACGTAACAGAAGGGGTGCCTAAGTGAAGAAGAGCCCCCTTCTCCTCAGCTCCTTGAACTATGAAAGGTAGCACCTCCTGTTCCAGATGAAAGACCCAGGGGTGCCTTACATTGGGAGGTCCCTTAGGCCACAAGCATGTCTCCCAAACCTGCAAGAGCTGTCTGCAAATGAGGTGTCAGGCTGAGAGGAAGGCGGCAGGGACTGGTGGTGAGATTGTGCACACCTGTTCCCTAGATGGAGTGGTGAGGAAGGAGACAGTGTTGACATATCTATATAAATAGAGAAATATATATATATATATACTGTGTACTAGTATACCTCCCAGAGGGAAAGGCTTCAAGCCAGCAAGCAGGGAAATTCCGCATAAGCTACCTGAAGCAATGTGATGTGCCTCTAAATTATTTTGGTATCAAATCTTGATTGGCCTTATGGGAAGAAAAATGTGCCAAAAAGATAGGCTTATATGGAAAAAAAAACACACAAAACAGGCGCCCAGCCTGATTGCCTTGACACAGAGCAGTATGAGCCAAAGCTTTCTGCTGGAGAAGTAGGCCGTGCTGAGTGGCAGCGCTTCTATGTGCCAAATGAGTGGTCCTGAAACTTAGAGTTGGTCAACACTCTTGGTTTAAGGGACAAGAACCCAAATTCAAAGCAGTTCAAGCAAAAGGAAAATGTGATGGCTCAGGTACTGGGCTCAGTGGGCTTCAGGCACAGCTGCACCCAGGGCACTCCGGTCTGGACTGGCTCTGGCCTCTCAGCTATGTGTTCGTTCCTCTGTTTGGCCTCACTTTCTGGCACTATTTCTCTGTGTTGTCGGAAAGGGGATGCCCATTGGCTCCAGCCAAGGTCCTTCATAGGGAGGGAGACCCTTCCTTTCCCAAGACCCATTTTGGTCCTTGGCCCACCCCTGAGCCGATCAATGTGTTTGGCGAACAGGCTCACTAGTTGGCCAGCCCCGGTTTTATGTCTATTCATGTTGGGGCTTGGACCCAGCCCTTGATTGACAGCCCATCAGAATCCCAAAGTGCTGGGAGGAAGGAAAGTCCCCAAAAGGGGAAAAAACAAGGTCAGGAAAAAAGGATCAGATAGGAGTTCTGAGTGCAGAGAGGATGGTCCTGACAGCGCCCCAAGGAGCACAGTCAGTGGGGGAGACAAGGCGTATGGCAGAGGGATGGCTTAACAAAGACATTGCAAGTCTGCTCCAATCAGATTTCCATCAATCTGGCTTTTTTCAATGTTCATTTTCTCTCCTTTCCCTTTTTGTGTCTACTTAGTGATAGCATTAGTGCTGAAGAGAACAGGATTGGGGGCATTTAAAAGGCTGGATCGTTTATTTCTGGTAGGCCATAAAAGGAAAGGGGAGCAGTCCCCTTTTTCCCGTGTACTAGTAACTTCTGGGCAGAATGGAAAGCTGTCCTCATTTTCCAAGAGCAGAGGGCCCGTACTCCCAGAAACCACTCACCTTGGTGGAGGCAGCCGAGCTCCATGGAAGCAGAGTTCCAAGCACTGGCCCCCCAGGATCTAGCATCAGTGCTCTGGATAATGGTCACATTCATCCTCCCAGGGGTCCCCTCAATCTCAGTGGACAACTAACTACCCTGATTTCTCCCTCACTGGGCTGGGGGGCTGGTGAGGCCCTTCTGTCCCCAGCTGTGGGGGTCCAGGTGGCCTCCGGCAGAGGAGAGGATGTTCCGGGCAGGGCTGATCCTGGGTTGCATGCACTCACTCATTCTTGGTCATTCGTTGAGGGTCTACCATGTGCAAGGTACAGCGTGAAGGCCCAGAGCTTCAGGACAGTTAGGCACTGCCTTTGCCCTAACCGGGCTCACTGTTTGCCGACACGCATCGATATAAAAATTGCTTTTGCTACTGAAGATCCCCACACATTTTGAGAGAATCATTTCCTCCTTGCCTCCACCATGTGTAACACTGCTAATCCCAGACCCCATCTCTCTCCCACCATCATCACTGGCCCAGGCATGGACCAGCAGGTGAAGCAACCTGATAAGAAAGCTTTATTAGCATCTTCTCCAGCTGGAGCCTGCAGGCACCATAATCTTTTCTTCTTATTTTTCATGATGATCTGAGGATGTGACCCATGGTGCTATGAATGGAACTTTTTTCAATTAAACTTTTGAATTGGTTGTTGGGGTATATAAAAATGTAATTATTTTAATGACTTTGCATTTAGCGACTTCATTAAACTCATTTATTCATTCTAATAATTTGATAGGGGATTTTCTTGGGTTTTCTGAACAGATGATTATTTTAACTGCAAATAAAGAGTTTTGTCTCTTTCCTTACAGTTACTATACTGCTAATTTATTTTCCTGGTTATTGCTTTGGCAAATAGCTTCGTAAAACATTGAATAGCTAGTGGGTCAGGAGTAGGTATATTTGTAGTGTTTTTTACTTTAATGCAAATAATTCTAAAGTTTCACAATTAACACATGAAGTCATTTTTTTAAAAATATGTTTTTATTGATTTCAGAGAGGAAGGGAGTGAAAGAGAGAGATAGAAACATCAATGATGGGAGAGAATCATTGATCAGGTGCCTCCTGCATGGCCCACATTGGGGATTGAGCCCACAACCCGGGCATATGCCCTGACTAGGAATCAAACTGTGACCTCCTGGTTCATAGGTCGATGCTCAGCCTCTGAGCTACACCAGCCGGGCCATGAAGTCACTTTTTTAAAAGGAAAATAAGCATGTATTATTAATAGAAATTTGTATATATTCCTTATAACTTTTTATATCAGTGGTAGTATATTGTACATGATGTTACACACCTTACTAATAAACCTATATGAATATGTCTGTCCATGTTTTGAATTTGTATGGAAGGATCTAGAAGAAACTGGGAACATTAGGAGCTTGCAGGGAAGTAGCTGAGTGGCTGGCAGGACATTTAACTCTAAGTTCCACTTTAGCCGTGCACCTAAGTTTTGATATGTAATACTTTTAATATTCTTCAGTTCAAAGTATTTTCTGTTCCATTTGTGGTTTCCCTCTGCTTGTTTAGAGTGCTTTTTTTAGTTTCCAAATTTTTGGAAGTTTGACTTTAATTTAATTGCACTGTGGACAGAGGATGTGGACCTTATTTTATTTCTCTGAAAATATTGTGATCTAATACACGGTCAATTTCTAAGAGTTCCACACATACTTGAAAATAATGTATTCTCTATTTAGTGAATACAAAAATGTCTATATAGATTTTAACGTGTTGAATGTTTTGTTTAAATTTAAGTCCTAAATATTTTTATTAGCTTTATATAACACTAGAGGCCCGGCGCATGACATTCGTGCACGGGTACGAAATTCATGGAAGAGTAGGCCTTCCTTCCCCTGGTTGCCCGCACCAGCTTCCCTCTGGCACCCAGGACCTGGGCTTCCCTCACAGCCCCAGCTTCGTCTGGATTTTACTTCCAGTCTAATTAGCATATTACACTTTTATTTTTATAGACTAGAGGCCCGGCACATGAAATTCATACACGTGTACAGTCCCTAGGCCTGGCTTCGATCAAGGCCATCTTCCCCAGCTGCTGGCAGCCAGCCCCACCCTCCACCGCCACCCATCCCCAGTTCCCTGTTCGCCATTGGGCGATTGGAGCCTGCTGGCTGGGGGTAGGGACTGAGAGGTTGGCCATTCCTGCCCTCTTGCTGGCCCCATCTCCCAACACCAGTAACCCTCTGTGTGTGGGGCGAACGGCGAAGTGGGGGCATTGGCCAGGCACTGACCACATCCACCGCCACCCACCCCCAATTCCCCATTCCCCATCAGGCGATCAGAGCCTGCCAGCCAGGGGAAGGAACCAAGAGGTTGGCCAACAGGCCCCAATCAGGCAATCCGGTCTTGCAGACTGGGGGCAGCTCCTACATTGAGAGTCTGCCCCCTGGTGGTCAGTGCACATCATAGCAACCAGTCGTTCCTTTGTTTGGTCGATTTGCATATTACCCTTTTATTATATAGGATTCATCTTGAGGTCAGCTAAAAATTTTCACTATGATAAAAGATTTTTTCCATTTTTCCTGGTAATTTGGTCAGTTTTGGTTTTTATAGTTTGAGGTTATATTGGGAAGACTATCCAGGTTTATGACTACTATATGTTCCTAGGGGGCTATTTTTAAAAATATTATGTACCACCCTTCTTTGGCACTATTAATGTTTTTTGCCTTAAGTTTTATTTTTCTGATGGAAGTAGTATACCTTCTTCTTGTTAGTATTTGCATGATATAACTTTCTCTACATTTATTACAATCCTTCTATGTGGCTTTGTCAGTATGCCCAGGATTTTAAAAAATATATCAGATAATCTCTATCTTTTCATTGGTGAGTTTATTCCATTTATCTTTATCATAATTATTGGTATATTTAAAGTTATTTTTTACCATTTAATTCTGTAGTTTCAATTTGCCATCCTTTTCCCTTTTTTTTCTTTTTCTTTTTTCCCATTTATTCTTCTGCACTGAAAAAGTTTTCTATGTTCCCTCTCTGTGGATGCAGAAGCTGTAGGTTCTGTTTATGTTTTTTTATTGTTATCTTTATAATTTTAGAAAACATCTGGAGTCAATCAACATTTCTCTCTTCCTTTAAAACATGGAAAGAAACAAACTATTTTAACTACATTTTGCTACTCAGCTTTTATTTTTGCCTACATTTTTGTTTTATCTCTTTTTTAAAAAAATTCAATATTTTATATAATTAATAGTTAGTTATACTGTATTGTATATTTGAAAGTTTCGAAAAGATTATGTCTGAAAAGCTCTCATCATAAGAAAAAACTTGTAACTATGTGGTGATGAATGTCAACTAGACTTATTGTGCTGATCCTCATGCAATATATACATATGTTGAATTATGTTGTACACCTAAAATAAATACAACATTACTTGTCAATTATATCTCAATAAAAGAAGAAATTCAATATTTTAACCTTTCATAGTTAAGTGTACCAACACAGATGATCAATTTATCATTATTTTCTTGACTCCCATGCCTTCCCTTTGTGTTAATTTTTCTTCTTGTTGAAACATATATATTAATAATTATTTTTAATGAATGGCTATGAGTAATGTATGTGTTTAATCTCTTTTGTTATTGTTGTTCATCTTCACTAGAAGATATTTTTTTCCATTGGTTTTTAGAGATAGTAGAAGATAAGGAGTAAGAGAGAGGAGGGAGGAGAGAAAGAGAGGGAGTGAAACATCGATGTGAAACACATCGATTGGTTGTCTCCCACACTCACCATGACCTGTGCCAGGAATGAACCTACAACCGAGATATGTGCCCTTGAATCGAACCCCCGACCCCTTGGTGTGTGATCCTACACTCTATCCACTGAGAGCACTGGCCAGGGCTGTGTTTAATCTTTGTATGCCAAAACATTTCTTAATTTAGCTGAGGCTAAAATTTTTACGTTGTCCTTTAATTTTCCTCATTCCCGTGAACACATTTCTCTACAGTGAGAAGTGGTATAAAACAGTGGCTATGAACCTTTGGAACCAGATCAACTTAGTATGTGTCCCAACTCCGCCTCTGACTAACTGAGAGAGCCTGGCCAAGAGCTACTAAACTTTTCAAACGCTCCTTTTCCTCAGTGGTACAAAGGGATAACAAGAATCCTAATTCCATAGAATTCTTGTGCGGATTAAATTAGTTACTATACATCGAACACTTGGTGTGGTGCCTGGCGCCTAGTACCACTGAAGTGCTAGCTGTAGTATCACTATCTCCAGCCTCTTCTGTTGCTGATGAGAAAATGAAGGTCAGTCTACTTGTGGTTCCTCTTTAAGAAATCTAGCCCTCCTCTCTGGTTGCCTGTAAGATTGTGTCTCTGTCTTGGATGCTCTGCAGCTTCCCTCAGAATGCACTTTCAGTTCACGGGCTCAGTCTTCCTACCGTTCTGGAAAATTTGGAACCATTATTCCTGTATTATTTTTTCTCTACTATCTCTCTGCAACTTCTATATGCTGTATGTTGTAGCCTCTCAATCTACCCTCCATATTTCTTAACTAGAGGCCCGATGCAGGAAAAGAGTAGGCCTTTTTAACCTCTGCTGCCGGCAGGCACCTAGGACCTGGGCTTCCCTTGCAGTCCCCGTCTTCATCCGGAAGGTCGTCCAGAAGGACATCCAGAAGGATGTCTGGTCTAATTAGCATATTATGCTTTTATTATTATTGATTGTTATTACACACTTGTAAACTTTTATCTTTTTCCTCTCTCTATCTCTTCCTCTCTCTCTCTCCTATGTTTTGGGTGAACTCCCTGATATTATCTTTCAATTCAATTTTTTAACGCCTGCACCAAGTTTAGATCCTATCCAATCTATTAGATTTTTTTATTTTAGGGATTATATTTTCTATTTCCAAGATTCCTAATTGGTTCTTTCTTATATCCATCTTCTTTTAAAAAGCTCATTTCTGCCTATTTTTGTAACACAAATCTTCAATTATTATTTATTTTATGTTATTTCTCTACTTTCTTATTTAATGCCTTAGACGTATTTATTTTAAAATTCTTAGACTGTAATTTTATGTCACTTGCAGTGAACAATTTTTCAATAGTTGATTTATTGGTTATTAACTGTTAGAGATAGGTTTCTTCGTGTCTTTGGATTTTTGGTTTGGAGAGTCATTCTAAGCTTGATCACTTTCTCTCTTGTCTTTTTTCTCTCCACTCTCCTCCTTTCCTGTCAAGGAATGTTGCAGTTTCCTCCATCAGCCTTACCTCTAACTCAAGCATGTCAAACTCGCCACTGGTGGGCCACATGCCTCGTTTAACTGAACCTTATGCTGCGGATGTCAGCTCTTGCTCATTGGCAGTGTGATGGCTCACTCAGCAAGCAGGTGGCTCAGTCCAGGTCCTGGCTCCTGCACTGTCCCAGTCACTGTCCACCTGATCATTTAGCTCCACATCAGCGATAGCATTGAGCAGTGGTCAGGGGGAAGTTCGTCATCTCTTGTCCTAAGTGGAGAAAACACCAGCCCTACATTCAGCCTTCAGAGGGAGCCCTGACCCCTACCCCACTTGGAACAAACATGTTTAGTCCGTTTCCTGGGAGCCAGACTAGCCCACACAGGTGCCAGAACCCTCCCACCTCTGCCTGCCTCTGCCCAGGAGCCAGCAGCGCTGTGCCTCTCTCTCTTGCTCAAGTCTACAAAGATGATCTCCTGTATGTGAGCTGAATTATGCCTTTTTACATCTTCAGTTCTTTAAAGTTTTATTTATAAATGCTATGTGTTTATAGCAGAAAGTGTGCCACAAACAGTCACGCCAATGCAATCTTAACCAGAAATGCTTCCTATTTTTTTCTATAATGTACAATTGCTACTGTTATAAGTACATAGATAAAAGGGCCACATCCTCTGGCTTTCGTAAAATAAGCATCATCTGTGACCTTGGTCAACATTGTTTCCTCATTCTGTAGAGACTGACGTCAGGATGCCGTGGGCTGAGCGGAGATAAGAACTGGAGACACCAATAGCGAGCAAGTCTTTCAAAGACGTTTCCCTGGGAAAGAGATAATGGGCCATTTTTATCTTGTTTAATCAGAGATTAAACAAGTGTGTATAATCATAGGATAAAAATAGGGAGGCGGCTGGGAGGTGGTGTAATTAGGAACTGAGAACCTAGTCTTCTGATTTAGACTTGGGTTTCAATCAGAGCTCTCCCGCTCACTATGTAACTTGATGTCCTAATTCTGTAAAATGAGAATAACAATAGGATCAACCTTATGGGGTAATAGGGAGGATTAAATAAGATATTGTGATGGACTTATCTGGTATAAGTATAGTGATTGGCACTTAGTAAACATACAAGTCTTGACCATGGTTATGACTAATGGCTCATATTTTATGTGTCAACTTGGCTAGACACTTAATAGAACACCAGTGTAGATGGTGCTGCGAAGATGTTTCCGAGATGGGATTAATATTTGAAACAGTAGACTGAGTAAGAATCACACTCCAGATGGTGGGTGGGCTGCATCCAATCAATTGAAGGCCTCAAGAGAGAAAAACAGAAATCCCCCAAGGGAGAGGGAATTCTGCCTCCAGACTGCCTTTGGACTTGAGCTGCAACATCAAGTCTTCCTTGGGTCTCCATCCTGCTGGCTTGCCCTGCAAACTTCAGACTTGCCAGAGCCAATTCCTCATATCCGCCCACCCCTCTCTCCACACACACACACACCCTATTGGAGTTCTGTTTCTCTGGAGAACACTGACTGTAACGGTTGGTATAGGAGGGAGAAGAGGGGAAATCATAAACAGTAGTTAACTCTCCTGAGGTGTCAGAGTGTGAGTGCCTTAGGAAGGGGAGCCCCTTGGGGAGCTCTGGGATGGAGGGGAAGGCAGGAGGGATGGGGGCAGCTGCGGTAGGCATGTCCCTTCTGGTGGCTATTCTCTCCAGGAAGTAGGAAGTGAGATCACCTCCTGGGCCCATGGGGAGGTGGCTCGTGGAGGGTGATGGGAAATCAGGGTTCATTGGTGCTCAGCAAGCTCCCTGGGAGCACCGAGCTCATGGTCCATCCATGGGACAGGAGGTTGGTGAGGGAGGAGAGAACAGCCAGCTGAATCGAGGGCTGGTCTCCACAGCAGAGGGAACTGCAAGTCTGTTAGCAAGCGAGGCGAGAGCTGGCAGATGGTGGGGGCGGGAGCTTGGCCTTCTCCTCGGAGCTCTCTTCAGCACTGCCCACTCCTTGTTCCCAAGGGAGAACTTGAAGGAGATTCCCACAGAGGGGTGATGGCTGTGCTCATCCTTGGCATATGCCAGACTTTTCTCCGACACCTCTCTCACATGCAACCCGGGGGAGCTGGGAATAGGTTTCTTTTCAGAACAGACAGCTGCGTGTGAAGAGCAGGGTCACTGCCCCCAGGTTTACATCTAGGAATCGTAGAACCCAGAGCCTGAGCTGGGCGAGTTGGACAAAAACCAGTGAGTCTCCCAGGCAGGACCCAGGTCTCAGCAGTCCCAACAGGGAGAATCCAGAGTCAGGGTTCTAGTCTCTCATTTGAATTTGTAGCGTCATGGGTGAACCAGAAAATTACCCAAATGACTGTCCCTGTGAGGGGCGTGCAGCTCACTTGCCTCCCATTTCCTGGGCCCTGAGGCAGCCCCCAGCAAGGGAGCAGCGGTCTGAGAGAATCCCTTTTTTCTAGTTGTGGCCATTCCCCTTCAACCTCCACACTCTGGCCTCTCACCACACTGTGTCCCCTCACCTCAGGGTGGTCTTCACTTACCCTTGTGCCCGGAGAGGCCTTGGAGCTCAGCTCCAAGTCTGTGAGTGTCCCAGTCTATGTCCTCTGCAGCCTGAGCTGAGCATCCACTGCTGCTCCAGCTGTGAAGGGGAGCACGGGGTGGGGCCCGAATACCTCCCCAACCCCTGGTCTAGCTGATGGCAGCCAGGGCCAGTCAAACCCAAGAGGTGCTGGCTGGCTGAACTGAGGGAGGGGCCCCGCTCGGCCTCTTGTCCCCAGGACTACAAACAGATGTCACAGATTCCCCCCTGGAAATAAAGCTTTGAACAATTGGTTGATATGCAAATATAGAAAACAATGCTCAAGTTTCTGTGCTGTACGAGGAAAAGATGGATGGCGGTGATGGCTGCGCAGCAATGTGCATGTACTTAATGCCACTGAACTGTGTACCTAGAAAACGCTTAAGATGTTAACTTTTATGTTATGAGTACTTTACCACAATAAAAGACTTTTTAAAAAGAAAGAAAATGGTTAAATACCCTCCTATACAGATGGACATAGGTAGGTTTGAATACTGACTCTTCTGTTTCCTCCATGTCTAACAACCTTGATCGAGTAAACAACCTTGATTGTCACTTATGTGAATCCTGAGAAAGAAGATGCCTACTAAGAAGGGCTCCTGGTGGCTAACTGGGCTAAAATTAAAAAACAAAACAAAACTAAAACAGCCTAGTAGCCATTTCTGCACAGGGGCCTCTCACACAAACTGCACTTCAGGGAGAGGGCTGCACTGAATGAACTACCTGCTCTGCACTGAACTGCCTGCCTGTACCGTGTCTCTGCCATCTGATTCAGCCCTCCTAAAGGAGTTCCTGGCATCCTATTTCAACCAATAGTACTGAGGCCAAGCAGTGGTTCTATTCTGACCAATCAGGACAGTACCTTTTGTGTGGGGCGCAGCTACAGTGTTTTGGACAGGTTCAAGCCTTGGTCTGATGAGAGGGCACAGTCCTCTCGTAGCCACGTGCGAGTCCCAGCTAGGAAGGCAGAGGCTTCCCAGCACAATCATAGCCAACAGCTATCGCTGTCAGCTTGAACCTGTGGTCCGAACATGTGGCTCCACATGCCTGAGTGGTAGAGTTCAGGTGCATGTAATGGAGTGGGATTGAAACCCATGAGAATGCTGTAAACATCTGGATCATGCCCTTACTTTGCCTCGTGGCATCTGCTATAAAATAAAGACATGGCTTGTGGGCGCTGGCGCTGTCCATCAGAGCGGCGGCATCCCACTGAGACCCAGCTTTCATTCTCTTGTCTATCTTTTCTAAGCCTTTCACTGCCCCCACTCAGGGTCACTGAACCAGGCTGAGCTGGCATGGAATATAAGGTGCCCTGGGGCTGAGTATGCCATGGCCGTGCTGGCTCCCCACACTTTTGTACCAATCAAACTGCAAAAATTTGGAGTCCTCATTTGCATGAGGATAGACCAATCAGGGGTCAGGGGTGGGGACTTCTGTCTATATACGCCAGCTCCCCTCCCTCTCTGAGGGTGAACTTTCCTTTTCCACTGAAGACTGTCTCCCTGACTGAGCTGAAACACTGAAGATGCCTCAGCAGAGCAGAGCAGCACAAAGCAGGAGCCTGCAGGGCTGTGTAGCTGGTGAAGAACCTGGCCCCAGGGCTGCCTCCTAGCCATGGTGTTTTCAGTCTCTGCTGTATCACAGTCAAGCTGTTTTTCACTGAAGAAAGTTTCCTTCTTCACCTGTTGGTGTTGAATTGGTGCCAAAGACCATCGGTTGACACTATCATATTTAGACTTAAAGCAGGAGGCATTGTGAGTTCTAGATTGTGTTGAAAGGGATTTTGTTTGACTGGGTATGATGCCAGGTTGGGGCAGTGACCCAGGGATTGGTTTGCATGTGATGGTTTGCTTAGGGGCAGTTGTTTGTATGTGACGAAGGGGGAAGGAGGCAGGTGTGTGCACAGGTGTATGAAGAGGCAAGGAGAACAGTGCATGTATTAGCGAGGGCTCCTTCAGTTACCAAAAAACAAAGGCCAGTTAAGTGAGTTTCAGCAAAAATTAGGAATTGACTGTGTGGCTTCCAAGCTGTCCCCTGAAGCCCAAGGCCAGGAATGCAGCAGAGCCTCAGGAAAGATCTGGAACCAGGAACTAGACGGAAGGCCACCAAGAGGTCTTTCCTCTCTACTTTCCTCTGTGCATTTGCTCCATCCCTATTTTCTGCAAACTTTCTCTGTGCTTCTTCCACGTGGTAAAACACAGCTCCTGGGTTTCTTAGTACAGGTTTACCCCATGAGCTCCAGCGTAGAAACCACAAGCTTTGTGAGAGTGGCACCCTGGTGCAGGTAAGGAAGCTCTGTGCCCTCTCCCATCTGGCTCTTCCCTGAGTTATATACTTTTATAATAAACTGGTCGTGTAGTAGGGAGTGAGGGAAGGAAGGAGGGAGGGAGACAGAGACAGAGACAGAAAATATGAATGAATATATTTCCAGGGAAGGATACTGTTTGGGTTCCATGTCTTTTCTTTGCCACTCACTATTGTTGGGGGGAGAGGGAGCTTGGACTGCCCAGGCCTGGGCCCTGCGGGTCTATTAGCAGAAGAAGGGAAATGGGGGAGCTTGTTGAACAGAGAAAGAAGTGAACATAGTCCACTGTAGGGACAATTCCCTTCCCTGCTTCTCCCACCCCCACAGTCTTAGCCCAGCTCTGGTGCCCAGGCTCAGGCAGGCCACCCCGAAGGACAGCTCCAATGCCTTACAATGGGCCATCCAAGTTTTTCCCCAAGTTTTTACCATAATAAATAATTCTGCAACCAGTCTCCTTGTAGTTAGATCTTCACACACATTCTTGACTTATTACCATTTGTGAAAGTCAGAGTGAGAAAAGCCAGAAGAACAAGTCTTGAATAAGGAAACCTCTGGGTAATGAAGTAAGTCTTAGCCAGAACTTTGAGTTGCAAACAAGAAAAACTGAAGTCAAGCCAATTTCAGCAAACAGAATATTTATTGACTCCAGAAATGAAGGCTCCTGGAATGGAGTTGATTTCAGGCATGACTGGATGCAGAGACTCCATATCATTCTATGTCTCTCTGTGTCCATTCCTCAGTTTTGAGATATTGGGCTCTTTCCTGCTGCAGATGAGTTTCCTCCATGTGGTTTTGTGGGATACTCAGGGGAAGTGCAAATATGATCACCGGCAGGTTCAAGTTTACATCATCCAATCTCGGTAAGAGTAAGCTCCTCCCTCCCAATGCCGGATCCAAAATCCCAGAAGACTCTGATTGATTTTAGTAGGGTGACATTCCCACATCATGAACCCATCACTACAGCCCAGGGAACCTACCCTCTGGCCAGAGAAAGTGGGCCTGTGATCAGTAGCCCCAAGAGACCCATGTGGCATGGAGGAGAGTCAGTTGCCAAAGGAAAGAAGAGAACTATTATGAGAATAAGTAGGTAAGGGCTGTTGGCAGCACAAAAGTAAAAAGATGCAAAAGTTGAGTCCTGTAGGCTGCACTCCAGTGTATCCTGCTGCATGGGGTTCAGGGTGGGACAAACAGGAAGTTGTCTCCCTAAAAACAGAAATGCAACCCACTTCTGTGAGTCATGGTACACCGTGTAAACTGCACTAAGGCATGGCCTCCAAGCGGTGTTTATGAATCTATGTTTTTGCCTGTGGATACAATGAAGGACCTATCCCTTCTTTGAGAGATGGTACAATTTTGATGAGAACATCCTTTTCCCCCTAAAACCATTGCATGACTCCTGATTTCTAGCAAAATCCAAGTCTAACTCCACTCCAGTGTGCAACTTAACTATAATGCAAAGAAAGACCTTAAGCTCTAGTGTCAGCAGACTAGTTTGCATTGCATGATACGTAACCTCTCACACTTCAGTTTCCCCACTTATAGAAGTGAAATGCTGTTTCTTCAAAGCATTTGCTTTTAAGCTTTTTATTGTAGAACATTTTGAGCATACTCAAAAGTAAACACAATAGTACAGTGAACCCCAAGTACACATCACCCAGCTTCAATAATTATCACCACATGGCTGATCTTTTTTGATCTATATTCCCCACTGACTGTCCCCACACCCTGCTCTTGGAATATTTTGAAACAAATTCCAGATATCATTTCCTCCATAAATGTTTCAGTATGTATCTCTAAAAAATAAGAACTTTTCCCCCCTGAACAACCACCACATCATTGTCACACCTAAAATTATTAACCATATTGCCTTAATATTCAAAAAATTGGCGCTCAAATTTCTTTATTGTCTTTTGAATTGTTTCTCATATTTGATTTATTTGAATCAAGATAAAAACAAGGATCAATATATTGCATTTGGTTGATATGTCTCTGAAGTCTTGTTTAATCTCTAGGTTCCAACAATTTTCAATACAAAATCAATTATATTCTGAAGCAAATTTACCCAATGTTGTTCACTTTTTGAACAGTTGGTTTTTTTAAATAGGGATCCAAACAAGTCCAATCATTTCATTTAGTTTATTTGTCTATTAAATCTCTTTTCATCTCTAAGTTTCCTTCCTTTTATTTTTTTCCCCCTTCTATTTTATTTATTGAAAACATTCAGTCATTTGTTTTATAGAGTTTTCTTGTTCAGGATTCTGCTGATTGTATTACTGGGGTACTACTTAGCATGGGGTGGGAGGCTTCTAGGATCTGGCATTGCACATCCCTTGGAGAGAAGTTGACACTGAAACTTACTTGCTGAGTGACTAGGGTCAAATTCCTCAATTTTTTCAAGCCTCAGTTTTTTCATCCTGAAAGAAGATAAGGATACTCAACTCTTAAAACTATTGGGAGGATTAATTAAACAATGCATAGTAGGGATTGTGTGTGAGGCATGGAACATGGTGAGTGCTAAATTAATTTTTTACTGTTGGGGGAAGCAACCTAACAGTGACTGAAATGGTGGAATGACCAGAACGACCGAAATGACTGGTGGTTTTGACACACACTGCAGCAGCCAACCAGTCTGATCCGGGCCCCGATAGGCCCCCAACACCCTGATCGGGGGCGGGGGCAGCCAGCCCACTGCCTGCAGTCGCTCCCCCTGCCAGCTGGGCCCAATAGACCCTCATTGGGGTGGGCTGTCCAGACCCCACTGGTGCACAAATTCGTGCACTGGGCTTCTGGCAAATAGATAAAAGGCTAAACTAGATGTGGTATATATACATACAATAAAATATTATCTAGCCCTAGAAAAAGAAGGGCATTTTTACACAGGTCACAAGAATAAACATTGAAGACATTATGTTAAGTGAAATAAGCCAGGCACAAAAAGACAAATATTGTATACTAGAGGCCCGGCGCACAAAAATTTGTGCACTCGGGGGTTATCCCTTGGCCCGGCCTGTGCCCTCTCGCAGTCTGGGAGCCCTTGGGGGATGTCCAACTGATGGCTAAGCTGGCAGTCGGACATCCTTAGCACTGCTCCGGGGGTGGG
>NW_006296221.1:1163469-1168077 GCF_000327345.1 Myotis davidii
TAATCAAAACTTTGTTGCCTTGAGCAGAGGCCACAGCCGGCCAAGGCAGGCGAGAAGCTTGGCTTCCTCCATCGCCGGTGCAACCAAGCCTCCTGCTTGCTCCAGCTTCGTGGCTGCCGGCCG
Source organism: Myotis davidii (assembly GCF_000327345.1). Taxonomy (NCBI): domain Eukaryota; kingdom Metazoa; phylum Chordata; class Mammalia; order Chiroptera; family Vespertilionidae; genus Myotis; species Myotis davidii. The sequence continues at coordinate 1,163,593 of NW_006296221.1, forward strand.
CCATCTTGGTTGGGTTAATTTTCATATAGTCGCTCTGATTGGCTGGTGGGCGTGGCTTGGGTGTAGCAGAGGTGCGGTCAATTTGCATGTTTCTCTTTTATTAGATTAGATGATTCATCCTATAGGAATAGTTAAATTCGTAGACTCACAAAGTAGAAAGCTAGTTGCCAGAGGCTGGGAGGGAGGGAAAACAGGGAATTGTTTAATGGGTACAGAGTTTCAGTTGGGGAAGATGAAAAACTTCTGGAGATGGATGGTGGTGATGATTGCACACAAAGTAAATGCACTTCATGCCACTGAACTGTACACTTAAAAAATGGTAAATTTTGTTATGTATATTTTACCATCATTTTTTAAAAAGCTGTTACATGAATTAATCTCATCTAGAACAATAGCCTCCAGCTGCACCCCTGCCTTTCATTTCATGCCTCTTGGAGATGACTGGCACAATTCAAATTACAGGCTATGATCATAAAAGAAAATGAACTTAACTGAACTGAAATCCTGGCCTGCATCCTCAAATCCACAAATGCTCATTAAGCATTGGCTCTGAGCTAGGTCTGGCTGAGGGCCATGGTTCGGGAGCGGGGAGAATGGGAGAATGCAAAGGAGTCTAGGACACAGCTCCTGGCCTCCAAGGCCTTCTAATTCTCATCAAACTGGGGACATGAACCACAGGACAAGTGTCTCCTGAGGGTAAGAAGGATCAAGCAGTCTATCCTGACCTTCCATTCCATCTTCAGTAAAATACAGGCATTCCATGTTTTATTGCACTTCCCTTTATTCTGCTTTGCAAATATTGCATTTTAAAAAATTTGAACATTTGTAGCAACCCCACGTTGAGCAAGTCCATCAGCGCCATTTTCCAACAGCATTTGCTCACATCATAGCTCTGTATCACATTTTGGTAATTCTCACAATATTGCCAACTTTTTCATTATTGTCATGTTTGTTATGGTGATCTGTGATCAGTGATCTTTGATGTTACATTCTAGACCCCATTAAGAATATTTGTGATTCATGGGAAGAGGTCATAATATCAACATTAACAGGTGTTTGGAAGAAGTTGATTCCAGCTTTCATGGATGACTTTGAGGGGTTCAAACTTTCAAACTTCAGTGGAGGAAGTAACTGAGGATGGGATGGATATAGCAGGAGAACTAGAATTCAAAGTGGAACTAGAATTCAAGATCTGACTGAATTGTTGCAATCTCGTGATAAAACTTCAACAGGTGAGGAGTTGCTTCTTGTGAATGAGCACAGAACATGGTTTCTTGAGATGGAATCTACTCCTGATGAAATGCTATGAAGATTGTTAAAATCTTCACAGACAACAAAGGACTTAGAGTATTATATCAATTTAGTTAATAAAACAGTGACTCTAATTTTGAAAGTTCTGTGGGTAAAATGCTAACAAACAGCCTCACATGCTACAGAGAAATCATTTGTAAAAGGAAGAGTCAATTGATGTAGCCAACTTCACTGTTGTCTTATTTTAAGAACCTGCCACAGCCACCTCAATTCTTCAGCAACCACCACCCTGATCAGTCATCAACATCAAGGCAAGACCCTCCACCAGCCAAAAGATCACAGCTCACTTTGGCTCAGATGATGGTTAGCATTTTTAGCAAAAAAGTATTTTTTCATTAAGCTAGTACATTGGGTTTTTTTTTGGACATAATGCTAGTGCACACTTAATAGACTATAAGAATAAACATAACTTTTGCATGTATTGGGAAACTAAAAATTCCTGTGACTTTATTGCAATATTCACTCCATTGCAGTGATCTGGAATGAGAACCTCAATATCTCTGATGTATACCAGAACCAAAGATTTATCTAAAATGTTTTCATGGGGACTGTGTCCTCCCTTGCCTCACCCCACTTCCTATCTGCCCCACTGTGCCACCTTGAGGCCTGGAGGAGGCCTCGGCCCCTGACCATATGAGCACCTGGGGGACAAGCAGATTCTCCCAAGCATTTGAACAAAGAATCCCAGAGAGGAATGGCAGGGGGTGACCAGGAGCCTGACAATTGAAGAGACCCAAGCTGGTTGGGGCTGGTCCTCTTGAAGGCACCTGCAAAGAGGAGTCCACAGAGTGGGGAGGTCTTCAGGGAGAACCTGTAGAACCAAGCCAAGGATGAGAAAGGAGCGAAGACAAGAGAGGAGGTGGAGAAAGACAGAGACAGGTGATGGACAGGTAGGCAAATGGAGAATAGAAATTTATTTCTCACCATTCTGGAGGCTAGAGGTGCAAGATTGGAGTGCCAGCATGGACAGGTTCTGCTGATCATGAACCCTCTTGTGGGTTACAGATAGCCATCAGCTCCTTGTGTCCCCACATGGCAGAAGAGGTGAGGGAGCTCTATGCAGTCTCTTCTATAAGAACAAGTATCCCATTCATCAGGGCTCCACCTTCATGACAAGCACCTCCCAAAGACCCTACTCCTAATGCCATCCCATTGGGCATTAGGATTTCAACATATGAATGGGGATGGGGAGGGACACAAACATTCAAGCAATAGCACAGCCCAAGTCTCATCATTGCCTTGCAGTGCCCAGCATACAGTAGGCACTCATTCTATTAGCTGAATGAACAAGCTACTTAGAATATATGTGGGAGGTGGAGAAGGTCAGTTGGAAACGCAGGCTGAGGGCTGACTGCGGAGGACCCTGACACCAATCCAAGGGTGGCATTTGGCCTTTTCCCTGAAGGCCATGGACTGTCATTGCAAGGTTTTAATGCGGGAGCAATATGATAAAAATGTCGCTTCAGGAAAACGATTCTGCTCTTGTGAGCATTGACTCTGGACCTGCCGAGACAACAAGGCATAGATACATGGCTCACATCCGTCCTTGGAAATGCAGAGCAATCATCCCAGTGAACCAGGCTCTAAACTGGCTGAGCCAAGAATTAGTTCAAATCTCCCAGTTGGAGAGGTCTCAGCTCTTTCTATTACAAAAGGCAGTCATTTACACTGACTCAATGGGACGTCACGGTAACCACTCAATGAAATCACATAAAGCTGCCCACTACCTGTCGTCCCACCAAGACCTCAGTCCTTTGAGCCTGCCTGTCCCACCCTCCACGCCTCCCCTGGAGAGTACAGGACCTGGCGTCCCTTCTCACACACCCTTGGCTCTGATTCCATCTCAGATTCTGCCTGTGGCGTTTGGCTGCCTGCAACAGATCTGGCCCTTCTCACCCAAGTTCCAGGCCCAAGGAATCAATTCACACTCTCCGCACAAGCGCAAGGTGACTCCTCGCTCCACTGGCCAGGCTACCTGCCACCACCTTGAGAGAGGCAGTATGGCAGAATGATCAAGTCCAGGTTTTGGTTTAATCCTGGCTCAGCCACTGACATTTAACTCCATTGTCGTCAGCTGATAACAATGTCCAATTCACAGGGCAGCTGTGGGGAGCAGGCGAGGGATTCGATACATCAGAGGAGGCATGCAAGCTACCCTTATGAAACTAACACTGTAATAGAAGAATGCAGCCAAGTCGCTTTCACGTATGAAAGGTTAAAATTCGGTCAAATGAATTTCACCAAGTACCTTTAGTTCAATCTCATTGACAAATGCTTCAAAGTAACCCTGCGCTTACACTGACCCTACGGGCATCATCATGGATTTCAGTGCACTCACACATGGCAGTTATATGCAGCCATCTAATTTTGTTCCTGAATATAGCCTTTCCTGGATTCAATACATATCTCCCCCTCCAGGCACCCTGGCTGAAAGTGGACAGAGAAACCGAGTTGCCTCATGCTCCCTTGGATGAAATGTGGTGGGTGTGCCCCATGGGAATGTGTGCGGCAGTTAGAAACCACAAACTAGATGCGTATACATGTAACATGGGCACATCTTTAAAAAACATGGTATCTGAGACTGTGCCAGGCACCATATAAGTACTTGACATAGATTAAATTATTTAGTCCTCACAAATCCTATGAGGTCAGGGTTATTCCCAATGTACAGAGAAGTTCAGTAACTTGCCCATGTTCTATAGACAGTGAATGGAGAGGCTGAGATTTGAACCAGGCAGCCTACATGCTTCACCTCAATACTGTACTAAATACACACACATATGCACATGCACACACATGCATGCACCCATGCATCACAGCAAGGTCTTTGGCACACCAGCATTCTGCCCAGGAACTGCCAGTTTGTTCTCAATCTACCTTGGCCCGTCCCCTGCTCCTTTCTGTATCGCAGGGAACTACAATCCCCAGGTTCCCTTGCCTCCACCTTTCAATGGTTGAGGTAACAGGAAGCTCTGGTAGAAGATTGAAGGTTGGGAGGAAGGGACAGCCAGGGTGCTTCCCCCTCTTTATTTCTGTGGTTTCTCCCACAGCCCCGGTGCCTTTTGTGGCTTCTGCTCCTTCCAGAAGGTTCCTCCCCTGATTGTTTCACATTCCACCAGGCAGTCCCCACTTTGGAGGCCCAGCAGTAAGCCCTAGCTCTGGACTCTGGTTACA
>NW_006296221.1:1168087-1170208 GCF_000327345.1 Myotis davidii
TCTCTCCATTCCCTCCAGCTCAGAGGTTGGGGTTGGGGGTTTCCTGGGATAGTGATGTTTATCTTCTCAGTTCTCCCATCACTCATCTAACCAATTCCTTATATTGTTTCCTCCATTTGAAAGATCTAGTGTAGTTTCTGATTTTCTTTCTAGATACTGATTAATAAATCATTTAGCTCAATTGGTTAGAGAATCATCCCTATATGCAAAGGTTGTGGGTTCAAACCCTGGTCAGGGCACATACAAGAATCAACCAATGAATGCACAGATAAGTGGAACAACAAATTGACGTTTCTCTCTCTCTCTCTCCCTCCCTCTCTCTGTCCCTCCGTCCCTCCTTCTCCCCCTCTCTCTAAAAAAATTAAATTAAAAAAAATACCCTTCGCCTCTAAAAAGAAAATAATAAATAAAAATATATTCTTACTTTGGTGGAAGGACTGGCTGTGAGTCACGATGCTTTGAATGGTTTCATTGCCTGTTGTCCTTGGGCTTCGGATTTCTAATTCAGTGTTGATATTGGATTAGGGGTGTGTGTGTGTGTGTGTGTGTGTGTGTGTGTGTGTTTTAAGTACATTCCTATTCAAATGCACAAATATACATGCATACACGCATATATGTATGCCCATGTACATATGTATATATGTGCATACATGTTCAATAATACTTTTCCCCCCAGAGATAGATTGAATTCAAGGACACTATGAATCACTTAGGGCACGTGCACATGGAGTAGAGAATAAGGATAAAAAAGAGAAAACAGACAAACAGAAAGTCCTGCTACTGACCAAGAATGATACCAGGACATAAGTACTATCTGAACTTGAGGTCTCATCCAAGTAATTCTTTATGTCCCTCTGTACATGGAGACGCCTCCGAAGTTTGGGGGAAAATGTTGGACTTCAGACACAGCATTCACACCACAGATATGACGTACAGAACTGGGAGGCGGGCTAGCTCCCCATTTGAGCCTCGGAGTGCCTCTCCCGGGGCTGGGGGTGCTGACTCCCATGTGCTGGGAGGTCTGGCAGCCCCCATGTCAAGGCAGGGGCTGGGGGGAGGGTTAGAGAAGGAGAAAAAGTGATAGAGGACAACCAGCAGCGTCTGCCACACACACCGACACTGGAGGGTAGGCTGTGCTATGAGGAGATAAATAAGATTTTTTGAGTCTCAATGAGGGAACCTGCCACCCCCAGGCAGGAAGCACCTGGAAAGCAATGCATGGCCGTGCAAAGCAGTGGTTCTTAGCCTTTAGACGTGCTGCCCCCAAGGGCTAGGCACATCCCTGAGCACCTTACACACCCACGCTGTGTGCTCCTGAAGCGAAGGGAAGCCCTGAGGGCTTGTAATCACCGTCCCTTCTGCGTGGACCTCGCGCTGGGAGAGCCTGCTCCGCGGATGCGGCGGCGCTGGTGGAAGCAGGCAGCCCGGGAAGGCTGCTAGCGCCATCTAGTGCTCAAACGGACAACCGGCTCAGCGCGCACCTCTGAGCTGGCATTTCAAGCCACCGCTGCTCTGGTCTCTCCAACCCCACACCTGCCTTTTCAAAAACGTCACAGCTTGCCAATTTGCAAATACGTACTGGGAAATCACTTTGCCTTACGATCTTCAAGGAATAAACCTCCCGAGCCCACTGCCAGTAGAGCCCGCGAAAGCTGCCAGACAATGACCTAACTCTAAGGGGCTCCTCGCGAGTTGTGCATTCTGGGCTTATAAAACCCACCACCGCGGGCACAGAATCCCCGGAAACTTGGCATCCAAAGTTCATCTTCAGCATCGCTCAGGGGCCACCTGAGCTTTTCCTAGGAGAAAAATCTCTCTCTGCTTCCCAGAGCTCCCCACTGCCACTAACTAAATAACTATTTCAAAAACGGTTGTTGGTTCACACTGAACATTTAGAACATTTTCTTTTCTTCTTGTTGGGGGAGGAGGGGACTGTTGCGGGGTTCTTTGAGCCCTGATCTCCTCACCAGGATTCTGGGTGTGGATGGCTTAGCTCTCCCACCCTCTGTTTCTTAGGACACTGCAAGCAGGCTCAGTCCTGAAAAATGAATTAAAATGAATTTTCGGCTGCAACTGCTGGAAAGGGGCCCTGATGTATTTATAATCAGCTAATATTGTCAT
>NW_006296221.1:1170502-1212496 GCF_000327345.1 Myotis davidii
CAGTCAGTGATTTCACCTCATCCTAAGGCCACTGTCACACAGCCGCTCCTGTGACTCTGTCGTCCCTCCCCCTCCCCAAGCTCCCCGCCCTCTGGACCAGGCAAAGGAAGCTTAGGGAGAAGTGGGGGAGACTTCCCTTCCCTGCTTTTCCAACATCAGCAGCATGCCAAAGGTGCTAGGGGGAATTTTGTCTTTCAGTTTAGGCTGGGTTATGACAAGCGCCTTTGACCTTCCCATCAGCCTCTCAATTCAGGCCATTTCACAGCATCTTTTCTGCAGCTGAGATGGGTTTGTGGCGGCAGGGTTGTTAGATGCAGCCTCGGGCTGAGGAGCGGCTCAGTTGTTAAACAGCCTTGCTCTGGAGTCGTGCTGGCAACCAGGAACAGCCCCGAGTTAACGGGCCATCAGGGCAGTGCAGGGAGAGTGTGTCCTGGCTAATGATTCAGCACAATGGGACGGCCCAGCGCTGTCCATAGGTGTACTTACCGCCAATGAGTTGGAATATAATAAAGTCAGCTCATTCACTCATTTAGCCAGTGTTCATTGAGAGCATTCGCTCTGCTGAATGCAATGAGCTGACTAAGAGAACTTCACTAGAGGGGAGAAGAGTCCAATGTCTAGGTCAGATGCTTGGCCTGATCAGAGAAGAGCAGGAAGACAGGTAGAGCTGGAGGTACACAGGGTGGGAGGTGAGCTCGGGCTGGAAAGCCACATCATGTCCTGCTGTCTAGGCCACCTTGAATGAAGGGAGGAACCAAGTGCTGGCCAGCAAGCAGGGTAGGTGCAGCAAGCTCTCAGTGGGTGGAAGAGCAATGAATCGGGGAAGGAGATGTTGGGGAGAGTTAACCCACTGACTTCCTGTCAGCCATCTACCCCAGAGTGAGAAGATATGGACCAGAGCTTAGGCGGGGAGCCCGCTGCCTGGGTTTGCATCCAGCCTCCCTCAATGACTTCCTAGGGACCCTGAGCAAAGGGCTCTGCCTTGACTTCCTCACACATAAAATAGGAAAGAGAATAATGCCACCCTCTACCCCATGGAGTTGTTGAGGGGATAGACAACCATTAAAGCATAAAAACACCCAGGAGGGTGCCTGTCACACAACAATCTTTCGGAATGTGCTAGCACTATCATGGCGGCTACTGCTGTTGTGAGGGGAGGGACCGCAGGGAGCAGGGAGAGGACATTTCGGTGGGAGGTGAGCTGCCTGCTTCCCAGCTTTGCCTGGGGCAGTTCTGAGCCATGGCAGGTGCCATTCATGAAAGGCAGGTACCAGAGGGGCTGGGGGAAAACACACTTTCATTAGTCTCCCTGACTGTAAAGCCAAAGTCGAAGTTGCTTCTGATTCCCAAACTCTTCTTTACCTTTTCAGGACCCATGACTATCCCCTTTTCCTGGGGCTGGAGCTAAGTTAGGGAGGGAGAGGTAGGAAATAGAAGGAAGTTGGGCTCAGAGCCAGAACACCTGGGTGGGAGTTTTCTTCACTCAGCCTCCTGTCAGCTAAGTGGCCTTGGGAGAGAGCTTTCACTTGAGTCTTGATTTCTTCAGCCCGAGAGAGAAGCCAATGGCTGGAGACCTGCCTCTGTGGGGCAGTGGTGGGGCACGGGCAGTAGTTCCCTGTTCTGGCTGCAGACTCAAGTTATTCTGGCTCGAATTCTGTCCTCTGTTGGCTGTGGATCTGGGTGAGTTACCCATTCTCTCTATGCCTCAGTTTCCTCAACTGAAAATTGGGGCAATAATAGCTTCCACCCTGTTATGGGCTGAGTTGTGTCCCCCCCAAAATTCATATCTTTGATAAGTTTTAACCCCTAGTACCTCAAAATGTGACTGTATTCAGAGACGGGGTCTTTAAAGAGGTAATTAAGGTGAAACGAGGTCATTGGGGTGGGCCCTCATCCAATAAGATAGGTGTTCTTATAAGGAGAGGAAATAAGGGGACACACCCAGAGAGAAGACCAAGGAGAAGGAGGCCATTTACAAGCCAAGGAGAGAGGCCTCAGAAGAAACCAACCCTGCCAATACATTGATCTTGGACTTCCAGCTTCCAGAATAGTGAGAAAATAAATTTCTGTTGCTTAAGCCACCTGTCCATGCTACTGTGTTATGTCTTCCCGAGCAAATTGAGAAGTTAAATGAGATGATGCCTGTGAGATGCTTTGAATAGGGCCAGGCCTGCAACCAGGGCTCCACACACGCCAGCCAGGAGCCCACTGAGGTGGGTCTGGCAAAGAATGACATTTTATTTTTTAATGTTTCAATTACCATTTGCATTCAGTATTACTTTGTATTAGTTTCAGGTGTACAGCATAGTGGTTAAACAATCATAAACTTTACAAAGTGACTCCTCTCAATATTTCTAGTACCCACCTGGCACCATTCTTAGTTATTATAATACTAGAGGCCCGGCGCACAAATCCATGCACCAGGTCCCTCGGCCTGGCTTGCGCCCTCTCGCAATCCAGGACCCCATGCTGTACTTTTCATCCTTGTGTCTATTGTATAACTGCGAATCTGTCTTTCTCCATCCCTTCACCTTTTTCACCCAGTGCCTCAACCTCCAGTGCCCCTCAGGCAACCATCAGCCTGTTCTCTGTGTCTATGAATCTGTTTCAATTTTGTCTATTTGTGTATTTTGTTCTTTAGATTCCACATATAAGTGAAATCATATGGTATTTGTCTTTCTCTGTCTGACTTATTTCACTCAGCATAATACCCTCTAGGTCTATCCATGCTGTTGTACATGGTAAGGTGTCATTCTTTTTATGGCCGAGTAATATTCCATTGTGTAAATGTCCCACTGCTTTTTCACCCACTCATTTATTGATGGGCACTTGGATGTGGCTCCCACGTTTTCAAAGCCTGAGGTGGGCAGGAGCTGGCTGTGCTGGGGAAGTCAGAGACTGCAGGCCATGAGGAGTCAGACCCTTCCTTCCTCCAGCAGATCAGCAACCCGGGTTTGGGCCCCAAATGTGCCTTGATTTCCTCATCAATAAAACAGTGGTGGGGATGGGGCGGGGGAGGTAATGGTAGTAGTTCTCAAGGAGCTATGAGGATACACATATGTGGGGAACTTGGTGCCATGCCCTGCACATGGGAAGAGCCCTAAGTGTCGCTCCCTTTGTTATTCATTCCAGTAATAACAAGCCACGTTTCTCCAGCACTTATGCCAGGCGTCTAAAAGCTTTCCTTGGAACATCGCATTAAGTCTCATGACAGCCTTTAAGACAGGAACGGAGGTAATTTCCCCTTTACAGTTGGGGGACCGAGGCACATGGACATTGTGCCCAAGACCACATTGCAAAGGATGCGGCCAAGGCGGGACATTATCCAAGGCAGCCGGGCCCCAGGAGTGGACCCTGCCTGGCAGCTGAGGCCAACACAGTCTTGGCAGAGAACACCCTGTGGGTGCCTTCACTCAAGGCGCCCCAAAGACCTACCCACCCACCCGCCTCCCGCCAAATAATGCAGCCCCGGGCCTCCCGAGCCTGCTCCGCATCTGCAGGGAACCAAATCCTTCTCCTCCCCCAGAGGCAAAGCTGAATGTTAAATCTTCAGCAAGCTCCGAGGCTCCCGCGCCCGGCAGTCTCTGCTGAGGACTGACATGGTTTATTCTTGTACTGCCGAAGGGGCAACGCCCGGAGGAGCAGAGCAGACGGTGTTCCTCCTCCGGCTCACTGGCGGAGAACCCAGCGCAGAACAGATCTCCTCATTACAGTTTGGTGATGCGCCATTTCTCTCCAGGAAGGGGAGAGACTGTGGGTGCCTGTGTGGAGCCTTTGCAGATGGCTCCTAATGATGCCATAGAACCGGGGTGGGGTGGGGGGGTGGCAGGGCAGGCCTGGCAGAGGGGACAGTGACACAAGTCAGGGCGAGCCGAGGCTGGCAGAACCCTGTCCACATCTGTCTCCTGAGAGCTCCAACTGCTGGGCTCTCCAGGGACCTTCTGGTTGGTTTAAAACAACAACAAACTATGAGTCTCTGAACTCATATTCTTTTAAAAATATATATTTTTATTGATTTTTAGAGAGAGGAAAGGAGAGGGAGAGAGACAGAAACATTGATATGAGAGCGAGGCCCAGGCATGTGCTCTAACCGGAATTGAACCAGCAAGCTTTCAGTGCACAGGGCGATGCCCAGGGTCTGTTTGATCATGTTATCAAGCCCATCCCTGGGCTCGTCCACCCATGAAGAAGGTCAACTTTGCCTCTGAGCCTCCCTCTCCACTCCCTTGGTGTTCGTCCTATCAATGAGGATTACTCTGGTTGTATGAACCTAAAAATAAAAAGCCTTTCAAAGTGAGAGGCAACAACCTTTGATCTCTGTTTGAGATCAAAGATTACCTATTCAGAACACACAGATTCAGGCAGAAGCCCAAATAATGTTCCAATTAGGAGACAAAGACAATGGGTATTTATGAAAAAGGGAAGGAAGATAATACCATGAATGGAGGGAAGGCATTTCTATGGGAGCAGATAACGTAATATATGACACGAGATCTAAAAAATGTTTTAAATTTTCAGCCCAGTAGGCATAACATCTGCTTTCTTGTTATCCTTGCAAATAGTTCTTTAAGATGCAACATTACTTTAGGCCCAGTCCAAAGGTTCTTTTGCCATTTTAACATTCCAAAGGTTTGAGGCATAAGCCATGCAAGGCAGTTCCTCTGGCATGGCAGCTCCAGCTCCATTTGAAAGTGGCTCCATTTATTAATATTCTTTTTTAAAAAATATATTTTATTGATTTTTTACAGAGAGGAAGGGAGAGAGATAGTTAGAAACAGCGATGAGAGAGAAACATCGATCAGCTGCCTCCGGCACATCTTCCACTGGGGATGTGCCTGCAACCCAGGTACATGCCCTTGACTGGAATCAAACCTGGGACCTTTTAGTCCGCAGGCCGACGTTCTATCCACTGAGCCAAACTGGTTTCGGCTATTAATATTCTTCTTCTTTTTTTGACAGACACAAGCCATAGAGAGCTGAAAGAACACTGACTTACGTAAGACAGCTGTTGATCTCTTTGTCACATGAAAGCTGGTAAGTCAGCAGTCCAAGGCTTGGTCAAGTCTCCAGGGACCCAGCCTCCGTCCAGGTAATCCTCTGAGTCTCCCAGGGCCAGGTTTCATCAACATGGCACAAGGTCATAGCTAGAGCTCCAAACATTACACCCTGTTAGTGGAAGCTAAGAGGAGGGAGGCTTGGATAAAGGTCTTCATCAACTGTCTTCTGAGGAAGGCCCCTAAAAGAGCCACATGACAATTTTGCTAACTTTGCATTTAATCATGTGGCTATATGCAGCTGCAAAGCAGATTGGAAGAGGGAATCTTTGTCTGGGATGATCAGGGCCCACTAAAAATTGTGGGATCTAGCCCTAACCGGTTTGGCTCAGTGGACAGAGCGTCAGCCTGTGAACTAAAAGGTCCCACGTTCGATTCCAGCCAAGGGCATGTACCTTGGTTGCGGGCACATCCCCAGTAGGAGGTGTGCAGGAGACAGCTGATCGATGTTTCTCTCTCATTGATGCTTCTAACTCTCTATCTCTCTCCCTTCCTTTCTATAAAATATCAATAAAATATATTTAAAGTAAATAAATAAATTAAAAATAAATAAATAAAAATTGTGGGATCTATTATTACGGAAGAAGGAGGAAATGGATACAATTTCATGGGGCATACCTTCTTACCCCCAAATTTTTTAACAGAAGCTCATTTTCTGTAATGTGCTAGACATCGTGGACTTTCTCGTAAGCCAAATCACTTGGTCATTGAAGAAAAAGTGGAGAGTAACAGGTAAGTGTTGGGTTTCTAATCCTGATGCAGCCATGTACAAACAGTATTACTGTGGGCAAGTAACTAAACCTGGTTTCTAATTGACAAGATGGGGTTCATGACACCTGTGTCAGGCATAGCATTGTCATGAGGATTAAACCAGAGGGCAGGTAAAGTTCCCCGTACACAGTGTGTGTCCCTGTACACAGTTGGCTTTGTCAACTACGAGTCTCTCTGAGTCTCAGGTTCCTCATCATTAAAATAATGATTTGCTTTATATAACGTTGTGATGAAAATTAATTGAGATGATATGTAAAGTGTTGTTTAGCACAATATTTAGCTCTTAAGAAAACCTGACAATTGAGCCTCTCTATTATTTTGGCCTCTCAAAATCCCTGCAAGGTGTCAAAATATAATTTTCAAAAAGTTAAAAGCATGGCTTTTATAAAATACAGAATGAACACAAATCAAAGTCTTATTCAACTCATTAAGTAAATAATGAGGAAGCCAGTGCGATGGAAAAGCTGATGTATAGAATAGTTGAGGTGTTTATAGACAGGCAAGAGAAAGGAAAGCAAACAAGAAAAGAAAGAAGCAGAAGGTTAGAGGAAGATTTCTATGTTAGGTTCAGAGCTGGTTAATATTCTGCGTGGCAATAAAGGCATAGGTTATCTTTTCTACCAGGAAGGAACCACCTCCATCTCTATGGGGCAAAACTGCATGTTAACATGTAACACTCAGTGCCTGGTTTTTTCTGTTCAACAGTAAGCAGCAAAGTCCAACATGGGCGCGTTTTCCTAGAGAATTAATTAATGTTTTGTGAGCCTGGATGCTGGGGTGTGACATGGAAAAAGAATGCAGTCATTTCTTGCTTTATTTTCATGTTTCAGAAAAATAGTTTTAGCAGAAATAATTTTCAATGTTTGAAGAGACGATGCAGATTCCTAATGATGACCTGAAGGAGAGAATAAGAAATGGCCCCTGCCTTATGAGTCCTCCCTGCCTGGCATGTGTGGTGTGAGGCGTGGGGTGTGTGTGTGTGTGTGTGTGTGTGTGTGGTGTGTGTGAATAGTTGACTTTATGATGTGAACACAGAGTTGGCCATCCAGCCCTGAAAAAAACACCCAGAGAATCAGAAAGGTAAGACAGAGTCAGGTGGAAAAGGGGAGAGGAACATTCCAGATCAAGGGTCCCTGAGAAATAGCACAGAGGTGGGGGTGGGGACTGTCACAGCGAGAGAGCTGCAGGCAGCTCCGTGTGGCTGAAGCAGGGCTCCCGTGTTATTACAGATGAGAAGTTAATTAACTTGTTCAAAGTCCTTCGGGTAGTGCACAGAATGGGTTTGTGCAAAGTCCATTCTCTTTCCCATACTGCCTTTCCTCTCATTGCTTTTTAAAACCTGCCCTCCAGGGACCAAAGGTCTGTGCTTAGTCATTTGCAGGTTAGTATTAATTTAAACCAGTATGTCGCTCCTCTTGGGGCAGTTAGGCGGTTCCTTCTGAAATGAAATGAAAGGTGTTGACCTGCATTAAAGGAATCCCTGGCATCTCTCTCCTGAAACCCAGCACCCCCGAGAGTCAGACGAAAGCTGGTCAGCCACTGGGAGCCAGTACCCCAAATGCCAGCTCCTCTTACGAGCTCGTTAGGTTTGATGAGAAAATGTTGGCCTCCAGGCCCAGGGATGGAGGTAACAGGATCCTCTGACACATTCAGACTTATAAAATTGGATGTGGTTTAATTGTCTGGAAAGAAGTTATTTCAAGACATGCCCTGGCCTTTGTGGAGCCTGAAATCATTGGTGATACTGGAGGGGGTCGGGAGCACAAGATAAACTCAGTAACTCTCATCATTCCACTCTTCAACGTGTGCATTAGTGCAATCCCCGATGTCTACGGTCGGGGACAATATACTGTTTCATTTCCCCGGCATTTAAGTAAATCAAATCAGACTTAGCCGATGTGAGTCTCTAGGTTCACCACCAGCCTTGTTCAAATCAGCCAGGTCTCCTGACTTTGCACACAGGCCTTGCTCCCTGCCACCCAGCCTGCTCACACAGACCATCCTCTCTGCCTCCTGGGCTAGAAGACTCCTCTTCGTTTCCCCACCTTCCCAAATCCTTGAAGGTCCAGGTCAAGTCCAACCATGCCTTCCTGGGCTTCCCACTTCCCAGAGCTGGGGACAGCATGGTTTCTGTCGGTCATATTGATTGAGGACCTTGTTTGTGTCAGGCACAGGGACTATAGCAATCAATCAAATGGTTTTCTGCTTTCATGGAACTTGGGTTCTAGTGGAAAAACTCTTCTTCCTCCACTCCAATCAGCTCCTATGCCACTTTACATTAATCTATGCATTTATTCAGTTGACAAGTATTATTGAGCGTCTACTATGTATCAGGCACTGTTGTAGGCAGTGGGGTTGCAACAGGGAACAGAAGAGACAAAGGCCTTGCTACCCTCAGAGTTCACATCCTACAGCAGATAGGATACCAAACAAATCGTTTTGTCAGGTAGTCAGAGATTCAGGTCAAGAGATAAAGTGGGTGGTAGGGTGGATGCACGTGTTTAGAAACTGTGATCAGAGAAGCTCTCTCTAATATGGTGCCATTGAAGCAAAGACCTGTGAAAGCAATGGCCAGGTGAGTGGGCGACCACAACACATGTGTATGGGCCTTCTGAGGGGTCAGCACAAGTCTTGGTATGGATCCTCCCAGATGATGTGAAGGAAGGAGTCTGAAGCCAGGTGTCTAGCACGCCCTTTTGTAGAACTTTCTGGCTGTTTCAGCATGCCTGGGTCCCAACAGGCCCAAAGCTCTTGACACAGGGCCCAGACTTCCTTTTCCCCTGCTCACTGCATGCTGAGAAGGGTGCTGCTTAGTGTCATGGGTGTAGATCTTAGATCTGCTGTTGGGAGTTGTGTGTGACTTTCGGCAAGGTGCTTTACCTTGCTGGCCTTCTATTTTCTCATCTGTAAAATGGGGATATTGGTAGAACCAACTTCATAGGACGGAGGTGAGGATCTCATGATTAACAAAGCTGGCCACACAGGAAATGGCACCTAAGTGTCCCCAGCAGTATACACACTGACTGAGCTCTGGGGGATGTTGAGGGTTGAATTCTCTTTCCCCAAAAAGATATGCTGAAATGCTAACCCTGTCACCTGTATTTGTGACCTTATTTGGAAACAGAGTCTTTGCAGATGTAATTAAGTTAAGTGAGGTCATAGTCAATTAGCATGGACTTTAACCCAGTGTGATTGGTGTTCATATTGGAAGAGAAGGGACATACAGACCAAGACAAACAGGATGAACCCCATGTGACCACAAGACAGAGACTGAAGTGATGTGTCTACAAGCCAAGGAGCACCTAGAAGCCAAGAGAAGGCCATGCAACAGATTCCATACCAGAACCTTCAGAGAGACCATGGCCCCGTGGACAGCTTGATTTTGGGCTCCTGGCCTCTAGCATATGAGGCAATAATAAATTTCTGTTGCTTTAAGCCACCCAGTTGGTTGTGCTTTGTTACAGCAACCACAGGAAACTAATACAGGGGACATGTATCTCCAGAAGAGCTGAGGATCTAGCCCGGAACCAGAGAGCTGTGTATTTTACGATCAGATCTTTGGGGGTCTGCTGATGCCTGCAGTTCTGGGGTCAGATGATCAGACCTTTGGGTGTGGGTTTGGAAGTGGAGAGAGAAAACTGGATAAGGCCCTCGTTTAACCCTAAGCCAGAGCGCTTTCAGCCTGTGGGTTTAGCCCTATGACTTCCAAGTGGCTTCTTGGGGTTTAGGCTGAGCACAGGGGCTGCCCCAGTCTGCCTGGCTCGGAGTGAGTGAGAGAACACAAACTTTTCTGGACACTTGCAGCACTCATGAAGCCGCCCGTCTAAATACAGATGGAATCGAAAGCTCGGGCCTCCGTCGGCACTTCGGTGAAACCCTGGTGATAAAATACGAGGGAGAAAGAATCAGGATCTGGCCACGGCTTGGGCCAACATTCCAGAGGACTGATTCAGGATGGGAACGATTCCGGAGGCCCCCAGCAGTCTCCGAGCTCTCGGTAAAAATATCAACACAGGCTGAAATGCAATTGCATGGGCGGGTACAGCATCACCCCCCTGGAGATTGAGAATTAGAGTGTCTCGGGAGTGGGAAGACCCTTCAAAGTCAGATCATAATGTATGACTGTTGGATGCAAGGGCTTTGGAGGCAGGTGGATCTGGGTTCAAGTCCCACCTCTTTGACTCTGGGGAAGGCCAGCTCCAAGCTCTGCGACCTTAGCTAATCTCCTTCTCTGTATAATGGGGACCAGATGCTACCATCCTGGGATCTAAAGAAACTTATAGCCCTAGCCGGTTTGGCTCAGTGGATAGAGCGTCGGCCTGCAGACTCAAGGGTCTCAGGTTTGATTCGGGTCAAGGGCATGTACCTTGGTTGCGGGCACATCCCCAGTAAGAGGTGTACAGAAGGCAGCTGATTGATGTTTCTCTCTCATCGATGTTTCTAACTCTCTCTGTCTCTCTCTCAGCATGTCTGTGAAAAATCAATAAAAAATATATTTAAAAAAAAACATAACTAAAATTTTGAAAATAGAAAAAAAATGTGTAGCATGAAGAGCCAAGGAAAAATGAGTTTGAAATAAAGAAGCTTATAAAGTGCCCAACTCATCACAGCTACTGAGAGAGTAGTTAACTCTTCTTAGCATTGTTGTTATTTCACCCAAGTCCCCAGCAACGCTGTCTCTGGCCCATGCCTGTCTGAATACCTCTAGTAGAACATTCTGTGCTATAGTAAGATGGTCACTTGTCAGGAGCTTCCCTTTGCTGACATGTGCTCTATGTTTGGAGACAAGTAAGGTAGTGTTATCAGATGGTTAGCCCCTGGCCCCTGGGCCTGCATTCAAATCCTACCTCTCCCCTTAGGACCTCTAGGCCGTTGAGCAAATGGCTTAACCTGTCGTCAGGTAATTAACCATCACAATGGTTACGTTGCTTAAACTTTCAGTGTCTCAGCTTCCTCATTTAGGGGAGATGATGATGGTGGTGGTGGTGGTACATACACCCTATAGCTGTCATATGATTGCATAAACAAAGGACTTGGAAGAGAGCCTGATATAGCAGGTGCTCGTTAATTAGCTGTTATTGAGGTAAATTTCATCCCTTGGTTTAATTCTCTCATGCCCGCCCCCCAGTTCGTGTTTAATCTCCGAACACCCGTGCTGGCACTAGAATTGGGGTGGCCCCTGTGCACTCGCCTGGGGCCCCACACTTGGTTTAATGCTCTGCAGTTTCAGTCTTGAAGTTCCTAATCATTTTTGAACAAGGGGCCCTGCAATTTCATTTTGCACTGGGCTCCGCAAATTATGTAGCTGGTCCTGCCTGGAAAATTGGCACCGCTGGCCTCTGGCCTTCATGCAGAGCAGAGCTAGGCAGGCCGCCCTCCGCAGAGCCCGGGCCTCCCTCTGGCCCTGTTCACCACCACATGACATGCACCAGTTTGGGGCTTGGTTGTCTGGTGCACACCCTCTCAGCTCTCATTTGCCCCTTCTCTTCCATCCCTTGGTCTCCACCCTTCACTCCCACTCTTCCTGCTTGGCAGCCAAGCTCAGAACTGTGCCCCTGCCCTGCACCAGGCATGCCAGGCACCATGCCTGGCAAGAAGGGCTTTCTCCCTCCTTCAGAGGCCTCACTCTCCCCCCACACCCACCTCCCCCAGTTTGCAGTGGTGAAAATGGATCCCATCTCTGCAGAGTGGACTCACAGGGCCTTTATAAAACCATGAAGATTGCGGAGTGAAAATCCTGGCTTCCTAGCCGGGAGGTGGGGTGTGAGAGTTAGCTGAGGCTCCCTGACAGAGGGCATGCGCCCCTGAAGGATTCGTGGGCATCAGGCTTTGCTCCGGCTCATCAAGGAAGCCAGGCACAATCTGTTATTGTGTGTTAACCTGGAGAGTTGGCCCACTTGCCACTACCCCGGCGTCAGTCGTTGTCTCGCTTCTCTTGTCTCTAAGAAGATAAGGAAACTGGGTTAGTTCTCAGCAAACCTGATGGCCACCAAGAATTTTGGGTCCTGCGTGTCACGTAAGAAATTCTGCAGAAGCGAGTGGATTGAAGATGAAATGAGGCAGCGTGTGCTTTCAGATGCAGACAAGAGCGGAGGGATTGGGGCTTGGAGAAGGCTCACACCCACCAGTGGTTCCCCTGGACTAAGACACCAGCTAGACACCCGGTAAAAGCAACCCAGGGCTCTGAAGCAGAACCCTGGGTGGGCAGGAAACATTTGGCAGCTGCCAGGCTGAGCAGGGGTCAGCCGGACCCGAGAGTGGGGCTCAGGCTCAGCGATGGGGGAATAAGGCCTTGCAATTCCATCCATGCTGCTCACATACATGGCCCCGTGGGAGCGGGAGGGGGGTGTGGAGCGGGAGGGCAGGTTGCATTCAAGCTCAGAGCCTGAGACCCAGAAGAACGATAGCAGATGGGGAGCTGGGATCATCTTCTCCCACTTCACACTGAGTGAGCTGGCATTTGGCTGGAAGAACCATCCCCAGGGCACCCTCTGGGCTGTGACTCCTCTAATCATGCAGGGGCACAGCCTCCTCCAGGTTCCCCTGGAAACCAGAGACTCCCGGGGTGGGACCTGAGGGCATCCCTGCCTGACAGTGCAGCTGGACAGGCAGGGGTGTCCCGGCTCCTGGGGCTGCTCCAACCCTGCAATCTGCTCGCTCCACTCCAGAGGCTGGGAGGAGGCTCTGTGGCTCAGCGAGTCTGCAAAGCTGCTGTCTCCCCAGAGCCCAGACACTCCACCAGCTTGGCCAGGAGACAGGAAGGCCTGTTGCTGGAATGTTTACTCAGCCCCGAGGCAGGCCCAGGGCAGAGAGCCACACCCAGGGATGTGAACCCAGACTGGATCCAGGAGGCAGCCACATCCCCAAGGCCGATCCTCCTCGGGCTGGGGCTCAGGAACACCAGGGAGACCTCACCCTGCAGGCCGCGTTAAGAAGAGACTGGGCTTGGCCAGAGGGACACCAACTTGAGTCCCCACCTTGCCACCCGCTCCCTGGCCCAGTGTAGGCTGTAACTTCCCCTCTCGGCGCCTGGTTCCTCCTTTCTAACTCGGAGGGGCTGGAGCAGCCTCCTAAGGGAGCTTCCAGCTCCAAGTTTGGGATGATTTGAGCTCACGGTGTCCAGGGTCCGCTTTGCAGATGGCACGTGGGGAGTGAGGAAGTTGTAGAGAGCTGACTGATTTCCCGGGAGAGTCCGGGCCACTGGGGAAGCTCCGCAGGGTAGCCAGCCCAGGCCCCACAAGACAGCTGTCTCCTAGGATTAGCTGAAATCTTGCAGCGGGGACCTGGAGGAGCTCATTAGATTTACCTAATGGGTACCTTTCACAGCTGAGTGTCCTGGGGAGGGAGGGGCTGGGAAGGTAGCTAAGCAGGGCAGGAAGCCGAGCCTGAAGCTGGGGGCGACACTAAAAAGAGGCCGTAGAAGCATATTTAATGGCACATAAAAATGTGCAGTGATAAGGTGGAAAAAGCAGGTTATAAAAAGCAGCATATGTAGGGCAATTCTCTTATTATGGGGAAGAAATATTTCCCTCTAAATGTAGACACACACACACACACACTCACAGAAGGAAAGCCCCTGAATGCAAGGAGTGATTATCTTTCTTTGCGCTTTTATTCTCTTCCTTTGTGTTTTC
Organism: Myotis davidii; assembly: GCF_000327345.1. Classification (NCBI taxonomy): domain Eukaryota; kingdom Metazoa; phylum Chordata; class Mammalia; order Chiroptera; family Vespertilionidae; genus Myotis; species Myotis davidii. Next base: position 1,183,962 of record NW_006296221.1, read on the forward strand.
TGTAGTTTCCAAGCATTTTTTTAAACATTAAAAAGAATTTTTTTTTCACAGAAAGCTTGAAGTACTAACCCTGACACATACATTATTGGCCTCATACACACAGCCTTCTCCCGGGGAAGGGCCTGCCCACAGCCTGGCTGAGGGGCTAGTAGTTCCTACTCAGCCCTGTCTTAATTTGTACAAACCACGGAGGCTTTAGAATTTCTGATTGGGAAGAAGTGGAAGTTACATTTAAAATAAAATTGGAAAGCCTGGTCAGTGTGGCTCAGTGACTGAGCATCAACCTATGAACCAGGAGGTCACGGTTCATTTCCCGGTCTGGACACATGCCCAGTTTCAGGCTCCATCCCCGGTAGGGAACCTAGAGGAGGCATGCAAGAGGCAGCCAATCGATGATTCTCTCTCATCATTGATGCTTTTATTTCCCTCTCCCTTCCTCTCTGAAATTGATATATATATTAACATAAAATAAAATTGCAAAAACATCAATTGTCTATGTAAGAGAATGGGGAGAGGCTAAACTTCCACAGTCTTCTCCTCCAGGTTGGCTGTTAAACCTTCTGGCACCTTCCTGCCCCAGCTCCCTCAGCACAACCCTTGGGCTGGCAGAGCCCTGGTACAAAAATGGTCGGCTGGGCCATCAGATTCCCTCTTCAAGGACTTGAACTGAGACATTAGAAAAGAGTGAGACAGTTAGCGGTGGGAATAGTAAATGAAAAGCTGTAAGGACTGAGGCCAGCAATGCCTGTGGTGTCCAAGTTAGGGACTGGGCCTTCCTAACCACCCATCTTCCTAGAGATGGTAGAGTACAGCTCTCACACTCAGTTGGCAGTTTTCCTGGCCTGGGTGCCTTCTCTCAGCCTCCCCTCACTTTCTCCACCTTGGCATTTCCCATTGCCCATGCCCAGTCCTGTGAGGTCCCCACCTGAGGTGATAGCCCCAAGGTCATAGTCCCCAGGTCTTGGCCAAGACTGACTGAATTGGCAGGTCCCTGCTGACTGGTTTCCATATCTAGGCCCCAATTTCTCTTGTTGCCAGGGCAGGGTGGGAGCTCCACTCCTGAGTCCCTGGACCCCAGGGGCTCTAACCTGACAAGGATCCAAGCTGTCCTCAAGCCTTCGCCTGGGCACAGGGCGGGCACTAACCCTGGGACCTGCCGCAGGCCTGCTCCCTCTGGGCCCAGCTCCACGTCTGAGCTTCTGCTTCCTTCCTGAATCCTGTGATGTCCTAGGCATCAATTTAAAACACAAGCAAGGCATTGAGAGGCAAAACCTTACATTTAAATTTCAGAAAGGGACCCTCCTTACCCTTTGATGTTTACAACAGAAACAGATCTTCAAAGGGTATAATGCTTACCTCAGCGCCTCCACTCCTTAAAAGAAAAAAATTATCCACTGGCTGAAATGCATCATTTCTAATTAGAGCCTTAACCAGGATACTGTGGAAACGCCCTCTCTCCTTCCTCCTCCCTCCCTGCCTCCTCAGACCCTGCTTCACCTCCCCCCTAGCACCTTCAGTCTAGTCCCCCCACTCTCTGCCCCCAACATCTACTTTTGGGGATCTATTCACTCAGATGACACAGTTCAGACTTTTAGGAAACAGAGTCAACTTCCAACCGCCTCCAGGGATGGGGGTGAATAGGGCAATGTTTTTGTTTTAAACTATTTCCAACATATTTCCAAGTCTCTGCTGGGACTTTTTCTCCACTGGCTAGGGCACCTCCAGGCCCAGTCACAGCCTGCATTAGTCAGGATGTGATAGGCTCGGCTGCTGTAACAGGTACATCCCCAAATCTCAGAGGCTTACCCCAAGAAAGCATTTGAAGCTGCACTGTCTTGAAACTGTAGCTTCCAAAATCCCATGTCACTGGCTCCTAATTGCTTGTCATCTCTGCTCCCAGTCCATTGGCCCGAAGCTGACCATAAGAAGCACGTGGAATTGTGGGTAAGTGTTAACTGCTACATCTCCCCTTCCCAGTTGATGTGGCTCAGGGAGCATGTGCTGCTTTCATGATGTTGCCCTGGATTCCCTCAGTAAGACCAGTCTTTGTGGGAAGGGTGTGTGTGAGGTTAATTCTGCACTTACCCTTCCAGATCCACACTCTATCCTTCTGGGACCTAGAGTCCCCTGGTTCCTCTGCCCTTTGTCTTCAATGCAAAGGGAGCACCAGGAAATCACCAGCGGGAACTGGAAGTTACCAGCAGGAAGTCAGGAAGGTGGAGGAGAGAGAGGGAGAAGGTGCTGTTACCCCCAAACTCTCCCTGCAGAGCTTTGGTTTGACAGCAGCTGCTTCCTCCCCCAGACAGCACCTGTAAGGTGGCTTCTTTCCCTGTGGAGCTCATCAGACTCCACGAACTCCACTTCCTCTCCGTGCCCCTCTGTCATCCTGCTGTGGCTGGTCCCTGAGGGCTTCATCATCATCCTTTACTGATCCCCTCAACTCCACCCAAGCCTCAGAAAATGGCATCTTTTTCTTCATTAACCTTTTTTCAACTTCCACTTAAATGAACCATCTTTCCAATTAGAAAGGATCAGCTGAGCAGGACTATCCCCCAGCCCTGCCCCGATAATAGTAACCACTAGGTGCCAGGCACCATTTTAAATCCTTGTCAATAAATTCCTATATTGACAAATATAATCTTTATGATAACCCTTTGCTATAGATGGCTATAGATGGCGTTGTTTTCCAATAAAGAAACCAAGAAACAGAGAGGATTAGTAACTTGCCTAGGACCACACAGCTCTGAATGGTAGCACTTGGATTTGAACCCAGGCAGTCCAATGTAGGAGTCCTTACTCTTACTATCTACCTACTATGCCACATTCAAACCCACAGGATAAAGAACAGAGTCTCATACGTATTGGGACAATGAGTCCCACCCACATAGGTCTATGGGAGGTAGTTCCCTAAGAGAGAGTATAAACAAGAAAGAAATCACCCAAACCTAAAATCCTTCAAGGCTTACAGCCTGCTTTGGACTATGAATGCCCTGCTTAAAATAGAGGAATAAATGCATGGCTCTATTTTGGTGTTTTCCTTTAAAATTTTAATTTTTACATAGGTAACGCATGCATACTGTCCAAAATTCAAAAAACACAAAAGGGTAAGCGGTGTACCAGTGAATTTCCCTTTAACTCTGTTCAGCCACAGGTTCCTTTCCTCTAAGGCAGCAATTTTCAACCCGTTTCACTTGATCTGACAAAAAAAGGTATAATTTTGACTCATTCACACGGGATGGCTCTTGTTGCGTTGGCTGTTGTCATTTGTTTTCATTTGACAATCTAAGGAAAAGCAGGTCAGTGCCCCTGACTAAATGGTCAGGTGTTGCATGTTTTAAGAATGCTCGTGGCACAAGGTTGAAAATCGCTGCTCTCAAGCAACCCTGGTTTCTTCTGTGTCCTTCCAGGGGGAAGTAGGTTTCTCTCACCCCCTTTTGTTTTTACCCAAAAGGTGGCATTCTAAGCCCATTATTCTGTTTCTTGCTTTGTCACTAACAATATGTCCGGGAGATCATTACAGCCCCAAATATTAGGTGTGCTCCCTTCTTCTCCCCTTTCCCCCTCCATTTCTTCTCCTCTTTTCCTTGTAGAGAAATATATTTGCTACCTGACCTGAAAGGGACATAGAGAGCCTGTGGCCTGGCACCCATCTTCAGAATGACCGTTGTTTTTTTTGTTTGTTTGTTTTGTTTTGTTTTTTAATATATTTTATTGATTTTTTTACAGAGAGGAAGGGAGGACACAAACACTGTTTGCTTTTAAAATTGCAAACAAAAATGGGGACACTAGCCCTGGCTGGGTGGCTCAGTTGGTTGGAGCCTCATCCCATACACTGAAAGATTGTGGGTTCGATTCCCAGTCAGGGCATATACTAAGGTTGTGGGTTCAATCCAGGGTAGGGATACGTACAGGAGGTAACTGATCGATGTTGCTCTTTCACATTGATGCCCCCCCCCACACACACACACCTCTCTCCCTTTCTCTCTCTGTAAAAATCAATGAAAACATATCCTCAGATGAGGATTTAAAAATAAATAGGACACTAGTACAACAGGGCCCCATATACCATCGCCCAGATGCAGTGATTATCAAGCTTCTGTGGCATTTACTTTATTTTTATTCATTTGAAAGTTCTCTTTGTCTTTTGTGCTTGGCTGATGTATCCCAGCATCCAGTCATTTCACCCCTACGTTCTTCCCTATGCAGCGTGAGACGTGTCAGCACTGTCTCCACGTAACCACGAAGCTATGATTGTGCTAACAAAGTTAACATGAATGCTCTGCTCTTGTCTTATGCCTAGTCCATAGCAAATTTCCCCCATTGCCTCCAAAGTGTCTCTTCTACAGAGTTTTTCAAAAAGATCTGTATATGACACTTGGTTACTGTGTTTCTTCATTCTCTTTCCATCTCCCCCGCCCCCCATCCTCTTTCAATCCTGAATAATCCCACTGCCGTCTTTATTTCACTCCACTCATTTGCAGAACTCAGATCAGTTGTCCTATAAAATGACCCACGTTGTGAATTTGTGTCTTTGCTTCCTTGTCGTGTCATGTAAGCCGTTTTGCTGTCCCTCCATGATTCCTGGGAGTGGAAGTTAGCTCTCAGGGTGGGGCACGGCTGGCCTTTGTGGAGGGACACCTGCTGGTAGGACCGTGAGCTGCAGGTTGGTGCACATGGGGAGACACACAATGTCCTACTTTCAGTGACAGGGAGATTAATCACTGGTACAGGTAGTGACAGCCTGATCCCTCCATGGTCAAGTTCGCCACCAATCTGTCACCTAATGAGTTCATCCGTTAATGATCATTGTCTGAATCAACTATTTCCCTAGGAGTTACAAAATGATGATATTCTAATTCGCTCATTGCTTCCCCGTTTGTTTTAAAGAGCTAGAGAACTGACCTTATTCAAGTCTTGCTCTGAATGACTTAAGACTATTTTTAAAATTTAGATTCACTCCTAAAACACCTCGTTTCTCTCCCATTAAGGAAATTTCAAAGACTGTCTCTTCGACTCGGAAAGCAAGTCTGAGAGGGGAGTTCTTAAAATTATTTCCCAGCTGTGGCACCGCTGGTGTAAGTACATGTCCATCCTAAACAACAACAATAAAATAAGTACATGATCCTAAACAACAAAAACACCAGCAACAAAATAAGAACATGGCTGTCCAAGGAGCCTGGTCATTGGGCACACAACTTCCAAAAGTTCTTTTTTTCTTTTTCTTTTTTTTAACTTCAGAGAGAGGAAGGGAGAGGGGAAGAGAGAAACACTGATCATTTCCTCCCATACACACCCCAACTGGACCGTGCTCTGACTGGGAATCCAATCTGTGGCCCTTCAGTACACAGGACAACGTGCCAACCAACTGAGCCACACAAGCCAGGGCCTAAAAGTTCTACCATACTCTCTCTCTTTCTCTCTCTCTCTCTCTCTCTCTCTCAGAAATATTGCAAACCAGATCAAGAATGAAATTCCAATGCAGGATTTACTGTATGTGGCATTCTTTCAAAAATCTCTGTTCCCAGTTTCTACCCTGGGAACACCCTCCTTGAGAGAAAGCAGGTTAGGGTGGTGACATGACATCCTGCTAAGAGTTCTAGGAAGATATTGGTCAGGAAAAAGACACCCCTGGCGCAGTGTGCTCTCTTCAAAAGAAATCTAAGAACAGGCTTTGAGGAAATCCATACTTTCACAGCCCTCTTGCTCATAACCTTTCCTGGGTTTGTCAGCACCTACCTGCTGTCACACGAAGGAGAGTAATTGCCCCAGGATCACCTTTGGCTGAAGGAAAGAGGCTTTGGAACGGCCCCTGCCGTGGTTGCCCTCATCTCTATTTGTCTACTTGACACTTCTTTGTTGATCTCTGAGCTGCTTGCTTGGGATTAGCCCAACTGCCAAAAGGAAGGTGGGGAAGGTGTCATTTTCTTTTTACTTAGGTTAAAAAAAATCAATCTCAGAAACAAATCAATTCCAAATCCAATAAAATCAGAGGTTGTGAGAACTGGAAAGGGATGTGTGGAAACATCTAGGCTTGAACTAAAAGGCATTTTGGCTTATAATCAATTCTCTGTTTACGGACATGGAAACTGAGACGCAGAGGGCTGGAGTGACTTACCCAGAATCTCATGACAAAGTTAAGCTGGTTCTGCTCAGTAGATAGAGCATTGGCCTGCAGACTAAAGGGTCCCAGGTTCGATTCCAGTCAAGGGTATGCACCTTGGTTGCAGGCTCCTCCCCAGCTCTAGGCCCTGGTCGGGATGCGTGCAGGAGGCAACCAATCGAAGTGTTTCTCTTTCATTGATATTTCTCTGTCTTTCCCTCTCTCTCTTCCACTCTGTCTAAAAATCAATGGAAAAATAGCCTTGGGTGAGGATTTAAAAAAAGAAAAGAAAGAAAAAGACTTGAAACCAAGTCTCCCCACTTGAAATTCATGAACTCCCCCTCCCCACATTTTATACATTAGGAGAAAGAGGTCTAGAGGCAGTCATGTCACTTGTTCAAGATCAAGGAGTTAGACACGAAGAGCCTACTATGTGCCAGGTACCATGCCAGGCATGTAATTACATCACACTGCTTCCGGAATGAGTGATGTGTTTTTAGTACTACTTGTTCATATGCCATACAGCTGTTTCACACAGAGAAGCTCATTTGATGTTGTAAATATTCAGCAGTTTGTCATTGCTGCTAATTTATCTCCTAATGGGTAAAATTCACTCGCTGTGCGTTTTAAGGAAAATTTTGGCTCTATCAAAATATTCCCCATATGAAACATTAATTCCAGATTTTCCAGGGCATGCCATTCCCTTCCTGTGTCAAGTGACCAGAGTGTGGAGCTGGGAGGCTAAAGGCCCTCGTTCTGGCCCTGGCCTTCTCTGGCCTCTGAGGCTTTCTGTGTAGAATGAAGGGACTGAATTAGTTGAGTGGTTTCCAATTGTGCTTATACCCAAACCCTCTACTTAGAAAGATTCCTTCAAACACTAATGCCCTTGATGAACTAATAAAGTGTCTCCCCTCTTTGTAAAAATTAATCATAGATCCATACTGTAATAGCTTTTGATCAGAATAATATGCCATAAGAATGAGATGCTGCCCTGACTGCTGTAGCTCAATGGTTACAGCGTCGGCCTTCACACTGAAGGGTCATGGGTTAGATTCCCAGTCAAGGGCATGTACCTGGGTTGCAGGTTCAATGGATGCAGGTTCGATCCCCAGCCCTAGTTGGGGTGCGTGCAGGAGGCAACCAATCGATGCTTGTCTCTCACATCAATGATTGTCACTCTTCTCCTCTCCCTCCCCTTCCATTCTCTCCCCCCGCCCCCCCAAAATGGAGAAAGTTTCCTTGGGTGAGGATTAACAACAAAAAAAGAAAATATCCAACTTCATTTTTAAAAAAAAGAAAAGAATGAGAGATGCCTTCAGCCCCCAAGAGCAAATGTTAACATTAATCCCACGTGGTTTTGTTATTGGTAAATGAATGAGTTCTCTCAGGCTATCAGAATATCAGTTCTTAGATCTCCATTCTCACTTCCATGGAACTTCATCCCTAACCCACCCCAAGTCTTAGGACCCACTGGCTAAACGCTCTCTGTAGTCCTCTGGTTTTAATATCCTTAGGATGTAAATCCTGCGCTCTTCCCAGGGGGTAAATACTTGAGGTTTCATCTGCTGGTCAATTCCAAAGCTTGTTTTTAAGAATGTGACTTAAAAACATAAAACCATAATATGTTAAACCAGAAGACTCATTTAGTCTAGGTTCCTTTAGTCTAAAAGCAGACCCAGAAACAAGGTCTCTATCATTTATGTGGATTGTGATGTGAGAAGGAGCAAGTAGAACAGGGAAAACAGTAAAGCCAGTTAAGGGGTGTTTTGCTGAGTGGATTGCTGCTATGCACTCAGGGGCTCAACCCCATGGAGGGGCAAGAAGCTGGGCTGTTTCTTCACCAACTCCCATCCCTCGCTGATTGGGGGCTACTCCTTGGCAGTTTATACTGCCCATGAGCACAGTCAGAGGCCCAGGATGCATCTCCTTTTTGGGAACTATCTGTAGGTGACCTCTGAGACAAGTGGAGGGAATATCAGTGCGACATTACAGCTTTTCCAGAGAGACTAAACAGAAAGCATCTCACTGTGAAAAGCCACAACTATCCATTCATTCAACAAGTATTGATTACTGTTGTCAATGAACAAAAGGGACAGGGATCCCTGCTTTTGTGGAGTGTATATTCCAACAGGAGAAGGAAACATAATATGCATGAAAAATAAATGAATTATAAATAGTGTTACAGAATAATATTTACAATAAACATGTAAATTACACAGAGCTAGAGGAGGTTAAAGGGCATTGGGAGTGCTGGGTTCAGTATAGAGCGGTTGCATTGTTCAATGGGGAGATGAGGGGAGCTTCTTCAAAAAAAGACCTGAAGGAGGTGGTGGAAGGAGCTGTGGGGAAATCTGGTGGGAGAGAATTCCAGGTGGAGAGGACAGACTCCTTGAGGTGGAAGCATGAGCAGGCCTGATGGAGTGCGGAGGCCATTGTGCCCGAGCAGAGATAACAGGAGAGGTGGTAACAGGATATAAGATTAGAGGTGGGAGAGGTCAGATCATGAAGAATGTCCCAGGCCTTTGGTTTATTGCAAGGGCAGCAGGAGACACTGGAGGCTTCTGAGAGAAAGAGGGATGTGATCTGCCTTGTGTCCTAACAGGATCACCCTGGCATGCATGTGGAGAATAGACTGAAGTGAGGTGTATCTATGATCCATGCTGTGTAACTTATTACCACAAACTTAGTAGCTAAAAACAACACATACCTATTGTCTCAGTTTCCTGAGTCAGTAGTCCAGGTATTGGTCAACTGGGTCCTCTGCTTAGGGTGAAATCCAGCTGTTGACCGAGGCTTCAATCTCATGTGAGGCTCAGGGCCCTCTCCCAGGCAGAATTCAGATCCTTGTGGTTGCAGGACTGAGATCCCATTTTCTTACCAGCTTTTGGCTGGGATGGCTCTGAGATCTTTAAAGCCCTTGCCATGTGGTCCTCTACACAGACAGTTAACAACATGGATGCTTCTTCAAGGCCAGATGGAGAATCTCTCTTTACACTTCAAACCTCTTTCTTTAGGGAAGACTCAGTCCCTTTGAAGGGCTCACCTGATTAGGTAAAGACCAACAAAGATATCCCTCGAAGTCGACTGATCAGTAAACTAGTCATGGGGGTGACACCACACCCCTCATACTTGTAAGTCCCACCTCAGGAGAGGGGAGCATACAGGGCCATCTTGGAATTCTGCCTACCATGGTGACAAGGATGGAAGCCAAGTTCTGTTGAGGTTGTCATAATCCAGGCAAGAGCAGACAGGGGCTTAGACATGGTGGTAACAGTGGAGGGGACAGGAAAGGGTCAGAGTCTGGTGGTGGCAGAGCCCATTGGTTTCCTGTCAGACTGACTGTCAGGTATAAGCAAAAGAGAGAAGCAAGGATTTTAGCCTGAGCTGAAGGTTACTGTCTGCTGGCAAGAAAATCACAACCCATGGTAGCCATGCCACCTGATGCCAGTGAGTGGTGTGAACCAGGCCAAAGGGAAAAGTGATCCCCTCAAAGGCAAGGTCAGGGAAGCCTTGATGGTAGGAGCAAATAACTGTAGTGTTTAGATAGGTGAAGAGAAGAAAGGAAGGTATTCCACAGGACTGAGGTGGGCAGAGGGATGGAGAGGGCAGGAAGGCACTAAAGGTATTTTGAGGGTCATGAGTGGATTAGTTGGGCTCAAATGCAGGGTCAAATGGGTGAGCAAGATGGGAAGGCTGGCAGGTGAACACTGATCCAATAGGACAAAGAGATTTTGCTTTAGAGAAACATTCACAAGAGATGAGACAACAATATCCAGTAGATGTTTACTCTGTCATTACTGTATTAGTTGCTAGGGCCACCATAACCAAGTACCACCCACTGGGTGGCTTAAACAACAGAAATTTATTTTCTCACAGTTCTTCAGGCTAGAAGCCCATGATCAAGGTTATCCACAGGGTTAGTTTCTTCCGAGGCCCCTCCCCTTGGCTTATAGATGGCTGTCTTCTTCCTGCGTCTCCACATGGTCTTCCCTCCATGTGGGTCTATGTCTTAATCTCCTCTTCTTAGGACACTAGTCACATTGGATTAGGACCCACCCTAATGCCCTCACTTTACCTTAATCATCTCCCTAAAGCTCCTGTCTCCAAATAGTCACATTCTGGGGTTCTGGGAGTTAGGATTCCAACATATGAATTTTGAGGGGACACACGTCACCCCATGCCACCTACAGTGTTTGTGTAAATATGTTAGGCATTCTAGAGACTAGAGAAGCAACTATCCTCATTTCTCTTCCCTCCCCTTTACTGGAAATATATCCAGGAGGCCAGGGCCCTGGGGACTGGCTGTACCAAGTTCTCTGACACCCACTCGCTGCAATTACTCTCATCATCACTGGAAACCACGGTGTTTGGCAAGAGCTGATGCAAAGTTAATGGGGAGCCATCATGGAGCGAGGCATCACGTTTAGTTAGCAAAGAAACGGGAGTGACCTCTCTGGGGTTTTCCACTCACCGCCTTTCTTATTCCCCAAAGCCTCAGACTGAACTTTCAGAGGCAGGGACCTGCAAAAAAACCACGGCCTGCTCTCTTGATTAAAAAACCAAATAATAGTTTTGTGCTTGGCTATTTGATGTCTGTAATGTGAGTCTACATCGAGCGGGAGCACGAATAAAAATAAAAAATAGCCATTTTAGAAGGCAGATTTTGCTTATTCTGTAAGATCAATCACCAGCGCTGTCATTTTCCTAGTCATTTCAAAACCAGACACCGGTAATGTTTTTCCTCTACACAACTGTCTTCATTTGTGCTTCTCAGAGGAGTGTGCCCCTCTGGATTTTCACTCAGTTCAGCCAGGGCAGCAAGCTGCGTGCCCTCCACATGTTTACCCAACAGTCTAGCATCTCGTTTATGAGGCTTAAGTGGCCCCGCCGTATTCCAGGCCACATTTGCTTCGCGGCAAAGTTCAGTAGCTGGCAGCTCACATTTGCCCAAATTGATTCCACATCTGCCTTAAGTAAACCGCTCCCTCGGACACACGCGTGCCTGCCTTCCCCCTCCCTTGCAAGTCAGCATATGCTATTAGAGGTTGGGAATAATGGGGCTATTTTAGAAAGGAAGAAAAACATGTGAAAGGTCAGCCTACGGCTCAGAATGCTGCAGTGGGTGACTGTTCCTGCTCTGAAGGAAACCGAAGGACTTGGCTAAGTAATAAGGCACTTCAACCCTCGTGCACTGGCTCACGCTGTGCAATCCTTTCGTGTGGAAACCTTGTTTGAGTAAAAGTCTCAACCTACAGAAACGTCAGGAAACCTCATCTATCCAGAACCATACAGAATCAGAAAGTAAATGTGTACTCCCCCTGCCCCTCACCTCCCTCCCACCCCGCAAAACCTCGGGGCAGCCGAAATGCCACAAAGCCTTGCAGTGAATGTATCCATTCCAGAGCCTCTGACTCCACATGAAGGGGTTTACTTTCATTTGATGCCAGATTCCAGATTTTTGGCTGATTTCCCATCTCACTGTGGACTAGAAGCAGCAAACCTGAGATGAAGCCAGAGCGTGCGCCTTACAGCTGTGAGGCAGGGCAGAGATAAGGAAAACAGAAAAGTCAGAAATCTCACAAGCACAGCAGGTAAACGTCTGACCCAACCCAACAGCCCCTGAGACACAACCGCACAGTAACAATAAACCGAACCCATAAAGAAAGGCTGGGTTATGTTTAACCTCTTTTATCTAAGGTGGAAATGACATGCGGAATACATTTTAGGAAAATGATTAAAATGTGAAATTGAGATGCTTGGTCAAGACCCTTTGGGTTGCATGTGACAAAAACTCAACCCAAACTGGTGCAAAAAGGGAATTTATTCACATTATGTGTTGATTCAGAGATAGCCTTGCTTCAGACACAGGGAATCTAGGAGGTGTGAGCGGCGTCTTCAAGATCTGCCTTCCATTTCCTGTTGTTTCCTTCTATGACGGTATTAGTCTCTGGCCAGCTCCACCCTCTTGGTGGCAAGACAGCCGCCCGTAGCTCCAAATCTGGTGAAAAAGAGACCCTTCCCTAGTCTGACCACACAGGCCAACAGGCAATGTTAACGCTAGCATAGACATGATTAGCTTGGTTTGGGCACATGCCCATCCCAGATCCAATCCCTGTGGCCAGGAGTTTGCACAACAATCTGATTGGTCAAAATCAGAACACATGACTACTCCTGGAGCAGAGGGTATGTCTGCTCGACCCAAAGCGGGGAGAGAATGGGAAAGGGATGAGCAAAATCGGGGGTGGGAGGTGGAAGTAAACATTCCCATGAGAGAGGAAGTAAGAAGTGGGACAGAGAGAGCAGCTACTGTCTACCAGGAGAGGCAACGCCTGTAACCATAGGCCAAGCATGTCAAACTAGAGGCTGCTGGGCCGCATGCCTCATTTATTTGGCCCATAGTTAGCCTTTGAGTTTGACATGCTTGATATAGGCTATCCAGCAGGGCTCTTTCTTGAGGACTCTGGGTATAATTACTTTATATATTCACAAATGATTGTGACCTATACCTTATATTTTTAAAAAACTGATCGTGCTAATATAAAATGATGGTGTTTCTGGAGTTTTCAATTATGTAACTGACTTTTCTTATTGCACCATTTTGGGTTTTTTAATCCTCAACTGTGGACATGCTGAGAGAGAGAGAGAGAGAGAGAGAGAGAGAGAGAGAGAGAGAGAGATCAGTTACTTTCCGTATTTCCACATGCTCCCCAACCAGGGATCAAACCTTCAAACCAGCAACCTGACTGGGAATCAAACCAGCAACCCCTCGGTGCACAGGATAAAGCTCAACCAACTGAGGCACTCGGGAAAGGCACCATCTGGGGTCTGGTTTTCTGTCGCTGGCAACCAAAAGAGTCTGGACAAAGCATCCCGTTTTTATTTTTTGCACTTTCTTCTAATCAGGTATCGTCACGGAAAGGGAACACCAGGAAGAGGAGACTGCTGTGGACCGTTCCCCAACTCTTGCAAGGAGCAAAATTCTCATCTCTCCCAGTGTGTTCAGATGACCCGTTTGGGAAACACCACTTAGCAGAATGGAAGTAGAGGAATGATGGGCACCCTGCTGCTTCCAATTGGGGGGCAGAACCTCGGGAGGGGACCTGGCTGACACTGCCTGGCTGAGCACCCTGCTCCAGGGAAGAGAGCAGCAGAGTCACCCCCTCAGGCACTGCTGCCTTCCCACACACAGGGGTTGCCAATGAGCTGTGTATTTTGTTGCCAGCAGGCAGAATCAACTGCAGAAGGCCTCCGGCACTCAGCAGGTGTGGGTGAATCAGGGCGAGTGAAATCACCTGTCCATGGAGTCCCATCCGGGCTGCGGATGCAACAGAACCCAGGAGGCACAGGCGGGCAGGGAGGCGGGCAGCTGGCTGACCACACAGGACTGTTGAGCCCCGTCTGGCGTGGACCCGTGAACATCCTCCAGGTTCATCCTCCAGGTCAGTGCCCAGTGGCCCGGCTGAACCAATCCATCGTCACACTTCCCCTTCCGAAGTGAGAGTAGCCACTACCTGGACTTGTAACCGCATGGCCTAGTTTACAGTTTTTGTTCTTTATCTAAATGCAATCTAAAAAGTAATACTCTGGCAACGGGCTCCATTCATTCAACATTGTTCCGGAGATTGTGTTGTTTGTTCTCATAGCTATGCCGTATTCTGTCCGTGTGACCACCACCATTCATTTATTCATTGTTCTGTTGCTGGGCATTGGAGTAGCTTCCACGGCTGCTGTGGGCATTCTAGTGTGTCTCCTGGCAAACTGGTGAATGCATTTCTGCTGCCTGAATAACTAGAAGTGCGGGACCCAGGGTTTGCAGGTGTCCAGAGTCAGGACATACGCTAAACCTTCTTAAAGGCACTTTTCATATTCCATATTATTTTAGTCTTTGTTGTGAATTTACTTCATTTCCCTTATTAGATTAGAAGTGGTTTTCAATTGAATAAATCCTGTTTAAGCCCTGCTCACTTTCAAACGAAGGGTCTCCCATACAATATGAGACAGAAAACTGAAGTGAGAAAGCAGAAAGGAAAACAAGCTGGGAGGGGGCGGGGGGAGGCTGAAGTGAATGTAATGACCCACAGGTCTCAGGTGCTCTTTAAGAAGCTGACTGCAAGTGTGGTTGAGCTTCTCATCAGCCAATACAAAGAGGGAAACAACTGACACAAATCAATGGTCACTGGACAGATGTACCAACTGTTTAGCAGCATGGCTACTTTTGGTTCTGAGATTTAAGAAAGGTCACCCCACCTGGCCAGTGTGGCTCAGTTGGCTGAGTATTATGCTGTGCACCAAGGGTCAAAGGTTTGACTCCTGATCGGGGGCACTTGCCCAGTTGCAGGCTCTATTCCCAGTGTGGGGCATACACGCGGCAGTCAGTCAATGTTTCTCTCCCTCTCTTTCTTTCTTTTCTCTCTAAAAATCAATAAAAACATTAGTAATAAAAATGAAATGTCACCCCAAGGCTTTCTAAAGAGGATATTGTTGGCCCGGCTGGTATGGCTCAGTGGTTGAGCTTCGACCCATGAACCAGGAGATCAGGGTCAATTCCCAGTCAGGGCACATCGCCTGGGTTTCAGGCTCCATCCCCAGTAGGGGGTGTGCAGGAGGCAGCTGATCAATGATTCTCTCTCATCATTGATATTTCTAGCCCTCTCTCCTTCTCTTCCCCTCTGAAATCAATAAAAACATCAAAAAAAGAGGATATTGTTAGACATCAAAAATATAGGACCAACTTCCTTTCAGTAATAACAGTAAAATACTGGCAGTGTCTCCCCTTCCTTTATAATCTCCCTCAATATGGGCATGCCAAAGCACAGTTCACCATCAGCAACAATTAGGGAACTAATGCAACCAGATACACAATTCTCAAAAGCTCTGACTATATCCACGGGGGGTTAGAGGGGGGGTAGAATCAAAGTGTGGTCCAGGGACCTCTGAGGGTCTCCGAGACCTTTGTAGAGGCACTGTATGGGCCAACACTATTGGTACAAGGCCACAAAAGCGTTCACCCTTTCTTACACTCATCTTATGAGTGTGCACAGTGGGGTTTCCGGAGGCCACAAGACATGTGATATAGCAACAAATCGAATGCAGAAGACAATTTGAGAATCTAGCTGTCTTCTATTAAGCTGGACATTAAGCAAATTATTGTCTTGGGAAATACAGTTTTTACACAAACATATGTCATACTAACCTAATGAGTTTGTTGTTGATATTTTCAAGTGAATTAATATTTAAAATTTGTGTTACTTCCTAATACGGCATCTACTGACATAACCCATATAAAGAGAAACACTTGGGAGTTCTCAAAATTTTTTAAGAGTGTTATAGGGTCCTGAGACCAAAAAGTTGGAGAAGCATCAGTCTAGAGGAAGACTTCCCCAAAAGGATGTTGATGGTCACTAATCCCAGAAGATGTTCTGTGATCAAATACATCTGGGAAATGTTATGCCTCTCTTAGAAACCATCAAATCAGAAGTAGTTAATTAACTTTAACTGTCTCCTAACGTATTTGACTAAAATCCCCTTTCCAGTGCTTTCCTCAGCAGCCAGGAGGCACACCTGGGATGAATGAACTGCACTAATACAGTTCATCAGCCAATACAAAGAGGCTGCTCGGAGCCTCACTCGGTCAGTCCTCGTGAGTAGCGTCTCTTACAACCAGCCTTTGTCAAGTGTGGGCAGCAAAGTGTGATATTACGTTACCCCTCCGACAACAGGAAGAGTGATCCTTTTATAAACATCAAGGCAGCTGAGCAGAACAAGAGAGCCCCCTTTATCTCGGGGAAGAGGTGAAGCAAGGGCAGGGTCAAGGCCAGGACAAAGATCCCACTCAGGAGACTAAACTGAGTCTGTTTCATCTGACAAACTGGCAGCCCAGGCCCCAGAGTTCTCCGAGACAGTCATCTCAGCCTGGAGAGCATCCAAAGCAGATGCTACCCGCGTTTGCCTCAGTCATAAAGAAATGTCAATTAAGCACCCACAGAACATTGGACTTTAAGCTACACAACTTCCTGGTGGCCCCTCCAAGGAAAAGAGTGGTCAAATTGTACCCGGAATGAGCCAACTTCTTTTATTGTGTTAACTATAAGTCAATTAAATGTTAGGAGAATCCTACCAAAAATGATGACTTTGGTTTTGGAATAAGCCTATTTCTTTTTTTTTCCTAATCTTTATTGTTCAAAGTGTTACATATGTCCCCCTTTGCCCTCTTCTAGCCCATTCCCCACCCCCACCTCAAGCCTTCACCACCCTGTCTGTGTCCACGGGTTATGTATGCAAGTTCTTTGGTTGATCTCCCACCTTCCCTCTGAGGTTCAACAGTCTATTTCATGCTTCTATGTCTCTGGATCTATTTTGTTCATTAGATTCCACATATGAGTGAGATCATGGGATACTTTCTCTTTCTCTGATTGGCTTATTTCGCTTAGCATAATTCTCTCCAGGTCCATCCATGCAATTCTATTTCTTTTTGACAGTAATTACAGAATCCAGCCAGTTGTCTGTTAAGCAAACTCCCAGTTCACAATAATAAAATTATGTCATCAGGCAGCTCATCTAAAGAGAGACTACAGAGCCCTGATAGGTTTGGCTCAGTGGATAGAGCATCGGCCTGTGGACTGAAAGGTTCCAGGTTCGATTCCAGTCAAGTGCATGTACCTTGGTTTCGGGCACATCCCCAGTTGGGGGTGTGCAGGAGGCAGCTGATCGATGTTTCTCTCTCATCAATGTTTCTAACTCTATCCCTCTCCTTTCCTCTCAGTAAAAAAAATCAATAAAATGTTTAAAAAAATAAAATAGACTACAGTAATATGCAAGGCACTCTGGGAAATCTACAATGGAAAAGATGTGTCTTTTCAAAAGCACATACGTTGGGCCTTGACTTACAAGTTTAATTCGTTCAGAGACCGAGCTCGTTAAGGAGCTCATTAACTCAAATTACTCTATCAGCTCAATGCAAAATATCAGCTGAGAGACAGCTGGTATCTCACAAAACTCGTTAGTCAGGACACTCGTAAGTCAAGGCCCCACTGTATAATCTAGTAGGGGCCAGAATGAGCACCAGCGAGAGAAGTGAGTATTCTCACACTCCTTTCGCAGCATCTGGTGAGGCACCTGTCAGAGAATCGCATTCAGTGAGTATTTGTCTCAACAAATTTGCTATTTGCCTTTAAAATGTTTACTTGTATACAAACTAACAAACACCACCCACTCAAATATCTAGTCAAAAATAATTTTGTCAAATAGCACTTCATTGTTATAATTTAGTGCATTTATAAGAAAGGATTTACAAAGGAACCTGGACCGTTGTCAAGTAAAAAGAAATCATTTTAATATGCCCCAGTTCACTTCTATTAATTCAACACTGATGCCTACTATGCATGCATTCCCATTTAGTTTGGCTTGATTCCTATGCATTTATTTCCCAACACGCAGCCACCTTTGGCGAGTTAGTTCATCTGAACTGTTTATTCTTAAAGAGGACAATGAAGGTTGTCCTTAAAGAGTTTTATCAACAGCGAGACCTCTGAGGTTCCTCGGCATGGTGGGTTTTCACTGAAACCTTCTACTTGGAAGATGGCAAAACAGACTCGGATCCTCCCAGGTCTCCTGGTTGCTTGTATTCATATCACAGCACACGGTTGGGTAAGAAGTAGAGACTGAATAATAAGTAGCTCTCCAAACATAGCTGGGCGAGGCAGCTTCATTTGTAGAAAGTAAAGCGAATCACGAAAACCTTCCTAATGGTGTGATTTGTTCCAGGGTTCTCTGGGTATTAAGAAGGGAAGTATTAGTCCTTGTGCACAGTAATGTTTACGGCATTACAGTTCTCTTCTCCAGCCGTCGTTCTATATGAGGTGATTTATCGCACTTGCTGCAGAATGGAGAGCATGAAGATGTCTAATTTCATAATCAGAGCTGGTGACAGCCTTCTCATTTCCTGCCAAATGGATCAGACCACACTTTTAACCCTATAGGAGGAAATGTGAATAAAAACAAGGTTCGTTTTTAAACTTCCTATCACTTCCCTCAACCCTCAACAAACAAAATGACATCAGAATTGGGTTGTGCAATTGACATGCAGTCTGAGAAGGCGGCAAGCTGCCGGAGCCCTGGAATGAACGGCTGGGAAGCCATGGCAGCCACGAGAGGCTTTTAAATGGCTCAGAAAAGGCCCCAAACAGGAAGATATGCCTCTGGCCTACTTAAAAACGAAATGAAAAAAGAATGTTGCCGCAGATTACAAGAGTTTGGGTTAATAGGCTGGAAACCTCTCATTCTCAGCCAACTTGGATCATCTTAAAGTAACTAACCATCCAGCCATAAAGGGAACTTTTGAGCTTTTGTACAAAGCAGAATCCCGCCTCAATTAAAACAGCTCACGAGTAAACAGTGAGGGTAGTGTTTAAATAGGTGCTTGGTAAATAAGTCTGCGAAACAGCTACTCTCCCTCCATATTTAATTGTACATGTTACACTTTTACACCTACTTATCAAAGGCTAAAGAGGAGGGTGCAGACTTGCAAAGAATATTCTGGAGGGAAATATTAAAATGAAATCTCAAGGAGGCACCTATGAGGTGGGAACTGTTGTGAAATACGCAGCAAATCACAATCCAGCCTCTAACTGGAATTTCTCCCGCTGCAAAGCAAACACACACACACACACACACACACGCACGCACACACAACAGTACAACTGAGACTTTGTTTTGATTTTTAAGTTTACCTGGTGGTTGCACGTCTTCTTGAACAATACCAGCCCGGTTTATAGCTTGTTCCTTCTCTGAGAAACACAACAGAAAAATTACTTTTTAGCAAGAAGGGGAGACCGTGGTGGTGGAAAGACTTGTATTTCCATGGGACGACAGGACAACTAGAAACCACTTTATATGAGTGCTTTTAATTCAGAGATGCCATTACTAAAAGTTTTCATGTTATGGAAGACAGCTCCTATAGCAAAAAGCCTGGTTTTTTTTCAGGAAAAGCAAGCAAGCCATATTTCAAGAGAAAAGCTCCCAAATAACAACTCTTCTCTGTGTGCTCAGCATTTTTGGAAAGGCAACAAAACAACCGAAAAAACAATTTTGAAAGGACTGGTGGGCGTGATATTATGAGGGGAAGGCTGCTGAATTGAAGGAACAAGTACAATTAACAGAAAACGATGTAGTTTATATGTCTAAAATGTACTCCACTGAAGGAGTAGGCCCAGAGCTAAATATGCTATGTTTTTGATAGGAAATAGAGCAGAAAATTAATCTTTGGGTGGGTGGCTTTGGTTTGGGTAATTGAAGCTTCCCTAATTGATTGCAGGTGCTGTGCCAATTAGACAGTGCGTGTTAGCTACAGCGGCTTGGCGGATCTCTTTGGCGATGTCCAACAGGCAAGGGCCATGAGAAATTGGGCGTTTTATATCTGTGGGCTTCAAGCACCCTGACACGTCTTTCTGAGTGGTTTAGAATAAACCCAAGGCCTGTGAAGACAAAGACTTATTATTCTAAGTATCGTGAAAAACAAATGGTGGCTTTTCAGGGGAAAGGCTTGGAGCCAAAGGATGTTTACTACTAAATTACAGTAATTAAGTGCTGTAATCAGACCTTCGCTGTAATCAGGCTGACAGTGTTTCTTTAAATCCACATTTAGCTCTTATTTAATATTAGGCCATTTTCTTTACTCTGGCCTCTGAATCCTCCTGAAGTTACACAAGTATAAAGGTATAGGAAACAGGGTTTTGCCCAAGCCAATAGTCATTGAATTTGCTTCTCCGGCGATGTGGCAGAAAGTCAATCCTAAGTGACCTGCCTGATAGTTTTATCAATGCTAAGTTTTGCTTTGGCCAATATACAACTGGGAACTGGGGATGACGTGAATCCTGATATCCGATTCTAAGAGGGACACAGGGAAGACAGAGCATAATGAAGCCCATTACAGACAATGGCCGGCCGTGGTCTCACTGGGCCTCCGTGAAAAGAACGACAACCAAGACCCTCTGGACCAAGATGTGCCAAAGACTTCCTCCACCGGGAGGGAATGACGATGGGGCCTCTAAGGCAGGGGTGGGGAACGTCTGGCCTGAGGGCCCTATAAGGCCTCCGAAATCACTGGGTCTGGCCCTGCCAAGGCATGAAGGGTGAGTTAATTAGACGTTTGACCAAATATAGCATGATAATTTTTAAGTTGATAATTTTGTATGACCCGAGAATGATGTTATAAATACCCAAATGGCCCTTGAGAGGAAAAAGGTTCCCCACCCCTGCTCTAAGGTGTAAGTCTTTCTAATATAACTCAACAGGTGATCTCATTTCCTAAGAGGTTAAAGTCCTAAAAGACGGCTATCAATGGAAAATATCTTTGGGTGAGGATTAACGAAAACAAACAAACAAAAAAGATACATTTTTCCACACCTAAAAGGTCTACTCTCTAGTATTAGGGAAGAGGGAAGTGAGTTTTTTAAAAAACTGATCGCCAGATCAATTGATTGCTAGACCTACGGCTGTAAGGAAATCAGACATCCTGGTGTAGCGAACACATTCTCTGAGAGGCAGGTACTGCAAAGCCAGAGCAGCGGGCGGACTGCCAAGCATCACAGGAAGTTGACTTTTGAGGCAAGGACAGAATGCCTAACTGTGTCTAAGCTCTTATAATGCGATGGAGAACCGAGTAAAGAGAAAGGAATCCCTGTCCTCACACATTCTTGCTAATTGCTAATGAGGTTGGAGAGGCTGAGGATTTAATTTAAATAGGCCATAATCACTTTATAATCCTTGTCCTTATGCAACCACCTCTTCTTCTTCTTCTTTTTTTTTTTAATGGCTTGGACAGGCAATTTAAACCGATTTGCTGAACCAGTTCCTAACAACTGATAACCGGAATTAGCAACCCATCTACATGCCTGGTTCTTCAATCCATTAATGTTTTATAAATACTCTAAGGCCAGAGCAGTCTTATATAAATTCACGATACGACACAAAGACACTGTTTGTGAATGCAGAATGCGCTAAAGGAGCACAAACTGGTCCCTCAGGATTTAGCAAGTACCTCTTGATGAAGCTGCCAGTTAGGTTTCTATTGTGTTATCATTAGAGAAATAGCAGATGTCTATAAACCGCAGCAAAAGGGCAACGCAGAAGTCAGGGGATTTAACTATGGGAACAGATCAGGATAAGCTAATGACTGACTTTTCAGCAATGAGTGTGTGCTTCTACCTTGAGTGAAATGATTAAAACGCAAATATGTGATCCTGGGCCTGGGGCTCTGCAATGCCGGTTGGAAAAGGCCCCGTTCGAGTCTCAGCAAGCCCGACTCTGCCCCCTGGTGTTAAGGCAGTGGTTTGATTTGTAGTTTTAATTGAGGATCCTTACCTCTTAGTCGCAGGGCCAAGGTGCATTATTAAGCTGGTAATACATGCAGACCAGGAGGTTTTTGTATGGTAGTAAAAGAGGTCACCTAATAATTTTTAAGTCTTTGAGAATGAAAACATATCCTTATATTTAATGGCCATATTGTCCAGGTGTAGACTATGACCTCAGGACCCCCCAGCCCCATCTCCTCCTGCCAATAAGCAGCTAGAATAAAAGCAAAGCACAACCTAAGTAATGAGACAAATGGCAACATTTGGTTGTCGGCTAAGTATTAGATAATAGCGTTGTATCGATATTAAATTACCTGGATTGGGTAACTGTACTGTGATTATGTAAGAGAACGTCCTTGTTCGTAGGAAATACATGCTGGTGTTTAGGAATGAGAACTCGCGTATTTAACTTATTCTCAAACGGTTCGGCAAAACAACAGTAATAATTCTACTAATCATAGATATAATTATATACGTATACGTGTCTCTATGTATATGTAGGTATAGATTTGTTATATTTTACGTATGGGGGAGAAAGCAAATGTAGCAAAATGTTAACTGATGCCCTGGCCAGGGGGCTAGGTCGGTTAGAAGTGTCAACCTGTACACCAAAAGGCTGCATGTTTGATTCCCAGTCAGGTCACATACCAAGGTTGTGGGTTCAATCCCTGGTCAGGGATGTTTCTCTCTCACATCGATGTTTCTCTCACACCCTCTCCCTTCCTTTCCCTTTAAAAATCAATTTTAAAAAAACCCATGAGTGAGGATTTTTTTTAAAAAAAGTAACTGGTAAATCTAGGTGAAGGATAGACAGGAATTTATTGCACAATTCTTGGGTCTTTTCTGTTGGTTTTTTTTTCTCTTCTTTTTTTAATAACAAAAATACACAACTGCAAAACAAGTGTAAGGAAGTCAACAACACTGTGACTATTCCACGATGATTACTTCAAAGTAGCTTTTTTCAAATAGCAAATATAAATTTTAAAAACTACTTTCCCAGGCTCCCATCTGCTGCTGTTGCCTGGACACATTCATCATCCAGATGTCCACGGGGTGATCCAGAATTAGACGGGCTCTGGCTGTGAGTGTGAGAGTGAGCCAGCAGCCAAGGGGACCAAATGGCCACTAGAGGCACTGGTTCCTCCCAACCCCGTGATCACTTCTGCTTCCTCACCAGAGTCTAGTCCAGACAGCTCTGTAATGCTGGTTAGAAACGAGACTTGTCTGTCTGTGCATCTCATTGGACTCCATGGTGAAAGGAATAAAAAGCATATTCTAAGCACCTCGCATGTGATAGGGAAAAAGCCCTTCTGGTATGATTTGCGCACCAAGTGATTTCGTGTAACCGTATTCGGACTCTGTACAATATACTGCTAGTTGGGAGCAGCGAGGTGCAGCAAACACAACCGAGAGGTAGGAGAACTGAGAACCGCGGCTCTTACATGTAACCCGTGTTCTGCTATTAAACACTCCTCGCTGTCAGGTGAGAAGCGCAGCAGTAAGCAGCAGACAAGGTTGGGGAGTTAAGGTCGTGTCCACCCAGCAATATGCTACGTGACCTTGGACAAGTCCCCTACATAAATGAGAGGACAAGGAGCACAGGGTCTCTGCAAAACTATGATTTTATGCTTCTGCAGATCTAATAAATTTCAAAATGAGCAGGACCGCAGAAAAGGATCTGACTCTGTCTCATTTCATAGGCTGGCCTGAAATGCCATAGACAGGTTGCTTGAAAAGGCCTTATTCAGAATCACTGTCTAGTTCTGCTATATGAAGACAGATTAGGCTTCAAGCTACAGCATCTGTTCTCAGCCTGAACATGGGCTCTTCAGACAAGCCACGCTTTGCCAACAGGATGAAAGCTAAAAGGCACGTCTGGGATTCCCTCAGAAGCACAATGGTCTCCATACTTCTTGTCGGGGATCACTGACCATGAACACTGACCATGAAGGCCAACTGCATCGTCCCAGTGCTCACTTCAGAACCGACGTAGCACGTGCAGAACTGACCTGCCCTTCACAGAACGCTGAGTCAAGTCTGGCCGAGTCAGTCAAAGAGCTGAAGATCACAGTGAATGTGGACGTGAAATCCCATGAGGCAGTCTTGTGATAGACTTGCCTGACTGTATGGAAGATCTCCCGGGCTTGACTTTACCTCAGCAGCCTTCTCCTCTTTTCTGCTGCACTGTGTCTTATTCCAGCAGAGGCCCCGGAACCTCCCGGACCCCGCACTCCCCGGACCCGAACTGGCCAGCATCAGTCAGGCCAGCCCAGCTGAATGGCCCACGCTGACTTCACACGTGAGCCCTGCATGGCCTCCGCCCCTCCCTTTCCACCGTTGGCAATTCTCAAGGACTGGATGTCTGCCCTGCCCTTCCAAGAACTGTGGGTTTCTCCTAGGTCTGCCCGGAATCACGAGGAATATAAACGTCTGAGGGACAGTCCGAGAGGAAGATCTAACAGGAGAGGCTGAGGGGAGTGGCTGAAAGGCAGGAGCAGAAGATCAAAACCACGAGGACTGGCGGGGCGGGCAGGCACAGAAGCCCAGAGACAGGAGGGTTGCAAGGAAGGAGTGCCCGGCTGGTGTCTGTGCCTCCCACGGACAGACGACCCGACCTCCTGTATTACACAGTGGACAGAAGTCATCACCTGAAGTGCCCACGGCTTCCCAACATCAAACCTAATATAGTTGCGTCCACACCTGCCCCTCCTCTTGAGCTCACAGAAGGGCCCTGCCTCCCGACCAAGGCTCTCTCCTCCATCTGGTCTCACGATCCCATGCCCCTCCCACTCTATGGCTTATCTTCTCTCTCCAGCATCTTTCTTTGTCCAGAGATTCTTTTGGCTCTCCCTTCCCTCCCAGACCCCTGGCCCTGCTGCAGATACACTTTGTCATGTTCTTCCCCATACAGCCAAACACCTTTAGTCAACTTAATACACTATTTACTCTTCAATGCACTGCACTCTGCTTTCTGCCCACCACCAAACCGCCTAAAGCATTCTTAACAAAATGATCTATCACCTTTACCTTTCTTAAAAAATAAAAATAATGGCTATTTTCACTTATCTTCCTGTCTCCACAAAGCCTGACCCTGCTGACCACACCCCTTTTCATGAAGAGCTGTCTTCATGGGGCTTGTGACTACAGCCTCTCCTGGTTTAAATGCTCTCGCTCTGGGGCACCCCTTCTTGGTCCCCTCTGAGGGCCCCCTTCTCCTGACAGCTTGCTCTTCAGTGTCCACCAGCACTCTGGTCCTCGGCCAGCTTGTCCCTCTCAATCTCTGGATGCTGCCTGGGAGCTCTTACCTCAGTGACTCTGACCCCATTCACTGCTGATGATACTGCATGTCTAGCTCCTGCTGGGACCCAGGACCTCAGCTCCAGACTGGGATCTCCCGCCTCCTCTGGGAAATCTCCAAGAGCACATCCTAGCACCTAAAACTCAACACACCCCAAATGCTACTGGCTCATCCTCACCCCCAGAACTGATTCCTTCTTGGGTTTCTGACTAAATGACCTGCACCACCATCTCCTCAGAGGCTGGAGCCAGAAAGCTGGGTGCCATTCTCCTTCCTCTCCCTCCCTTTCCCTGTGGCTACTCAGTCACAAATCCATGTAGCGTGTACTTCTTAACTACAGCTCCTAAAATCAATACTTCCTCCCAGTCCCAGAGCCACCACCCTGGTTCAGGCTCCAGTCACCTCTGGATGTACAGCCTTCCTATGCCTGGCCTTCCTGCCTCCAGCCGGGACCCGCCCAGCCCTCCTTCCCATTACAGAGCAACGCCTACAAAGAATGAATCTCATCACCTCCTTCTCCCGATTCAAATGCTTCAGTGACCCTCCCCTGGCTGGACTCTGAGGAGGCAGAGGGTTACTAAAGTATTGGAATCAAGCGAGATGATCAAATTCAAAGAACAAATGGCATGACAACAGCCACAGCAGAAGACCTGGTTCTCTATACTTTCTGACAAACAGGAACGAATTTTTCCAGTTACAAAGTCTCACCGAAGGAATATTAAGATGTATTTCAGAATGAAGAAAGCTGAAACTAGAAAGGAGTGAGATGCAAGAAGGACTGATGCCTAAAGAATGTGGGTGAAGAGAAATGATCAGCGACTGTAGACACACTGTGATTTAGGGAGCATCACGCACATGGTAGGACTGAGGTTATACATAAGACTAGGATGGGGCTCAGGCATGCTAAGGTATTTGTATATTTCATAGGCGGGTAAAGATATTGACTAACTTTAAACAATAATCATAAAATAATAAAAATAAAATGGAAAACTTTTAAACTACATAGTACAGGAGAGAAAAAATAAAGCATTAAGACACAAAAGGAGAAAAAGGAAGTATAGAGATAGAAAACACAAAATAAGATGGAGAAAATAGAAGTAAACATAATAGTAAACATAATGAAAATGAATTCAGTGCAACAGTTAAAGAGATAATCAGATTGGATTAAAAATCCAGTTTAGCCCTGGCCGGTATCGCTCAGTGGTTTGAGCCTCAATCCAGTGGGGATGATGCTCACAAAGCAGCTACCCCAAAGGGTTGCTATGAGAACTAAATGAGTTAATATATAGGAAGGGCGTGGAAGGTTGCCACACATAGTATGTATAAGGAACTTTTAGTAAATTCTAGTTGTTTAGTATTATTTACCTGTTTAAAAAAAGTCAGTTGTGACTCTCAAATAAGAGTTGGGCAAGTGAATTAAAACTGAGCCATAAAAGTGGGCAGGCGTAGACTGCCTTCCAATTAAAATGCAGACACTGTGGCCACTCACAAAACGGGCACCTAAAAGGCCTGATTTGCCTGTTTCAAGTGACTGAGACAGCCACGGATTCTAGGGTATCCCTTTAAGACTGCTGTTGGGACACAAGGCACAAACCCACACCTTGATCATCAGATCTGGACCAGGATTTCTCAGCCTTGCCACCACTCACATTTGAGGCTGGGTGATCATGAGCATCTGTCCCGGGCACTGCAGAAAGTTTGGCAGCATCCCTGGCCTCTATCCACTAGAGCAGCAGTTCTCAACCTGTGGGTCGAGACCCCTTTGGGGGTCGAACAACCCTTTCACAGGGGTCGCCTAAGACTATCAGAAAACACATACATAATTACATATTGTTTTTGTGATTAATCACTATACTTTAATTAGTTTCAATTTGTAACAATGAAAATACATCCTGCATATCAGATATTTACATTAGGATTCATAACAGTAGCAAAATTACAGTTATGAAGTAGCAACGGAAATAATTTTATGGTTGGGGGTCACCACAACATGAGGAACTGTATTAAAGGGTCGCGGCATTAGGAAGGTTGAGAACCACTGCACTAGAGCCAGTAGCGCACTCACCCCACCCCACCCCCAGTTCTGACAAGCAAAACGTCTCTAGATAAAACCAAATGTCCCCTGGGGGACAA
The DNA here is from genome assembly GCF_000327345.1 of Myotis davidii. Classification (NCBI taxonomy): domain Eukaryota; kingdom Metazoa; phylum Chordata; class Mammalia; order Chiroptera; family Vespertilionidae; genus Myotis; species Myotis davidii. The sequence continues at coordinate 1,210,843 of NW_006296221.1, forward strand.
AGTCATCCCCAGTTCAAGGCCAATGCTCTAGTCTTCAAAACTGAAACTTTTCTAGTAGGACCCAAAGCAGATGCCCTTGTCCCATGTTCAATTCTAGAGGCTGCATCAAACAGCCTGTGACTCCGATCCAATAAGGAAGGATGATGGAAATAGACTATGCTGGGCTTCACACAGTCCTACATCCCCCCCCGAGCAGGCCTAAACTGCAGTCGGACCAGGCACGGTACCTAGCTGGAAGGCAGAATGCAGAGGCCATTTTAATCTTGGCTGATGAATAGAAGCTACAAGGGAATTTAAATGTGTATTTAAAATGCTCTGCCTCCATAAACCAAAGGTTGTAGCATTTGTAATGGGCAGAGCATTTATACGGAGCTTTTGCCTTCAAATCGCCAAGCTATCAGCTTCTGCTAATATTCTCCAGGGGCACGGTTGGCCCTCTTCCATCTTCAAGATGATTCAGGTTTCCTGGAGAACAAAATGAGCCTCTAATGCCTAATATTTTTTCTCTGACAGATGGTTTCAGATGTATCAAAGTGCTAATCCTTGCTGAGGTATAGGTCTCAAGGAAGGAGAGTTTGGCTTTTAGTATGATAGGACTTGAATGATTAAGGAGGAAAATTACTCCCAGGATATATTCACCATTGTCATGTGAGCAACCAGCTTAAAATGAAGACTGCAGAATCTGAAAAAAGATTTGAGGAAAGAGAGGAAAAACTAAAAAACCCAGGTTAGCAGTTTAGATTTGAAACATTTCCGCCCAAAGACATCTCTGGGAGTGGAAATGAAGTTGCCAATAAAATCATCTTCAAGCTCAGGAAGATTAGGGTTCAATCTGTCCCCCGCAAAATCATCATTTCAGCTGCAGTGTGTGCAAGCTCTGGAGACAGAGGTCTGGGTCTGAATATCTATCTGCCTTGCCACTTAGGAGCTGTGTGACCTTGGGCATGTTAGACAACCTCTCTGAGCCTCAGTTTCCCCACCTGTATGACGGGTAACAATACCTACCTCAAAATGAGGTTAAAATTTAATGACCCAGTGTATGCCTAACCGGACACATGATAAGCATTCAGTTAATGTTAAATGTCAGTATGAACTAGTATTGAGTGCCAACCTACTAGGTGCAGGCTGCTTTCATGACCACCCCTGAGTCTCAGGGGAGGTGAGGGTTTGATTTTAGGTATCATAGAAATAGTTATTTGCTCAGGATCCGAGAGACTGAGTCATGCATCTACGGTTACAAAGCTGCACACAGCAGAATTCAGACCCAGGTCAGCCTGACTCGGGAGCCGAGATCCGCCCGCGTCACCACGTGGAGAAGACGGGACAGGGAGTTACTGGGAGTTACTAGGTCACCACACGCGGTCAGAGGTCACTCACTGTATTCCTCCGGCCGCATTAGGGGCCGGAAGTAGATGGGGTAGAAGGCGGCGCCGATCAAGGAGATGAAGCCGCCGAAAATGAGCGCGGTCCGAAGGTTCCGGGACATGGCGCCCGCGGGAACTGGCCCGGCTAGCTCTGAACCCCGCAACGCGGAATCCCGCTCGCGCTGCCGGGTCCTGACCCGGCTCGGAAGAGGCGGAGCCGCTTTCGCTTCCGGGCCTGGGGGCGTGGCCAGGAGGCGGGGCGGGGCGAGGCCCGGGTGGGTGGGGCCAGA